>NC_070604.1:15375840-15676749 GCF_027172205.1 Podarcis raffonei
CATGAAAATGTCAATCTGCAGATTCATTTTTCATTTCCATATGTAGTTAGCATATTCAATATTATTCTAAGGATAATTTCCTAAAGGTTCCTTATCTGGCAAGTTTTTTTTAAAAAAAATGATGTTTTTCACATGAGCGAAACAACCAGAAGAGTGACACGAAGATGACTCAGAATTTCTTGATTCCCATCCCCCTAAAGTTCAGAAAATAGACAATGGATTGATGACCCTTTATAGTGACGATAGTTTTTTTTCTTTTTCATTTGGTGAACTGTCAAGAAATGTTATAGTAGGAACAAAATCAGGTGATCTTAGGACAATAAATAAATCATGGGCTCAATTAAAAGAAAATCAGGTCAGTTTCCAATCTGTTAGCTGTTGAAAAGCCCAAAATGCAAACGTCTCTTACAGCACTGATTGCTGTTTGCCAGGTAACAAGTTGCACATTCTTACTTTTAACCTCATTCTGGTTTGATAAATGTGACTAACTTCAGAACAGAGGCAAATGACAGGAGCATCTCGGGAGAAGCGATTGTGTAAACAAGTCTCCTGGAAAAAGAACAATTTTCTCTATCTTAGAACTGTCAACGCCAAGGATGGTCATGAAATACACTGTGTCATCTTGTTCTTGGCAGTTATCTTTTCTTGAGATGTACACTATCCAGTATCTCTCCTTCTTGTGCCTAGGAATATTTTTTAAGTTCTAAGATGGATAATTCTGGAGTTAGTTTTCCACCTCAGTTTATCTACCTGCAGTTCCTTTTTTGCTCTTTGAAAACACCGAGGTCATTTGTTTGGGATTCTTTGTTAAGTTTTTCCCCATTTCCCTTTATAATGTTGCAAACTTATTTCCTCAAAAAACTATACAGCCGTACCTTGGAAGTTGAACTAAATCCATTCCGGAAATCTGTTCGACTTCCAAAACGTTTGGAAACCAAAGCGCGGCTTCCGATTGGCTGCAGGAAGCTCCTGCAGCCAATCGGAAGCCGCAAAAGCCCCGTCAGATATTCAGCTTCCAAAAATAGTTTGCAAACCGGAACAGTCACTTCCAGGTTTGCGGTGTTCAGGAGCCAAAATGTTCGAGAACTAAGCTGTTCGAAAACCAAGGTACGACAGTATTCAGTATCTGGCTCAATAGCCGTAAATCACCCACCCTCACTTCAACTGTCTTAATTAAACTTGGAAGCATTATTTAAACTATTTTGGCGTTAAGTGGTATGTATATAACTTAATTGATTAATCAATTAACAATAAACCAGAGTTCAGGTTCTCAGCTGGCAAAAGCAGCATAAAAATGTGGCTGAATCGACCAACAATGCATTTGGTTACTGTTGTGTAGCAAATTCTGTTTCAGGAATGCACAAGGAAAATTCCTGGCAATCCCTTTGCTGAAATTGTGGCTTTTAAAAAAAATTACTTTTGTCATGCAAAGCAAACTGGTGAGGCATTCCTACCCTTCCACATACCCTGAAAATATCAGGAGTCCCTGAAAGACCCATGACTCAGCTGGCAGCCCGTGCATTTGCTGGGCAGGAAGCCAGCCCTGACTTTCACAGGTGAGCTCCTGAGGATCAAATTGCAGGTACCAAAGAGGCCTAAGGCATTTCCCTTTTGGAGATAGTGGAAATGCTAAGGCTGAAGTCCTTTGCATGCTGCGGTGGGAGCAAGTTCCACCAAGCTGACTTGGGTGGCTGCAAAGAGTGGCATGCACTTCATTCCAAATGCAACCTGGAAGAGAACGGGCCCCATTCTGTTCCGTTTGTATTTGTGACAAAATGAACATTATGGACATCACATGAATAAATGGGTGCTGCAGTGGGAGCAAGTCGGTGCCATTTGTCAATCATTTGGGGAGGTGAGAGGTTATCTAGCATTAGAAGCATTGGGTGGCGGGGATAGCAGTCACCAGTGGAGGTCACAATTTTCCCCTCAGGTGGTCACCCTCAGTGACGTAGCATGGGTTGCTGGTGCCCGGGGCTGTGTGGAGGTGTAGATGGGAGGGGGAGAAATGGACAGAGTACACATGTGCATTCAGTCGCCTAACAGTGTCCACATCACGCAGGAGATCACAGCTGCAGAGATAAATAGAGTTGTTCCATTGTCTGGAGAGGTCATTTCCTGGGTCATGGGGAGAAGCCATTTTCTTTCTTTCTTTTTTAATATGATTTTTATTAAATTTTCTGTTTTACATTTTACATCCTTAATATATCAACGACTTCTCTTCTTCTCTTTCCATGGTTCATTTTACATATCATAAATCCCTGCATATTTTACAAAAACTATAACAATTGGTTTTCCATTATTACAACCATCAAAACTTATTTACACTGTTGAATTTATCTTAATGCTGCCAGCGTTTTCACCTGTACGCTATTATTTTCCAGATATTCAATAAACATTTTCCAATCTTCTTTATGTTCTTCTTGTTCCCTTATTCTATATGTTAAGTCTGCAAGTTGTGCATATTCTGCCAGTCTTCCTTGGTTGGGACCTCACTCATTTTCCATTTTGGGGCTAACAAAACACGGACTGCAGTTGTTGCATACATAAATAACCTTTTCCGACACCTGGGAATTTCAGTCTGAGTTATCCCCAAAAGAAAGGACTCTGGTTTGGGGGGGGAGTAATTTGAAACATTTTTTCAATTCACTATAAATCATTTCCCAATACTCTTTTACCCTTTTACAAGTCCACCACATATGAAAGAATGTTCCCTCTACCTCTTTACACTTCCAGCATGGGGAGAAGCCATTTTCAGCTGAGCCCAGCGACAGAAGTGTGCAGTTGTATTGAGGCAGCACTGGGAATTGAATGTTGTGCCGCTAACAATTTTGTGCCTGGGGCAACCATTCCTGTGATCCCCCTCATGCTACGCCACTGGTCACCCCTCACCCCGCAGAACACTTTTGAACAACAAAGAAAATGAAGCAGTGGTCGTGGGGATGTAGCCATTGAAAAAAACTTTGTTGCTGGACAAGCAGCAGCAAAAATAGAATGAGCCAAGAAATCATCATCTACATACACTAAGCTTGTTGCAGGCATGCAAAAGTGTCAAGCGTTGATTATAATCTATTGCTAGGACAGAACCCAAGACCCTTGTGTTTGTGGCAGATGAATTGATCCAGAATAAATCCAATATTTTGAGAAGAAAATCATTTCAAATACTGAGAGACTGGGCAGGGTTGTAAGGAAAAGCAATTCCAGAAGACAAAACAACTTCAAAACATAAAAATAATTTGGTCTCTTTCTCACAACACATGACATTTGAGATGTGTGGGTTCTTGGTTTTCTTGTTTGGAATAAGCAGTAACTATGACATAGCCACAAAGATTATTTCATGAAATTAAAGGCAAAACCTGTGAGTTTTATTAAACACTTGCAGATGTCAGAATAGCAGTTTGCAGCAAAGAAAAGGTTTCAAGTGATATTGCTGGGAAAGCGGCAAATGGGTTTTTGATTTGCATCATTTCAGCAATATATCAAAAATCTGGAGCACAGGACTGATGGCATGGCATTGACTAATCTTCTTCTTAAATTGTGGGGGGGTGCACGCACACATACACACGCACAAACACACACACACAGAGTGTTAACAAGTTTTCACAAACTGGCAAAATGGAGAGGTGAGTGGGAAAGAGAGCTCATCCCTCTTCATCCTTCTGTTGCAGTCCCTGTGAAAATTGATCCCTCGGCAATGAAGCTTCATAACATATTTTAGGTAAAAGGTAAACGTAAGGGACCCCTCGACAGAACTCCAGTCATAGGCGAATATGGAGTGCGGCGCTCGTCTCGCTCCAGGCTAAGGGAGCCAGCGTTTGTCCGCAGACAGCTTTCTGGGTTATGTGGCAACTTACAGCATGTGCATTTAATGTGTGTGAAGCTTTGCATGCTTGGCCAATAACATTTTTTAAAACTTTAAAGTGAATGGGCATCTGGGAAGGGGGGGGAGTTGATAATGTCACCCACCATTGCAATCACCTTGGGAGACCATTTGGAGTGTACAGTGGTCCTGAGAGAGCATTCGGAAGTGTGGGGCATGTGTGCTTTGACTATTTGCAAAGCCACTTCCGCCTGCAAAAGGAGGTGGTGTTGCAGGCTTCACGCCCCCAGAACGCGCGCAGCAGCTGGCTCTCAGCCTCCACACGATTAAGGGAATCCCCGGCCGCATCATCCCCTGGACAGCCAATCGGCTCGGGGGGCGTGGCCTGGCCTACTTAACACAGGCACGGCCGGGGATCTCCCTCTTTTGCCGCCTCCAGCTGCTCCATTTTCCCCACCCTCCCGCCCTTTAAGGTTTTTGTCTTTGACCTTGCTATGGACCTCGGTTGGTCGCCGTTAAGGGGCCTGGTAGGAATTTTTTCCACTTGGCAAATTGGCACCTGCCACTTGGTTTCTCGCCTACCTCGTAGCAAATCTTCACAACTTCCTTGGTATTGGCAGTTAGGCATTGGTATTGGTACAGTGGTACCTCGGGTTACGGGACGTGGGTGGCGCTGTGGGTAAAAGCCTCAGCGCCTAGGGCTTGCCGATCGAAAGGTCGGCGGTTCGAATCCCCACGGCGGGGTGCGCTCCCGTTGCTCGGTCCCAGCGCCTGCCAACCTAGCAGTTCGAAAGCACCCCCAGGTGCAAGTAGATAAATAGGGACCGCTTACTGGCGGGAAGGTAAACGGCGTTTCCGTGTGCTGCGCTGGCTCGCCAGATGCAGCTTTGTCACGCTGGCCACGTGACCCGGAAGTGTCTGCGGACAGCGCTGGCCCCCGGCCTCTTGAGTGAGATGGGCGCACAACCCCAGAGTCTGTCAAGACTGGCCCGTACAGGCAGGGGTACCTTTACCTTTACCTTTTACCTCGGGTTACATATGCTTCAGGTTACATACGCTTCAGCTTACAGACTCCGCTAACCCAGAAATAGTGCTTCAGGTTAAGAACTTTGCTTCAGGATGAGAACAGAAATTGTGCTCTGGCAGTGCGGCGGCAGCAGGAGGCCCCATTAGCTAAAGTGGTGCTTCAGGTTAAGAACGGACCTCCGGAACGAATTAAGCACTTAACCCGAGGTACCATTGTAGTACCTCAGGTTAAGAACTTTGCTTCAGGATGAGAACAGAAATTGTGCTCCTGCAGCGCGGCAGCAGCGGGAGGCCCCATTAGCCAAAGTGGTGCTTCAGGTTAAGAACAGTTTCAGGTTAAGTACGGACCTCTGAAACGAATTAAGTGCTTAACCTGAGGTACCACTGTGTTGTTATGTAGATGGATGAAGGGAGGAGTTGCCATCACCTGCCCCGCATATTGAAGGGTAGTCCGATAAAGGATTCCGGGGGGTGTGGCCCTGTCCAAAGCCAATGGAGGTGAGGGCCTAAGGCACGCCCCCAAGCGGTGACCCTGGTGGAGTTCCTAGTTGATGTGCATCAGCAGGACTCCCCCTACGGGTGGTTAACCCTCCCGGACTTCAAGCAGACGGGCTGAAGTCGGATAGTCGGTTAGGACCAATGCCTAAGCCAATACCGCTCATCACCTGTAACCAATAAAGTTGTGGCCTTATTTTGCCCATTAACCTTAAATAATTGTGTCATGAGTCTTTATTTCCACTGGGGAGGGGCAGGAACTCACCACGCAATTTTGGCTTTCTGTGTTGTCCCCAGAACACAACCGCAGTGTAAGTTGGAAATCAACTGTACTTGAAATCATGCAGCAATTACCATATAGCATATATTCAACACAAAAAACAGCGACAATTTGTTGTTGGCAAAGGACAGCTGGACATATAAAGGACCCCATTACCTTCAGTAGCTTAAAGTAAAGGTAAAGGGACCCCTGACCATTAGGTCCAGTCGTGGCCGACTCTGGGGTTGTGGCGCTCATCTCGCTTTACTGGCCGATGGAGCCGGCGTACAGCTTCTGGGTCATGTGGACAGCATGACTTAGCCGCTTCTGGCGAACCAGAGCAGCGCACGGAAATGCTGTTTACCTTCCGGCTGGAGTGGTACCTATTTATCTACTTGCACTTTGACGTGCTTTCGAACTGCTAGATTGGCAGGAGCAGGGACCGAGCAATGGGAGCTCACCCCATCACGGGGATTTGAACCGCCGACCTTCTGATCGGCAAGTCCTAGGCTCTGTGGTTTAACCCACAGCGCCACCCACGTCCCTTCAGTAGCTTAGGGCCTCATCAAACCTGAATCCAGCCCTGAGCGTGTGTCAGCTTTTCAGTTTAGGGTTTGAATTCTGAAACATGAATTGGTGAGGAAACAGAGTGGGTGGCATTGATTCTGTGACTGCTGGTGTCCCAATACCCTTTACCCTTCACAGGTAACATGGATTCCCCAAACACGGCCTATTTATTTCCTTTCCATTCCTCTCAGCTTTCTTTCCTCACCTCTTTTACTTGCACGGGTAAAGCAGTTCAGCAGGAGGAGACCAGCTGATAAACACACTCGCTTGCAGGCAACTGGAATGTGATTACAGCCACTGTTTGGGACCCACTGTTTTGTTTGATCCTCTGAGCATTTGTCAAAAGAGGCAGGTCAATTTGCGATACCGCTTCAGGTCTACACAATATTAGATTAAGAGGAGGGAAATGAGATAAGGTTTCTCCGGAATGCTTTTACAGCGACAGGTGCAGGCTGGCCATGTGTCCTACTTTATGGAAGACAGTCCTCCTTTCTGACGGAGTCCTCTATTTGAAGGACGGTCTGGTCTAAGTCGGGTTTAACAATTAAGAAGTGAAAGCTGAGGCAGAGGGACTTTGAAGGTGCCCAACCAGCAGTTAGTACAGTGGTACCTCGGGTTAAGTACTTTATTCGTTCCGGAGGTCCGTTCTTAACCTAAAACTGTTCTTAACCTGAAGCACCACTTTAGCTAATGGGGCCTCCTGCTGCCGCCGCGCCGCCAGAGCACGATTTCTGTTCTCATCCTGAAGCATAGTTCTTAACCCGAGGTACTATTTCTGGGTTAGCGGAGTCTGTAACCTGAAGCATATGTAACCTGAAGCGTCTGTAACCCGAGGTGCCACTGTACCTGGGAATCAAACTGACCGGCACACAGGCCAGCCAGTCTCAGTGTGGACCACTGTGGTGACTTTTAATTACAGTAACTGTTTCTAAATTTGCATCTATACATATTAAATAAGCATATCCACAGTTATTCAAATCTCTGCCCTCTTTTGTTGCCTTTCATTTTGTGGTAGGAGTGATACATTTTCTCTCTCTTTTTTTGTAAAATGTAACTGGTCCGCTTTCTGCAGTGAGTATCAGGAAATGAACAAACACTTCTCGCTGGCCCTCAAAGGATTCAGAATTGCAACCCGGGGTAACATTTATTGCATAAATTTATTTACAACACCTAAATTGCAATCCAGCACACATGTTCCTGGGATTAAGACCCACCAAACACAGTGAGAATTACTTATGTATCTATGTATGATTGTGCTAGTGTGTTTTTTTAAAAAAATTCTCTCTTACCCCTTAGCCATTTTCACTACCAATAGTTTCGGCTCCAAGTTTATCCACATGTAATAACAAGAGCATATATTTATATTATGAATCTCATGAAGGCATTATAGCGGGTGATTTCTGAACTATGCACTTGTAAGGAGACATGGGAGTATACACAACCGGGAATCTGTATCGGATTGTTTGGTCTATATTTCCCATTTAAAAGCAAAGGAATAAACACTGCCTACAGGAAAGCGAATCTTTCAACAAAACTGTCACTCATTGTTAAATAACATGGAGGAGATATTGAGCTAGTTAAGCTACAGTGTGTGGGGGTAGGGAGGGGGCCACAAATATCTTAAATTCTCCCAAAATATTTCTTTAAGACTTTGTAGTGAGCATCAACACACCACTGAGTTACCCCATCACAATATCTTTCAGAAATGCCCATCAAAACGTTATAGAATGTCTGTGCAGCAAAACACGTACTTCCTTTATACTTAACAAACGTTTTAACTAGACCTCTGAAAAAATAAATCCAATGCTAACCAAATCCACTGGTGTTAGTCTACAAAAGAGATAAAAGTAATACCATAAGCACCAAACAGGAATCAGCTGGATAAATAGTTTACCTGCCTGAGATAGCAATAGCTAATGAAATAATCTCCCAGGTGATTGCAATTAAAGCAGGACCAGAGGGGGAAAGTTGATGGGGATTCAGGTTCCAAAAATGGTTAAAAGGCAGAATTCTACCATTAAGAAACAAACACCAGAAACTTCTTTACCAATAAAGAGGATTTTTTTAAAAAAATCCATCAGAACCATATATGTAACCATATGCATCAAACTATTCTGATCAAGGGCAGAATCATATACAGGTCAAACAAACCCATTAGTCACTTCGGCATAAATACATGCATTCATTGGAATATATAAGATGAAATGCTTCTATGCTGGAGGGACTATTGATTTTGATGTTGCAAATACAGTAGCAGGAGAGAGAGATAATCTGTGGGTGATCGTTCTTGGGCTACTGTCAGAGTTATGCAGGATGGCAGGCCTTGAACTGCAGCGTGATATGCACATGAATTTAGCAGGTGATGCTCCCCCCCCCAATCCATGCCACCGAATTACTTAATCTCCCCTGCCATTAAAAGGGGCAACGACTTGTCAGGCTGCTGCCACCGGCCTGATGCAGGACAGTATCAATGAATGCTGCATTTTTGTTTGGGGGTCATATAGTGTTCTTCCACATGGAGAAATGCTTTTTCCTGTCTCGACACAAGGTCTGTCTTTATATGCGAAAAGAGAACGGAAATCCAAAGGTGTGTTTCTGTTTGCACACAAGGCGTTGCACAATGTCTCAAGAATGCACAAGGTCTCTCTAGATACGTGCTAGCCCAAGGCCAGGGAAGTTTTTAATGTTTGACGTTTTATTACGTTTTTATGTGTGTGGGAAGCTGCCCAGAGTGGCTGGGGCAAATTTTACTATTTACTGTATGTCACACCCATCTGCCTGGGTTGCCCCAGCCACTCTGGGTGTCTTCCAACATATATAAAAACATAATAAAACATTAGACTTTTTTTTTATAAAAAACAACAACACTTCACTATACATGGCTGCCTTCAGATGGCTTGGGGGATCAGATAGTTCCATACCTTCCAACATTTCTCTGATGAAAATTCTCTGATGTTCTAAGGAAAAGCGGGTCCATTCTGGGAACAAATCAGAAACTGGGACAGCTTCTGTAAATCTGGGACTGTCCCTAGAAAACAGGAACACTGCATGCTATGACTCAATCTGGTCAACATCTGAGGAAGACATATAACTGAACTTTGCTGCCCCACGGCCAACTTTTCTTTCAAATTAGGGTCAGCCACTCGGTGGTTGAATGGCTGGGATACTTTTCGAAATATCTGAGGTGTGGATAAGCATCCCACAAAGCAGTAGTGTGCTGTTATAAACAGCGAAAGCAAAGAAAGCGTGGTGGTCAACTACATTTTATGCATAATAGGCCCATTTAAATGTATGAACGTGACTAAGCTGGGCCCATTCATTTCGATGGGTCTGCTCCAGGTAACATTCAGCTGAATACCACCCAAGCAAAATGAGAAGCATCAATGTGCCCTTTTTGAAATAAGAGCTGAAGCGACTGAACCACAAGCATCTTAAACAAACTGAATCTCGGAGGCTGCAGTTTACAAGGGTCCATATGTCAGGTGGAAATTCATCACTTGGTGGACTTGCCACCGACCATGTAAACCTCCCTTGTTGACAAGAATGGAGTCTGAGGTGATTTCAGGTGCCATGAAAGGTCTCTCTGTGGTGTTTGATGATCTGTGAGCTCTGTTATATCTGCGTGGAACATTACTTGATGTTTCTCTTTTTTGCCAATTATTTTTATTGATATTCCTTAATTTTTAACAAATTGTCACCAAATTAATACAAATTTAAAAGTTGACTTCCCACCCACTCCCTCCCTTGCTGCTCCCAATAAAATAACTTTTCCAACTATCATCTCAAAATACATGCATCACTTCTCCCTACACATCATTGTGTGATGTTTCAACAAGCTTTGGAGTGTGTGCATTAAGACAGCATGCAAGGGGTTTGTCACCTGAAGAATAAACATGTAGAATAAATAGGAGCTTGAGGGATCTGGGGGACACAGTGCTCAACCCCGCTTCCTGAAGATAGGTTCTTCTCCAAAACCAGCACTTCCCCTTCTGTCAGATTAATCCTAATAAATGGGAACGAAGAAGAGTGAGCAATGCACGCAGAATGTAGGAAACTTCAGAGCAGATAGTTCCAGGCTCCTGAGATATATAATGGTTAGCGTGTTGGGCTAGGACCAGGGAGAGCAAGGTTCAAATCCCCACTCAGTCACAAAGTTCATTGGGTGACCTTGGGCCAGTCACCATCACTTAGTCTAACCTGCCTCGCATGGCTGTCGTGAGGATGAAATGGGGATGAGCACTTGAGATCCGTGGAAGATAAAGGCAGTATATTTAAGGCAAACTACCTGAAGGCCGAGGGACGCGGGTGGCACTGTGGATTAAACCACAGGGCCTAGGACTTGCCGATCAGAAGGTCGGCGGTTCGAATCCCCGCGAAGGGGTGAGCTCCCGTTGCTCGGTCCCAGCTCCTGCCAACCTAGCAGTTCGAAAGCACGTCAAAGTGCAAGTAGATAAATAGGTACCGCTCCAGCGGGAAGGTAAACGGCATTTCCGTGCACTACTCTGGTTCACCAGAAGCGGCTTAGTCATGCTGGCCACATGACCTGGAAGCTGTACGCCGGCTCCCTTGGCCAATAAAGCGAGATGAGCACCGCAACCCCAGAGTCAGTCACGACTGGACCTAATGGCCAGGGGTCCCTTTACCTTTGCCTGAAGGCCATATCCACCACTGGGTTTTGTATCAGGACCTGATTCACCAACCTTGGATCTCACTCTGTGTATCTACATCCGTTCCCTTTCTCTGCCTCTGCCCTTGCTCCTCAGATCTCAGCCTTACAGAACTGAACACTTCATTCCTTCGCAGGGACCCTGTTCTGTGTCACTTAAGCTGCCCCAATCTGGAAGGCCACCGAGGTCAAGGAAGTACTGCGAGTTAAGTTTCTTAAGTGCAATGTGTGAGACACTATCTGACACTGTTTATAGAAAGAGGTTTGCCTCTGATTGACCACAGGATAGAAGTTAAAAGCATCAGTCCGGGAGTTCAAACACGTTAACCTCTGAAGTGATGTTTGAATTAGTGCAATAAAAGGCTGAGCCGGCGACGGGAGGGGGTGTTGATATGATACCCAAAAAAGGAAGGCTGAACGAAAAAGGTTGGAAAATATTTTCGGAGGTGATGAGAGTGTCTAAAGGTGATGGTGCCAAATGCTACATTATCATGGACTCCGGGGTGGAATTTATTTATCAGTTTTGTGAATTATGAGACAAGGCTCCGGCAGTGACGGAATAACACAGCTGACAAAATACAGAGGGCACATTTTCGCAGGCTGTTGTAGGCCTCTAAAGGAGTCGGTAGCAAACATGTTTGGCAATCCCAGAGATCAGTCAGCCCTAAGAAGGGCAGTGTACATTGGATAATCTCCCAAATAATTCACTATTAGTTGCCAACACAAAGCAGAGAGGAAGACAGAGAGGTCTGATTCCAAAGGCTTGTTCACTCCTTGGCAGCCTGCTGCATCCCATAGATTAATAGATTAGCAAGGCAGGCCAATTTAAGAGTGCTGGATCTGGTCGGCAACATACTTTGAAATGTTTTCAGATGACAGCACCCAAGATGTAACACACAGGCCAGCCAAAGGTGCTAGCATGGAACTTGGAGCTCACAAGTTAACACAGTGAGACTCTGCTAGACACCAGGAATCTCCTACCACTGAAAATTCACACTGATTTTCTGTTGGGGCTGACGTCATTTGCAGACCGATCCCTTGCGTGCTGGGGGGGGGGGAGTCATTGACATATTGCCAGTCATGCATCACAAAAAAGAGGGCACAGATTTGCATTAAAAGGTATATATGTGAAATATGTGAAATTTGAGCAGTGGTGCAAATTTAGAAATAATCGCAAAGGTTTAAATGGAAATGCAATACAGTGGTACCTCGGGTTAAGTACTTAATTCGTTCCGGAGGTCCGTTCTTAACCTGAAACAGTTCTTAACCTGAAGCACCACTTTAGCTAATGGGGCCTTCCGCTGCCGCCACGCCACCAGAGCACGATTTCTGTTCTCATCCTGAAGCAAAATTCTTAGCCCGAGGTACTATTTCTGAGTTAGCGGAGTCTGTAACCTGAAGCATATGTACCCTGAGGTACCACTGTATAACCCACTTTAATGAGGACCGTGTCCTTGTTCACTTAGCTGTCCAGCTGCTAACTGTTGATGGGCAGGTTCAAGACCCCTGCTTTCCATTCTTGTTTTATCCTTAAAACCAGACAGCCCTTCATATACAGGATGCCTTCAAACAGAGGACTATCCTATGTAAAGTTAGGGCACATGGTCGCCCTGCTATGGATGCAGAGGCAGAAGCCACAAAGCCTTGAGGATGAAGTCATTTGCAGTCTGATCCCGTGCATGTTTACTCAGAAATAGTGACATCAACTCCAATGGCACTTGCACCCTGATCTGTGTCCTACAGCTTAGCAAAGCAAGCAGAATCCTATGAACATTCCCTCCACATCTTTGGCCTGCTTCACAAGATGTTGGACTAATCCCAATCAAGAATGCTAACAACACCGGCATCCATTAATGTAAAATGCCTCACATGTTTCTGTTGCCATTATCAGCCTAATGTTGAAGCATCAGGGTGCAGCTCTACTTGGGCTATAGGCTGGAGAAAGGGGAGATAGAGAGGAAACTCCATGTTTCTTAGTATGTCTTTCTTGTGCTGATCTATTGATCTTCCTCCTGATCATAGCTGTCAACGTTTCCCTTTTTTTAAGGGAAATTCCCTTATTCCGAATAGGATTCCTCGCAAGAAAAGGGAAAAGTTGACAGCTGTGCTCCTGATACTCTTAAGGTTCCTGACATAACCACACTTCCTTCTCCTCCTTCTTCATGCCTCCCTCACAAAAGGAAACCTTTTGATATGCACGGCTTGTTCATCTTTACTTTAGCTAAGATAAAACTAGGATCTTTCCTACCCAGAATGCATTTTCTTTAATAAAGATAGTGTTCTTGTTTTGCTAACCCCAATGTGATTATATTAGTGGCAGGCCTTGGGAGCTCAAATTTCAGCCTTGTGAGATGCCAAAAATTGGCGTGCACAAACACACTTCGCTTTCCATTCTACTTCATAGTTGCGACGTCCTACGAAGTGCCCCCGAGGCTCTGCGCCCAGTGAGACCAAACAGGTTGCTTTTCCCTAAATCTGCCTCTGATGCTCCAGGAGGGGTTCAGTTCATATTCTGCTATGCATTTAATTCCAAATGCCACCACTTAATTCTGTAACATTAGACTAAACAGGCAGAGATTGGTGGTGCCATTATCACCAATCAGGATAATCTAGTACGCAAAGTATCAAAGATCTCTCTACCTGGGCCATTTTATACTGAAGGGTGGCCTGGAGATTATATTTTAAATAAGATCTAATTCTATTTTAAATAGGTTTAATGCCCTTTCCATGCATCTAGAGTGCTTCTTTGTAAAACGGCATCCCATTTACTCCCTTCCTCCAGTTATTTTATTGGCCTTCTCATTATACCTTTCCATCTCGTAACCACTGGATGGAAGGCGAACCGCACCCTTCATCACCACCAAGGTGGTTCTCCGTGACCCCCAAGCAACTGTTACTTGCCAATCTATTTTCTTCCAAAATAGTTTGGTGCTGCAAGTAGCAGCCCTGCACAATACAGGAAGTGTCCCAAAGGAGGTTCCCTCATAATCTTGTCATGATTCCAGTCAAGCCAGTTCTTTCTTTCCCACCTAACTGACCCAAAGAGCCATGAAGGAAGATCTCACTCTCTGTTTTATGAAATCATGGGAATCCCTTAGAACATGGGTGAGCAAGGAAGTACAGAGGAATCCACTGGTGGACCTCTGGGTGATTTCCAGCACTTCAAGCAGAGATTCCTGACTCACAGTTCTTTGGCAATAGCAGCAACGACATGACTCTCCCTCCCTACAGACACACACACACACACGACAGCTGAAAGAAGAAGCAAGACTTGAGTTTTTCAGTGGAAGGACTCTGAGCTCTATTTAATTTCTGACATGCAAAACTAATCCTTAGGTTCTTCATTCTTTAAGTGTGTCTTGCACCAGGCTCTGGTGGGCAGATCCTGGAGTCTTATCAACGAAACGAAAGTTTAATCCCACAAGCCTGAATTGTGCCTACCTCTGCCTTAGGAAGTTGGATATGGGGACTTTGCATAATGGAGCAGCATCTGCAGGGTCTAGGGTAGGCACATCTGAATTTGGAAGGGTCAAAGATCAGCGGTAGAGCATCTGCTCCCAGAGTCATACCCCAGCATCTCCAGGTACGGCGGAGAATTACCTCTGTCTGAAATCCTGGAGAGCACCTGTCAATCAGTGTAGAAAGTACTGAGTTAGGTGGACCAGTGCTCTAATTTGGTTTAGGGCAGCTTCCCATCTTCCTTTGAGAGCTGGTGTGGTGTAGTGGTTAAGAGCGATAGACTCGTAATCTGGTGAACTGGGTCCGCTTCTCCACTCCTCCACATGCAGCTGCTGGGTGACCTTGGGCTAGTCACACTTCTCTGAAGTCTCTCAGCCCCACTCACCTCACAGAGTGTTTGTTGTGGGGAGGAAGGGAAAGGAGAATGTTAGCCACTTTGAGACTCCTTCGGGTAGTGATAAAGCGGGATATCAAGTCCAAACTCCTCTTCTTCTTTGTGTGTCTTGGGAACCAACATCAACGTGGTAAGGATCAACATTTGAAAGAGAAAAATTGAAACTGGTCGATCTGACTGGGTTTTTCAGCAATGTTTTACCTTCCAAGGAAAAATGGCTGACCGGAGCCAGTAGTTTTATCTCTGCACTCAAGACAATTTATTCCTTACTTGTACTAATACCCTTTTATGGTGATTTTGCTGTTGGACTCTGAGCTCAGTTTTGTTTTGTTTTGGCAGTATATTTGCTTATCTCTCTAAGAAGAAACAAACCATTACTCTGTTTTGGATACCAGCGGGATAAGTTCACCAGAGAATCTTTATATCAATTTATATTATAAAAGGGGTACACGAATGGGAGATTTGAATGGGAGCTGGAGGCCTAGTTCCCACTGAGCCGATAGTGTAGCACCAGGGTTTTACCATGTCAGCCTGCAAGACTGAATGCTCCTCCATAAGAAAAAATATATAGACAAACAAAAAATCATTCCTGTGCAAGCATGTCAGGAAGAAAGCTAGCCTAGGGCCTTTCTCTCTGAATTACAGTGGTACCTCAGGTTACATATGCTTCAGGTTACATATGCTTCAGGTTACAGACTCCGCTAACCCAGAAATCGTGCTTCAGGTTAAGAACTTTGCTTCAGGATTAGAACAGAAATCGGGCTCTGGCGGCACGGCAGCAGCAGGAGCCCCATTAGCTAAAGTGGTGCTTCAGGTTAAGAACAGTTTCAGGTTAAGTACAGACCTCCGGAACGAATTAAGTACTTAACCCGAGGTACCACTGTACTTGCTTTCAATGTCGAGGGATAAGGATGAGGATGATTTTGAAGAAGGGCATCACTACATCAACTGAGCCTCTTGCCACTACCAAGAAGGCCCTCTGCCTGGTTCCCTGTAACCTCACTTCTCGCAGTTCCCCTCCAACATTTCTCTGATGGAAATAGGAGTGGGAGCATCTTAGGGCTGTTTAAAAACGGCAATAGTAAATACCTCAGAGGGTATGCGAGGCATAGCATTCTTCCAGACATTGGTGAAATGCTTGTTTGTAATAGTAGTAGTTCCCGGAGCTCAAGGATCTCTAACCATCTTGGCTCAAGGTGCGAGAACTGCAGAAAATTCACAATGTATTGCTTATCCAGGGGTCAGCAAACTTTTTCAGTCCACTGTCCCTGAGACCTTGTGGGGGGCCGGACTATATTTTGAAAAAAATAATAATGAACGAATTCCTATGCCCCACAAATAACCCAGAGATGCATTTTAAATAAAAGCACACATTCTACTCGTGTAAAAACACCAGGCAGGCCCCACAAATAACCCAGAGATGCATTTTAAATAAAAGGGCACATTCTACTCATGTAAAAACACGCTGATTCCTGGACTGTCCACAGGCCAGATTTAGAAGGCGATTGGGCCAGATCCGGTCCCCGGGCCTTAGTTTGCCTACCCATGGCTTATACAATGCAGGATCCTTTGGGTTTAAAACGTCGTTGTTCTCTCTCTCTCTCATATGAGGAAGGGTGGGGGAATTAAACATGTGTTTAATTCTAAATGTGTTTCTTCAAGGCAGAGGCTGGTACCGCCAGTCAAGACCTCAGACAGAGCTTGGCTGCTGGTTCCCATGCAAGCCACGTTAATCCTTCTCCTAACTGCCCATCTGGGCCTGCGTAATAAAAATATCGAGGCCAGGAAAGGCAAAGGGTAAACTGAGGGAAATGTTGTATGTCAAACAGCATTAAAAAAACCTATGTATGAGTATGATAATAGGTTTATAAGTTATTTTATCAGACAACTTGCATCAAATTCAATGAATATCCCTTGGCCCCAAGTGTCAGATGCCTGTCAGTCATCCTAATTCTTGCGCTCTTGTTGGCTAGAATCAAGCAAGAGTGTGTTTTATGCTGACTAAGCAATGGGGCAGAATACTGCCTGCACACTGTTCCTTATCAGAGTACAGACTTAGAGGAAGTCCAGTCCTTCACCACATCCCTTCCCCTCCTGCAAAACAAAATCCTCTACATGTGACTTGTCTACCCCCCCCCCCAATTCCTCCCCCTCACAAACCAACACAGCCCATCACCAGAACATTGCTGTGCATGAATGTTGCCATGCGCATAGAAAGGCACTGCTTGTCCTGATACCCAATTGCTTGTTTTTGCAAATAAAAAAACCTGGAAATTCAGGGAAGCAGCCTGTAATACGAGCCTGTGTGCATCAGGTTATTCTCTGACTGGGCACTTTGACAAGAAATATACAAGGGAAAGGAAAGCGGTCCATAGGTTTCGGTCCCGTAAAATGGTTGCTCACCTTAAGACTGGGGTCCAAGGTGCCGCAACAAAGAGTTTGGCACATCTACCCACAGAGATTTGGGGATGATGCTTCTTGAACAGCAGCACACCTTGCCTTGTGGCAAACCTCTTTTGGAACTGGAAGAGAGATTCCCAAGCAAACATGACTGTGGCGATCACACAGGATCCTGGACGTCTATTGATCCCTGTGGCGCCACTTTATTTCTCGCTGCCACAGACGTCTATTGATTCACTGTCTATTGATCCCTGTGGCACCACTTTATTTCTCGCTGCCACCACCCAGGCCCTACCTGGGACAATACTGAGTCCAGTCAGGGTTAAATTGGAACATAAACTTCTGTTTATTTATTGCAGTTTAACAAGCGTGTGGTTTCATAAACGGTATCGGTCAATTATAATCATGGGGTGCCTGTCCAGACCTATAACTTCCGCTACCTGCTCTCACTCACTAAACCACCTCTCAGATACAGTGGTACCTCAGGTTAAGTACTTAATTCGTTCCAGAGGTCTGTACTTAACCTGAAACTGCTCTTAACCTGAAGCACCACTTTAGCTAATGGGGCCTCCTGCTGCTGCTGCCGCTGCGCCGCCAGAGCATGATTTCTGTTCTCATCCTGAAGCAAAGTTCTTAACCTGAAGCACTATTTCTGGGTTAGCGGAGTCTGTAACCTGAAGCGTATGTAACCTGAAGCATATGTAACCTGAGGTACCACTGTATTTACTTGTCTTCCTAGCTCCTAACTGTTCCTGACTCGGCTTATTTCTATACACTAACTCAACCTACCCACAGACTCTACTTCTGAAGACTTTCTCACAAATGAGCACAGTTGCAAGGCAGCAGCAGCAGAGGTTTAGGATCAGAGTTTTCCTTCAGGCGTACAATAGTGAATCACTATACCTTAAGGAACGCCATATCTTGTAGAAGCCAATTCGTTCACCGAGATCTTCAGAGGAAGCACTGTTAGTGGTTTACTATGGTCCAGAAGCAGGACTCGTGTCAACAAGAGAACCAAGAAGCTTTTCTTTTAGGTATTATAGGACCAGAGATCCTGAAGGACCAGATGAAACGATTTATGTACGCGACCAAGGCTGTGCGGACTCTCTAAGCCCAGAAATGGAAAGACGGTACAATTCCAACCAAATAAGAGTGGCAGACAAAATTGATGAACTATGCTGAGATGGCAAAACTTACAGGAAGAATTAGAAACCAGGAAGAGTAGGTCTTTAATAAATAATGGGGAAAGTTTCTAATTTATTTGAGAAGCAATTGTAAACAATTATATACACTGGTAGGATTGACAGAAAACTTGTAAAAATTGAAACTATAGATTGACAAAGGATTTATAAAAATAGAGTTATGATAGAGATGCCGAGGAGCAAATAATTTCATTAAGATCCATAATGGGGGGAGGGAAGTCAGAAGGGATTATATATTTATGTATTTAATTAATTTGTTTATAGAAAATGCAAAACATTTTTTTTTACATTTTTTTTAAAAAGGACTCATGTCAACAAGAAGTCATGCTTTCGATGTGGGCCCAGCTCTGTGGAATTTTCTCTTTTTTTATATAATATTTTTATTAAACAATTTTTATATTCATACAAACAAAACATACATAAACAAACAGAAGACAAAAACAAAACAAGAAACAAGTACCATTTCATGTCCTAATTTCTTAAACCTTTCTTCTTCGACTTCCTCATGCCTCCTGTTTCTGTATTCCAAATTCTAATCAATTGTTCAGCAAATCTTCCCTTATTTTGCTATAAATTTAAGCTAATCATCCTTATTCTCTTTGTCTTAACCATTACTAATAGTAACCATTTACTTTAGTCCAACATCATTCTAACTGTCATTAATTTTGTAATATTTCTTTAAATAGTCCTTAAACTTTTTCCATTCTTCTTCCGCCGCTTCCTTTCCCTGGTTTCGGATTCTGCTCGTCATTTCTGCCAAGCCCATGTAGTCCGAATTTTCTCCTGCAAGAATTAGGTGGACACCTTCTCTACTGAGTTTCAGAGACATGATCCAAACTGCTTTATTTAAGGAGGGCTTTGCATACCTGGAAAAAAAATTAAAAATTGGAGGTTTTGAATTTTGTATACCATTTATTTTACTCTTGTCAGCTACTTTTAGATCTACAGGGTGAATAGTGGGATCTAAATTTTTCAACAAGTAAATAAAAGCATTGCTGCTAGCAGTTATTTTTCAGCTGCCTGTCTCTGCAACTCCCCTGTGCGGCATATAACTATTAACCTCATATTAACAGCTGTTGGAAACCATTATCCCTTTCTTTGCAGATCTTAGCAGAAAGATAATGACTTGCTCAAAAGCAAATCCAGCCAAGCACAGAATTAAACCCAGGTGTAATGTTGCTGCTGCTGCTTCTGCTTCTACTGTGGCCATTGCTTGCATCAACGTGATCACTTCTGTTTGGGATCACCCAACACTAAGATTGCTTCAACAACAACAGCAATGATTTATTTATACACCACCCATCTGGCTGGGTTTCCCCACCACTCTGGACAGCTTCCAACAAAATATTAAAAATACAATAAAACATCAAACATTAAAAACTTCCCTAAACAGGGCTGCCTTCAGATGTCTTCTAAAAGTCATATCGTTGTTTATTTCCTTGATATCTGATGGGAAGGCGTTCCACAGGGCAGGCACCACTACCGAGAAGGCCTTCTGCCTGGTTCCCTGTAACTTGGCTTCTTGCAGTGAGGGAACTGCCAGAAGGCCCTCGGTGCTGGACCTCAGTGTCCGGGTAGAACGATGGGGGTGGAGACGCTCCTTCAAGTATACAGGACCGAGGCCATTTAAGGCTTTAAAGGTCAGCACCAACACTTTGAATTGTGCTTGGAAACATACCGGGAGCCAATGTAGGTCTTTCACGACCAGTGTTATGTGGTCTCGGCAGTCTTCCTAGCATTCCTCCTGGTTCGTTTGCACAATGTTTGTGGGGAGGTTAGACAATGCCGGCCACTTATTGGGTATTCATTCTGATTTCTTTGCGGGGAGGTGAGATGACGTTGCATCAGTGCCTTTTCCCACCCATTTACTTATCACATAAAAGTTGGGAGGCTTGTGGGCGGGGGCTTGTTTCTCGCACAAGAGCTCAAAACCAACTTTAATTGCACGACCTGAATTTGCCCGTGCTGTATGTGATTAAATGCCACCCGAAAACAGACAGTCTGGAAGTGCCCTAATATGCAGTGAGAAGGTTGGTCCTGTTCTAAGGCATTTCCTGAGCTTGTGTTTTCATAATCCTTCTCTTAAGGAACTGGGAATTGGATGGCTGTGCCGGGTTCCCGTGTGAATGCCTCTCTCCCACCAGCTTTGTGAAGCCAAAGGAATTCTTCAAAGGCTGGAAATATTCTCAATATAATAAGATAAAAATACAGCTTATTTTTGTTGTTCTATTTTAACTCTGCAGCTGGCTTTTAAATCAAGTGGAATGTTTCTTTACTTGAGCATACTGGCCAAAATACTACCTTAACATTGAACGAGAATGACCAAAGCACTCTCAAGTCCCAAAATTGGGACTGAAGAGGGTTTGGAATGAGTCTAGTTCATCTGTTTTGCCCAGGACTCTTGAAGCTGAGTGGCCACTACATGCTCAAGCAACTTGTTCCCAAATGGAAGATTTTAGACAGGTTGGAAATCATCCAGCACAGTGGGGATAGAGAAAGAGGTTTCTATTGCCCTGCCCTGCAACAAAGGTCTCACCATAAGCCATCTTCAGGATTTATAGAAGGAACTATAAGGTAAAGGTAAAGGGACCCCAACTATTAGGTCCAGTCATGGCCGACTCTGGGGTTGCGGCGCTCATCTCGCTTTATTGGCCGAGGGAGCCGGAATACAGCTTCCGGGTCATGTGGCCAGCATGACTAAGCCGCTTCTGGTGAACCAGAGCAGCGCACAGAAACGCCGTTTACCTTCCCGCCGGAGTGGTACCTATTTATCTACTTGCACTTTGACGTGCTTTCGAACTGCTAGGTTGGCAGGAGCTGAGACCAAGCAACGGGAGCTCACCCCGTTGCGGGGATTCGAACCGCCGACCTTCCGATTGGCAAGCCCTAGGCTCTATGGTTTAACCCACAGCGCCACCCACGTCCCTTGAAGCAACTATGCCTTCCTTTAAAGAGCATATACTTTGCCAACTGGACCAAACCTTCTGTGACCGCTTTAATGAGCCAGAAAGGACAAGAGGAAGTGTGGCTGACCTCCCACTTCCAAGAAACCAATCTACAACTTCAGGCCACAGAAAAGGAAAATAACAATTTCAAAAAGGATCAACAGCTGTCAAAGGTTGCTCCCTAGGACCTGCTATAATCATGGTATCCAAGTCAGATCAGTTGTAGGCGACTTTATCCACAAGTGTTTAGCAAAGCTGTCACAGCAGGTCACGGACTCCTTTTCCAGCAATTTTTCCAGGCTCCTGGTGGTGATAGGCCTTTAACTTCTCAGAACAGCTCCACTGAATGACTCTGTGTGGATGTAATGATGGTGCAAAAATAAGATTTCTTGGCCACTATCATTGTCACAGATTGGACTCGCACACCAGAGCTTTCCACCATGGTTGCTCTTGTTTTCAGCTTTGACACTAGCATCACCCCATGTTATATAGTGAACCTGGGGCCTTGGGAGCAAATGTGATTACATATAATAAAATGTAAGTGCATTAGGAGGGGGAACAATAACAGCTTTTGGCTGGCATGTGAAATCAAAATAGATTTTGCTGGGGGTGGGCTTACCTTAAAAGACAAAGATGCAGTGGTACCTCGGGTTACAGACGCTTCAGGTTACAGACTCCGCTAACCCAGAAATAATACCTTGGGTTAAGAACTTTACTTCAGGATGAGAACAGAAATCGTGTGGCGGCGGCACGGCAGCAGTGGGAGGCCTCATTAGCTAAAGTGGTACCTCAGGTTAAGAACAGTTTCAGGTTAAGAATGGACCTCCAGAACGAATTAAGTTCTTAACCTGAGGTACCACTGTACTGAAGGTTTTCTTTTCAAACATGAAAAAAAAGCCTTGTCATGGATTCAAGTAGCAACTTGGCAGCCCAGTGGTGCTGCCTTTGAAATTTGAGATGGAATGCCGCATTGGAATGAAGCTACATCATGCTATGCCCAGGAATATTTGGGGGTTGGTAGATGGCTGCTCGCATTGGCCTTCTTTGTCTAGCAGCAGCTAAACTAGTGACTGGGAATGGCTGCCAAGACGATATAACACTGGTCCTGAAAAGCCTACATTGGCTCCCAGTGCATTTCTGAGCACAATTCAAAGTGTTGGTGCTGATCTTTAAAGCCCTAAACGGCCTCGGTCCAGTATACCTGAAGGAACATCTCTACCCCCATCACTCAGCCCGGACACTGAGGTCCAGCTCCAAGGGCCTTCTGGTGGTTTCCTCACTGCGAGAAGTAAAACTACAGGGAACCAGGCAGAGGGCCTTCTCGGAAGTGGCGCCCACCATGTGGAATGCCCTCCCATTAGATGTCAAGGAAATAAACTATCTGACTTTTAGAGGACATCTAAAAGAAGGCAGCCTTGTTTAGGGAAGTTTTTAATGTTTGATGCTTGATCCCTTTAGTGTTGTTGTTGTTGTTGTTTAGTCGTGTCCGACTCTTCGTGACCCCATGGACCAGAGCACGCCAGGCACCCCTGTCCTCCACTACCTCCCGCAGTTTGGTCAAACTCATGCTGGTAACCTCGAAAACACTATCCAACCATCTCGTCCTCTGTCGCCCCCTTCTCCTTGTGCCCTCCATCTTTCCCAGCATCAGTGTCTTCTCCAGGGAGTCTTCTCTTCTCATGAGGTGGCCAAAGTACTGGAGCCTCAGCTTCACGATCTGTCCTTCCAGTGAGCACTCAGGGCTGATTTCATTAAGAATGGATGCGTTTGATCTTCTTGCAGTCCATGGGACTCTCAAGAGTCTTCTCCAGCACCATAATTCAAAAGCATCAATTCTTCGGCGATCACCCTTCTTTATGGTCCAGCTCTCACTTCCATACATCACTACTGGGAAAACCATGGCTTTAGTAGTAGTAGTAATATTCTGCTGGGAGCCGCCCAGAGTGGCTGGGGAAAGCCAGCCAGATGGGCGGGGTATAAATAAATGATGATGATGATGACGATGGAGGGCAGAGAAGAGTAACAGGGAGAGTTTCATTGCCAGGATCCCATTGACACAAGAATCCCAAGAAAGAAAATAATTCAGGAAATAATTTCACTCTTTCATCTGGAATGGAGGAATTTTGCCAGCTATGACAGCTAAGCTACCGACTCCAAAGACTGTCCAAAGGCGTCATGATTGGAGGAGCAACCGGCGGTGCCTGAGGCGTTGACACGGCACTGAAACAAGTGAACATTACTGAAGACGTTTGGATGAATATTCATGGCGCACCCTTTGCAGCAAGCTACCCTTGCCGAAATATCACGCGCGTCTCGCTTGAACTTTTGCTCGCGGAGAAAGATCTCCAGTTTTGAATGGTTCCTTTGCGGCTCAATCTGTTTGTTTTAGTATTGCGGACACAAACTTCTAAGCGAGCCGTGAAGAGTGGAAGGCCTCTCATGTCAATGTATTCGACTTCAGGGCGTTTGTCACTACAGGACAAGAGGCAATTAAAAGACCTGGTGGAAAAGGGAAAGGGAACTTAATGGCCAGCTGTCCTTGTGTTTTGGAGTGTGGGTCTGTAGCAACTAATAATAGATGAAGTTTGACATGTTTTTCTTGTGTTTCGACTGGACCTGCTGTGCCATTTAATTCAGCTTGTGTCGGGATACTTGCAGCAAGTGATCCCTTTGTGGCCAATTCTACATGTGACCACATGTAAATGTGTCTCTCTTTTTTAATGGCCCTGTAATCTAGGGCTTTTAAAATTCTCCATCGCTTGAAGGCATACAGTGAGCTGGAGCCACACAAGCTAGTTAGTTCAGTTAGCTTGAATTTTCGAGCCTTGTTCAAATTCTTGCCCAGGTTTTCGCCTTCTTTTTCAGCGAATGTAATACAGCGAAGATAAGATCTTTGCACTCAATTAACCCTGCAGGGCCTGCGAGCAAGCCTCATTAAGAAAACAGTCAAACACATTTATATTTAAGTGCCTTATTTATTTGGAATTTAGATCATATTTCTGAAGAAGAGATTTGTGTTCTTCCCCTTCATTCTTTTACCAATGCAAAACATGTCTATAAATCTAAATGTATGGGGTTCTTCCATTTTTCAATCTACTGAATTATTTGGGGTCAACATTCCCTATAGTCCTTCTTTTGCTTAAGAACAGGACACTCTGTAGTTAAATGTAAATATTGTTCTTTCAATTCAAATCAGCCCTAATAAAACCCATAAACTCCACCTCTTTGCTCTCCTCAGGCAGGTTCTCTCCTTTCTGATTTATTTTTTCAAGTGCCTTGAGAATTTTCTGTCAAATATTTTTGACACGTTTAAACATTTATGATGGTAGCTAGCAGAGCTGTTTCTCCTGATATCAATCCTGCTAGAAGATTCTACCTCCCCAGTCAATAAAGCCAGCCTGATACATTCTCACTCTTTTATACAGCTTACCTTCTTTAGAAATAAGAAGTAAACTAAAATAAAATAAAATGGGCTAACAAATAACTAAGTGGGAAGATTCTATATCTGACTAAAACAGGGTGAGTTGAGTTTCTCAGTGGCTTGGCCACCCTCTCATTGTATGCATGTGTACACAAACTCCTAATGCCTCTCAACCTGCTAAATCAGAGATAAGTCTGAAAACAATCTGCCTGCAGCTGATATATTTTTTGAGGACTCTGCAGAGTAAATGAGTTTTAATTTTCAGCCTCAAAATGTGTTTACCTTCCTTTTAAAATAAGCTTGTTTCTGCATGCAATAAGCCACCAGATACTGCTTGTAAGAAGTGCAATTTTCTTTGGATATCTTTAATTACCTGTTCTGTTACCTCTTAAATCCAGATATTTGCCTTGAATGTCAGGCTGGATCCAACGCCTTTTACCTGACGTACTTTAGGATTGGCTAAAGGGACAGTTTTCCCCAGCCATAGCTGGTGCCAACCCACCCATTTAAACATGTCTGCATCAGGGTTATTTGTTTATTCAATTTTGCTCACCGGCATGAATTGTTTCACGTTTTCCTTCTTCCTACCCTCCCCTCCCTTCCTGCAATTGCACCCTCCATTTCTATTTTATTTTATTTCATTGCATCCAAAGCCATCGCAACGAGGAAATCCGCACAGGACAGAAGCCTCTCTGTGAGATCAAGTCTCAACGTGATACCCAAATATTTTGCTTGCAAGTCTTGGCGGCCGGACAGTATGTAGCAAAGCAGGGCCAATTTCCCTAGCCCAGGATTAGTCAACAGCATGTCTAGCGTTTCAGAAAATATTTTCCCACATTTGTCCGCCTGCAGTTTGAAAGGTGGAGCTGACAACATAAATGTGCCCTAAGGTACAAATCCCCATCCATTTCTCTCGGGGATTTTTCAGCCCGTCCATTACATATGCAGATGCTTGCAATCAAGAGATCTCTGTGGGCCCTGGTAATTATTCCCTATACTTTGCCACTAGCAATAAAAATCCCACTTGCCCCAGCTTGCTTGCCGCCCAGCTCTCATTTCCACTGCGGTGGCATTAATTAGCAAAAACTTGTGAAAATGCTCGCCATTTATGAGCTTGGAACAATAACAACACACCACAGCATAGGAAGGGACTCCCTCGTACACAGTCCCCCGACAGCCCCCCACAAACAAAACTCTCCAGGCTCCCAGAAATAAGCAGGAAATAATTGGAACAGGGTGGGGAGGCTATCTGAGTTTCCCAGTAGGGGAGCTACTTCAACGAAGTTCCTATGCAGATGGATGGGAAGCTTCTCAGATAATAAATCAAATTCTCCTGACGGCCAAGTGGCATCACTTGTTGGGGCCTGGAGAGGTACTGCCTGCCCCCTATTTGAAGGCAGCAAGCCTCAGCCCCCAAAGATGCTGACCGAACTAGTCTTGCGTGAAAGACCGGGAGCTATTAGAGCAGCTATAAACTTTCCAGGCACTTCGGATTGCTGTCCTGCTGTGGAGAGTGCACTTTTCATCATCAATGACATCTGCCACCCACATAAAGAATAGAGACAGAGCGGGGTGGGGTGGGGAAGGGAGGGGGAGAGAGAAGCAACTCCTGTGAATTTTCTTACATCAGAAGCTAGCTTCGGACTTTGTTTCTAACAGAGCTTTGGGGGGTTCCGTGCCGCAGGCTTCAAAAAAACTCCACACATTTCCATCCTCCTGTTCCTTTGCTGGGGTTGGGTGTCTGCTACAGATTTGTTTTTTGGCATCGAAAGCAAAACAAAACACATGTCAGCTTCCCGCTTTGCAACTTTTGTCCGTTTTCTTCAGCAACGTTTCCAGCAAGCAGGAACGGCACTTATTTTATTCTAGCAAATATTTATTTTAAGCAAACAGCCCTGCCTTTGCGTACCAGTGTGTGCGTGTGTTTGGATTTTTCTCGCCGTGAACCCTGAGAAATATCGTATTATGAGTGCAGTGAACAGTTTAAAGCTTGCACATTCTGGTGTGTTTTACATCAGTGTGAGCTTGCTTACTGATCCATTTGTTACTGACCCATGCTTCGTCTTAGCATGGGAAAGGGTGTGTGGTTAAGGAAACTATGTGAATATCGCCTCAATCTGAATACAGTGGTACCTCAGGTTACAGACGCTTCAGGTTACATGCGCTTCAGGTTACAGACTCCGCCAACCCAGAAATAGTACCTCAGGTTAAGAACTTTGCTTCAGGATGAGAACAGAAATTGTGCTCTGGTGGTGCGGCGGCAGCGGGAGGCCCCATTATCTAAAGTGGTGCTTCAGGTTAAGAACAGTTTCAGGTTAAGAACGGACCTCCAGAACGAATTAAGTTCTTAACCTGAGGTACCACTATAGTTTACATAGTACCATATTGGCCTGACTATAAGCCACACCTTTAAAATTCAAGGCTTATTTGCAGGTGCGGCCCATCTCCCAGTACTACCACCCTGAACAGTGGACAGGGGCGGCTGGCGCTCAGTGACCCCTCTCCCCAAGCCGGCGCCAGTGGTCGGCTCCAAATATAAGCCACACTTTAACTTTTCACAGTTGGAATTTTTTTTTTGGGGGGGGGGAGTGTGACTTATATTCAGGCCAATATCGTAAAACCAGTACTGTTCACTGTCTTTCTTGCTGAATGTCTTTGGCCAACTCTTAGGCTGCAATTCTGTAACCATTTACCTGGAAGGAATCCCCAGCGGGGGCATAGTAGGAGTGGCCCGGGGGCCCATAGCCCGGGCACACAATTTTAAGGGGGCATGAACCAGGCACTCCTACACAGGGATCCCCGTCCCACTCTGCCTACTGTCGGGGGTCTCTGCCCCCTGGAGCCTGGCCTGGCCTGGCCTTGCTGCCACATCCCTGGCCCCCTCACTGAATGGCTGCTTGGCCAGTTGCAGCGGGATTTGCCCACCAAGGGCCGGGTCGGCCAGCTAGGAGCGGCTGGCTCCTCCTGCATGGGTGGGCAGGTGGCACAGCACAGCCCTGCTTGACTCCAGTGGTGACGGCTGAGCTGGCGCAAAAGGGTCTGTGAACGCACTGTGCCCCGCTCCCACCTAGTGAGCAGGTGAGCCTCAGGTGCCGACAAATGCCGCAATGCACCTGATCCCCAGTGCAACGCTGGATCCAGGGTAGGTCGACCCTTGGCATAGTGCCATCAATGGGCAGCCACCCCAACACACAGATGTGCCAATGGTGGACCTTGGGCTTTCAAATTTCAGCAGCCCCATGCTTCTTGCCTTCAGTCTAAATCATTGTTGCTGTGCCCTCTCAGTTTAGTGGCCGGTGTGGGTAAACCAGTAGTACTCCCCTAAATCCACCTCTGCACATACAGACATACAATGTGGCCACACACACATATATATTATGCCACAATCTATGTTGTTGTTGTTGTTTAGTTGTTTAGTCGTGTCCGACTCTTCATGACCCCATGGACCAGAGTACGCAAGGCACTCTTGTCTTCCACTGCCTCCCGCAGTTTGGTCAAACTCATGTTGGTAGCTTCAAGAACACTGTCCAACCATCTCATCCTCTGTTGTCCCCTTCTCCTTGTGCCATCAATCTTTCCCAGCATCAGGGTCTTTTCCAGGGAGTCTTCTCTTCTCATGAGGTGGCCAAAGTATTGGAGCCTCAGCTACAGGATCTGTCCTTCCAGTGAGCACTCAGGGCTGATTTCCTTGAGAATGGATAGGTTTGATCTCCTTGCAGTCCATGGGACTCTCAAGAGTCTCCTCCAGCACATTTTGGGTAAATTGAAATGGGCAGCCACCGTGGCTCCTGCTCAAAAACAGTACCACCACCCTTCCACATTAAAAGTGTCCGGGAGGATGATAATAAGCTTTCTTCAGCACTGGTGATAAGATGGCATCTTCCACCACACCTGAGGGCAGCAGTCTTGCTAAGAGGGCTTAGACCACAGCGCCACCCTCTTGGGCTTGCCGATCGGAAGGTCAGCGGTTCGAATCCATGTAACAGGGTGACCTCTTGTTGCTCTGTCCCAGCTTCTGCCAACCTAGCAGTTCGAAAGCATGCCAGTACATGTAAATAAATAGGTACTGCTGTGCCAGGAAGGTAAACGGTGTTTCTGTGCACTTTGGTTTCCGTCATGGTTTTCTGTTGCGCCAGAAGCAGTTTAGTCATGCTGGCCACATGACCCAGAAAGCTGTCTGTGGACAAATGCCGACTCCCTCAGCCTGAAAGCGAGATGAGCGCTGCACCCTATAGTCACCTTTGACTGGACCTAACCATCCAGGGGTCCTTTACCTTTAAGAGGGCACACACAACTCTGTCCTCCAACATCTTTCCACTGCTGCCTGCCCCCCTATATTTGCTGCCCGAGGCCTCTGCCTGAGGCTTCATAATGGTAGGGCTGGCCCTGTCCCAGTTAGGATTGCTCTCTGAGACGATGCTAGCACCAAAAGGTTCAGTGGGCTGGGGTCAATATGGCTTGAAGTTGGGAAGAATCAGGCCATGTTCACATGTTACTGCCAATTAAAATTAATGAGAACCACCTTGGAGTTACAGGACAAGGTCTGTGGCTGAAACCTTTGTACACTAATAACCTTGTCAACAGTTCAGGGTGAAATGCAGCTGAACTCAGTTATGCAGAGGCCCTTATTAGCTGGCTTTTCTATTTTCCTCTAAGCAAATTCTCCTTGGGTGCATTTTAACCTTCTATTATTGGTAGTGTCAAAGCAAGAGTAACCTTTTAGAAAGAGGGGGCAGGCGGTGTAGATGATCACAAACATATTGAGGATTGCTTCATATGGAGCCAGGATTGTTTCCCTGGAGCTAAGTGACTACAGTCATACTTCCTCAACGCCTTGTAGTAGTAGCTTTATATATATATATATATATATATATATATATATATATATATATATATGTTTTACAATTTAAAGTACTCATTTTTACATCCTTAAAATATCAGTGACTTCCCTTCTTCTCTTTCCATGGTTCATTTTACATATAATAAATCCCTGCATATTTTACAGAAACAATACCATTCAGTATTCCATTATCACATCCATCAGAACTTATTTACACTGTTGAATTTATCTTAATGCTGCCAGCATTTTCAGCTGTACACAGTTATTTCCCATATATTCAATAAATGTTTTCCAATCTTCTCCAAACTTATGTTCTCCTTATTCTATATGTTAAGTCTGCAAGCTGTGCATATTCTGTCAACTTGAGTTGCCATTCTTCTTTGGTTGGGACCTCACTCGTTTTCCATTTTGGGGCCAAAGTCGTAGCTTCAAGAACCTCCATAGACAAGCATTAAAATGAGAGGGCTCTTTTCTAGGCCCAGTTCCTCCCAATCCGTATTTTCCCCTCAGTTTCACTTCCTATGCTACTTCCAGCAATTTCAGTATCCATCCATCAATATCATTTTATTCTTCTGAAACACATTAATCTGTGCTCCTGTAGGAGTTCTAGTTTCTTCACGGGTGAGATGTGGTCTAATTTTCTCCATTTTATATCTTTGCAATGTGTCAGTAACTGTTGTGGTCTTGTGGGAATCCCATGCAGGCAACCATGGAGCCTGGAGAAAAACAGTCCAGTTGTGTATCCACAGCAGTGACCACAGGAGGAATATCCACCGGGAGAAGCGCAGAGAGAAAAAACACCATGGTGCATCTGCAGCAACACAACCGGACACCTTCATCTGCTGCTGCAGCAACAAAACATGACTATCCCATGCTGTTCTGTACAGCCACAGGTGCTGAAACCTTCCAACAGTTTGATGTCACGCCTTATCATATGTGGTGGTTTTGTAGTAAGGTTAAAGCTTTTTGTGAAATGATATATAATGAATTGAAAAAGATGTTTAAAACACCCAGTGCTTTTTTTCTGGGGGGTACGCAGAGGTATGCATACCCTTAAACCTTTTGTGAATCTTTATACTTTTGTCCATTTACTGTATTTATTTTCCCTGATTTGAACTATAAAATGGTGATTTTCTTGAGTCAAAATGAGAGTACCCCCAAACATTTGTTTAGAAAAAAGCACTGAAATTAATGTTTGTTTTTTAAAAAAAACACCCAGAAGCTTTCCTTTTGGGAATTATAGGGACAGAACTACCCAATCTGTATAGAAATTTATTCATGTATGCAACTACAGTGTCAAGAATGTTCCTTGCCCCAAAAATGGAAAGAAGAAGGTCCAGCAAAAGAAGAATGGATACAAAAACTTATAGAATATGCAGACTCGGGAGTCTCTGATTTGACTTGAGACATCTTGTTAATAGTTCTGTCTGACCCCTTCCCCTTCCATTGCTACAGGTGTCCCAGAAAGTTAATTTTCATTGTTTGGGGTTGAGGTTTATGAGTTGCCTTATGACTCTGGGTGACTGTCACAGGGACAAGTACAGGTGAGCATTGCTACTTCTATCCAAATTACCTTCTCTCTTCCTCTCCAAGTGCTGGGTGCTTCCTCCTATCCTTCCTTCTCTTCTTCTGTAGTCTCCTCTTGGCTGTTCTACTGCTGCTTTGCCCATCAGTTGCTGCCTAGTCCATCTCTCCTCTCTACTCTGCCCTCAACCTGCGACAGCTACTGGACTTTGAAGGCTCACCATTGAATCTGGGGTGCCAGGCAACACTTGCATCTACCATCTGCACACACAGTCTGCTGTGATCTGGTTTTTTCTGACCCTCTCCTGGCCATTGTGACCTCATGAGGATGCTGCCTCCCTGAAGGAGAGAGAGAGACTGGTCATTGTGTCATCGTGCTGATGCTGTCCACTTGAAGGAGAGAGATTGGCCATTGTGACCTTACGTTGATAGTGGCCAATGAAGGAGAGAGACTGGTCATTGTGTCCTCTTGCTGATGTTGTCCACTTGAAGGAGAGAGATTGGCCTTTATGATCTCATTTTGGTGCTGGTAATAATATGAATGATGAATAATAACACAGGGCATTATAGGAACATTATTTGGGAATTATAGGGAAAGAACTACCCAAACTATATAGAAATTTATTCATGTATGCGACTACAGCGGCAAGAATTCTACTTGCCCCCAAATGGAAAGAAGAAGAAGTCCCAGCAAAGGAAGAATGGATACAAAAACTTATGGAATATGCAGAAATGGCAAAATTTACCAGAAGAGTAAGAAATCAAGAGGAGAAACTTTTTTATATAAAAGAATGGAAATGGTTTGTTGAATATTTACAAACAAACTGTAAACAGATAAGAACGTTGGTAGGATTATTGTAATAACCTGCAGTTTCATAAGAGTATATATTTAAAGTAGATGAATAAATGAGCAAATTAAGTTAATATGGATATGCAGAAAATATTAAAAATAAATTTAAGGAACTGCAAAAAAGAGGGGGAAAGAAGTTAAGTTTTGAAATCTTAAAATGATTTTAAAATTATTGAAATGTATAAAATTGGAAATCATAAATGAAATTAAAAATTAAAAAAAACAAAAACACAGTTTGACATCACCCCAAAGGTTTACTCCCCATTGTCTCCCAAGACAGAGAGATGCCAATCAGTAGTAGTAATTGTGTAAGTGACCATTGTAAATATTACTATTTGACCTTATGGATCAGTATTTTATTAATTATAGTCTAGTGCTGCAAGTTGTCTTTGTCCATGGAGTTTTCTTGGCAGGGATACTGCAGTGGCTTGCCAGTACCTGCTCCAGGTGGATCACATTTGGTCAAAACTCTCCACTATGACCTGTCCATCTTGGGTGGCCCTGCACGGCATAGCTCCTCTGAGTTATTCAAGCCCCTTTGCCATGGCAAGGCAGTGATCCATGAAGGTGATCCATGAAATGATCACTGCAGATGGTGACAGCAGTCATGAAATTAAAAGACACCTGCTTCTTGGGAGAAAAGCAATGACAAACCTAGACAGCATTTTAAAAAGCAGAGACATCACCTTGCCAACAAAGGTCCGTATAGTAAAAGCTATGGTTTTCCCAGTAGTGATGTATGGAAGTGAGAACTGGACCATAAAGAAGGCTGATCGCCGAAGAATTGATGCTTTTGAATTATGGTGCTGGAGGAGACTCTTGATAGTCCCATGGACTGCAAGAAGATCAAACCTATCCATTCTGAAGGAAATCAGCCCTGAGTGCTCACTGGAGGGACAGATCCTGAAGCTGAGGCTCCAATACTTTGGCCATCTCATGAGAAGAGAAGACTCCCTGGAAAAGACCCTGATGTTGGGAAAGATGGAGGGCACAAGGAGAAGGGGACGACAGAGGACGAGATGGTTGGACAGTGTTCTCGAAGCTACCAGCATGAGTTTGACCAAACTGCAGGAGGCAGTGGAAGACAGGAGTGCCTGGAATGCTCTGGTCCATGGGGCCACGAAGAATCGGACATGACTAAACAACAACAACAAATGGGTGGGAAAAGGCACTGATGCAACGTCATCTCACCTCCCCACAAATCAGAATGAATACCCAATAAGTGGCCAGCATTGTCTATCCTCCCCAAAAATATTGCGCAAACGAATCAGGATGAATGCTTGGAAGACTAAACAACTAAACAACAAAAGTGCTGCAAGTTACCAGGGTCATTTTGTATTTTAATTGTGTCCTCTAGAGTAGTGGTAGGAAATCTGTGACCCTCCCAAATGCTTGCTAGACTGCAACCCCCCCCCCATCAGCCCTGATGATTTTCTATACTGGCTGGAGGATCATAGATCCTTCATCACTGCTTTATAACCTTCCCAGTTCTTTTTGGCTTTATATCATTCCCAAAGGCAGCGAGCATAGTTCCTGTATCTTCACCACATCATCAGGAAGATTATTGGACAGTACTTGAACCAGATGATAACAGATCATTATTTCACAACGTTATTCCAGCTTGATCCATTACTACTGTCTGGATTTGAGGTTCAGCTCACAGTGCATTGCAATGCATGTTTCTCAACTTACTAATGGAAATGTCTTGTGGAACTCATTGAAATCAAAATATATTGCAGCTGCTCAATCTTCTTATTGACTAAGACAATCCCATTGTCCCCCCAAAAAAGCTGTAATCTGCTCATAATTACTTGGGAGGTAAAGTAAACATGTTTTAGTCTGATTTTCTCTCAGCATCCTTAGGGATATAAAAATTCCACTACATCCTTGAGAATGCTTGAACGAGCCCTGAGTTTTGTATTTAAACCTACTGGAAGTTCATGCTTAGTTCAGGTTCAGCTGTGTGAGAGAAGAGTCTGCTCACTGGCCGTTCTAAGTGATGATTAACTAAAACATATTTCTGGGTTAAACATTGATTTTTATTCATGTCTCAAATTGCCTTTTAAGTGGCATTGCTGCAACAGAAAAAGAGCACCTATCGCTAGCTTTAGCATTCCCAGAAAAGAATGGCAAGCATGCCAAGCAAATTGGCTCCTATGGTTATTAGAAGCTTTTAAAATAAATTGACAGTATAAATATATTCATTCTATGGTAGGTCTTTGGCTACAGATTTGTGCAACAACAAATAACAGAGCTATTTAAAATGAAAGGAATTATACAAAGGCCTTGACAAAATTCTATTTCTTCTTTACATATCAGAGGTGTTATCTTCCATATATTCTGCCTCCCCTGTCCATAATTATGTTTTGACTATAAAATCATGAATCATGACTGCCACTCACATATTTTCCTCTCTGCTCCATTCTGTTTTAAAATAATAATTTACCAAATACTTGGGATTCCTCGCCTCAGGCATGCATGAAGGGATACAGTGCGAGAGAAAGCCCAGGGCCTTCGGCTACCTCACCAAACCATGGTTCATGCCAAACCTACTCTAGAACCCAAACCATGGCTTCAGCTCCCAAACAATTTATTTATTTATTTGGTTTTCAGATTAAAGTTTTACAATCACATATCCAACATACAACATAAAAATAAGATTCCAAAGAATCTCCTGGACTTCCCTCCTCCCCTTTGTGGGTCCTATTATTAATCATTTCCTCTTGCATCTTTTATGATAATCCAAATCTATTACATCCCATTATATCCAAAATTCACCATTGAACTACTAGTGCTATTCCAATCCTACTAACGATTTTAACTGTTTACAATGGTTTTTAAGATAAATTATCAATTTTCCCCATTCCTTATTAAACTTTTGGTCTTGCTGATTTCTGATTCTTCTGGTCATTTTAGCTATTTTGGCATAATCCATCAACTTAATCTGCCATTCTTCTCTGAAGGGACTTTATCTTCTTTCCATCTCTGTGCCATTAACATCCGTGCAGCCGTGATTGCATACATAAATAGTCTTTTTTGCTCCCTTGGGATTTCGGCACCTAGAATTCCATAAACAAAGGCTTTGGGTTTTTTAGAAAAAGTTATTTTAAACATTTTTTCCAACTCATTATATATCATTTCCCAAAGTTCTTTTACTACCTTACCTTTCCACCACATATGATGAAAGGTGCCTTTCGTCTTACTTTCTCACATTCCATGACTTCTGGCACTGCTCTCTTCTTACTGCCAGAATTGAAGCCAGGCTGGGAAAATGCTACATGAGAATGCGGTGAGTTGTCAGGTGGAGTCCAGTTTCCTTCACCCACACACTCCCTTTTCTGTTAGACACCCCATCCCTTTATACATAAATAGAGAATACACATATTTTTTTCCCTGCAGTTCGGAGCACATACTCAACTTATCCATTCTGAAGGAAATCAGCCCTGAGTGCTCACTGGAAGGACAGATCCTAAAGCTGAGGCACCAATACTTTGGCCACCTCATGAGAAGAGAAGACTCCCTGGAAAAGACCCTGATGTTGGGAAAGATTGAGGGCACAAGGAGAAGGGGACGACAGAGGACAAGATGGTTGGACAGTGTTCTCGAATCTACTAACATGAGTTTGACCAAACTGCAGGAGGCAGTGGAAGATAGGAGTGCCTGGTGTGCTTTGGTCCATGGGGTCATGAAGAGTCGGACACAACTAAACAACAACAACAATAGCAATAGCAATAGCACAGTAGGAATTGCCCTTCTGATGCTGTTAGACCCCAGCTCCTATGAGCCCTAGATATCCTGGCCAGTGATCAGGGATTACAGGATTTGGAATCTTGCAATATTCAGTTGCATGAATAGTTGCATTTTCATTTACAGCATTCTCATCAACCATAGGGTTTTTTTTATAAAAAAAAGTTATAAGCCTTTTCTTCCCCCAATTCATTCTGTGTACTAGTATGCTGCAATTGTCTTGCAGGCAATTTATGGCAACTGGTGTTCTGTAACTGCTATTGCAGTCAAGCGCAACTTTTGACCTGTAATACAGTGAGCCGATCGTTTTAAATACAAATTGAGATAGCCAACTTACAGCAATCTCCAGTTCTCATTCGAGTCGAGGTTCTCAACAGGCCGCAAACGGATGGCAGATTTGCCAGTATTTCGTTTCTCTCTCCCTCCCTCTAGAAAACCTATAAAGCAACCGTGCAGATTTCGAGGTTGATTGGGCTTTGCAACGACGGCCCTTGCTTTTCCCCGCTGTGGGTTTGGTTCCTGGATCCCAACGCTTATGCAATAGAAAAGTCCTCGCCTACAGAAAACCTTCTCATTAGAGCCCTAATCTGCTCCTCTGCGTTCTTGTGAGATGGAATTATCCCACTTTAAGAGCATACCTCGGCCGTGAGCAGCAATAAGACCGATAAAAACAGCTTAAGTAATTGGATTGCTATATGGTATTGAGTTTCTGACAACAAACGATATCAATCTCTATTCCGCCGCCACATCTTTGTTCCTGCAATGAATTCATTTAGCAATGCACTTGCAGGGAGACAGTCGCTGTAGGGGGAGAGAGGGGGGGGAGGTTGGGGGACACAAAGACAGAGCCATCTGATGAGTACAGAGAAAGCCACTGTGCCCTTCCAAGAAGTTAATTACAGGGAACAAAAGCAGCAGACTATGACTTGTTGATCATTACCATAATCACATTACTACACTCATTGCTCGTTCCCAGCAGCAGTGCGCCTTTTCTTCCTTTTGTTTGACACTTCTGCATGTCATTAATTGCATCGGAGAAGCATGGGGAGTGGGCGAGATTCCTGGTGGGAGAAGCCATTGCAAAATATATGTGGGAATCCACTGGGCATTTTAACTAAATCAGTCTCTCTCTCTCCCCCCCCCTTCCTTCCCTCCCTCCTCCCCCCACCTGCCTCTGCCCACCACACGCCTCCCTCTGCAAAATCGAGAAGAAAATGCAGAGGAGCCCTACGCTTTTACAGCTGGCCGTCATCGTTTTCACTCTTTCTGCCAAGAAAAGGGAGAGATTTATATGGAGAAAGGGAAACACCCATAAAATTGTCAGATCCTTTTATGGCGCAGACTTTCTAGGTTACAATAATAATATATGTAACCTTTGCTTTCATGAGAGCAATGTTCTTCCGAGGCAAGTTCTACCTTCAGCAATGGCAATCTCATGCCAGAAGATCTTTGAGAGCTGAGGTGATCTCACATCAAGAATCCGGTGCTGTCTTCTTTTATTGTTTTTACACTGCGGTACTTCAAAGAAAGGAGCTATATGCATGCTTCCTGCACCTTTTCAGCTATGTTGATGTGGAGATGGTTGGTGCCTTCTTAGTCATATACTTTCTACTTTCTTGGAGTGCCCGTGTTTCCTTATTCATATGTTTGCCCCACTTGTAAATTAAGCAGGAAGTGGGATGTGACTTTTATATGAAAGGGGGAGCTGAACCTCTTTGCTCATTTTTATTATTAAAGAAATTTCTCACCCGCCCTTCCCCACGAGGTCCCAAGGCAAGTTACAACCATATAATCCTATGACATTAAAATCCAATGAAACAATTTAAAACAAGCCAAATAATGTACATCAAACAACAGAAGGGGTCCCACAAAAAATGGGAAACATCATAAATGTCAACAGCCAGGGTAAAGAAGTGTGTTTTCAGGGGGGGGGGGACGAAGCCATGTAATGAGGATCTTTGGTGCAACTTCATGGGAAAGGAGTTCCACATTTTGGGAGCTGCCTTCTCTATACCACAACATCTGAGACACTTTTTTCTACTTATAGCATTTGAGCCAAGCTGGGGGGGGCAGTGTCTTAACCAAGGGAATGAGAGGAGGTCAGGTGGAGGAGGGATCAGTTCTCCTCACTCACACTCCCCTTTTGGTATAAAATCCAAGCATGAATGAAGTAGACATGTGAACGCTATATGTGATTCACCCTTGGAAAGCTTGTATTCATGCCATAAACAGGCAGAGAGACGAATATTTGTATAAACTTCACTTATAAAATTCGCAAGCAAAACTTGAGATGGTCCCCCATGATTTCCTCCCACCCCAAAAAAATAATGGAAAGAGGCTGACCAACGGGTTGATCATTTTCTGATCTGAATGATGATTAAAATGCCCAACATATATAGGAATCAAGAGGAAGCCTTTGTCTAACTACTCTGTAAGTGGCAAGATAAAATGAAGTTGTTAAATGAACTGGGATAAAACAGTTGGATAAGAAATAATAAGAAACACACGTACATAAAGAGGCAGTAAGAATGGAGGAGAAAGTTGATTCAGTTTCCATTTAAAAGCAAACTCGTTTTAGGCTTAAAGAAACCAAAGGCGAACTGAAACCCAACCATTCTTGGAAATTTCACCTTCTCTGAATATTGCAGCGCAGTTCTCCAGCTAAACAACATGTAGAAAATTGCATGTGCTAGGGTAAGGTGTGAATAAAAATGCAAAGATTGGTGGAAACAAGACACCAAAAATATATTCTATTAGGGGAAATTGCTTTGCAAAAAAAAAAAATGTGTACATTTTGCAAAATTGCAACTGCATATAAGCATATTAGGGACGTGGGTGGCACTGTGGTCTAAACCACAGAGCCTAGGGCTTGCCAATCAGAAGGTCAGCAGTTTGAATCCCCACAACGGGATGAGCTCCCATTGCTCAGTCCCTGCTTCTGCCAACCTAGCAGTTCAAAAGCATGTCAAATTGCAAGTAGATAAATAGGTACTGCTCCGGCGGAAGGTAACCGGTATTTCAGTGCGCTGCTCTGGTTCGCCAGAAGCAGCTTAGTCATGTTGGCCACATGACACGGAAGCTGTATGCCGGCTCCCTCGGCCAATAAAGCAAGATGAGCGCCACAACCCCAGAGTAGGCCACGACTAGACCTAACGGTTGGGGGTCCCTCTACCTTTGTAAGCATATTATGTTAGCAGAATTTTTGTACTAAAATGCTGAGAACATTTTTTAAGATTGCAAACTCATGGGGAAACTGAATGATGAACTGAATTTAAGGTTGGGGGGGGAATTAAGAGAATTTGGCAGATCCGCCCTTCCCTAGGAGGTGCACGGTCTCTTGTACCCTCTGGGTCCCATGGAAAGTTTACACCAGCTGCGGCCAGAAATGTGTGGCACTGTCCTGGAGAATGCCCCTGATTCAGAAGATCGATGTGGCATAGACTCTCTGTGTTACTGCCCCGCTTCCCATCCCACCACTTAAAGCTACAGCCACCAGAATTGCTTCCTGGCAGCATCCATGTGGCTTCTGCAACATGTAAGCCCATCCATGGTCAGAAGGTTTTAATCACTTGAGCAAGCATTTGGGTTTGGGGAAGCCATGCTTAACATCCAGTGTTAGCCTGGGTGTCGACAAATCATTCCAAATGAATTGACACCACATGGGAAACCAACACAGAACAATTTATACAGCTCGCTTGGAGAGAAGATGCTGTTCTTGTGTACAGAGCCATTATTCAGTATTTCTTGTCTTTCCCCCCACTCCACTTATTTCTATTCTTCTCATTTTCAACTTTTGCTCTCACGTCCCGTTCAATTTTACAGCTCGGAGTCCACAAACAAAAAGATGGTTGTTCTGGACATACTGGAGACATTCCTGTTCTCTTCAGTATATAAAAAAGGACTCCCTTGAAGCGATTCATTCACTGTCCCTGTCAGAGGATGTCTGACTGCTGGCACAGATTAATAAGGGCACAGCAAAATATATGAAGGGCAGAAAAATGGGTTGCAGGATTTAAAAGACCAAAAAACCACACACCCTTTCCTTAATAAGACACATTAGAGCTGTTGTCATGACTTTTTCTACAGATGGGGCTGCCTGTGAGCGACCCACAAAATGCCTATGCCGTTTGTACAAAGTATTGATATTAATTTTATTGTTGTTGTCAGAATCCAGCCAAAGTCAAACACATTTAAGTTCCTTTGAGCTCAGCTGGGGGATGTTAAAATGCCATCTTAATTCTAGTTTCCTAGAGGTGAGTTCTAGGCCTCAAATAATTTACTAGCTCCTATGAGGTCACTGTCACATAATCAAGGTTTTGCGAATGACTAAGTATTTGTCTACATATTATTATTTCTGTAGATCAATTATTATTATTATTATTATTATTATTATTATTATTATTATTATTATTATTTCTGTAGATCAATGGAGACAATTTCCTTCCTTCAATGGCCGCAGCACTATAAACTTGCAATGGAGAAACAACTTAAAATGGCGGAGTGGGCATTTCCGGTTGGAAATCAGTGATCAGGGGAAGGGTTATGTAGAACCTCTTCCTGTTCATCAGTTGGTTAGCCCCTACTCATGTGTAGTCCCACCTGAAGCCTACTATTTGACTTTTAGAAGACATCTGAAGGCAGCCCTGTTTAGGGAAGCTTCTAATGTCTGGTGTTATATCGTGTTTAAATATTCTGTTGGGAGCTGCCCAGAGTGGCTGGGGAGGCCTGACCAGATGGGCGGGGTATAAGTAATAAATTGTTGTTGTTGTTGTTGTTGTTGTTGTTGTTGTTGCACCAAAGCCCACAAGCTACCTAAGCATGTAAGCCTGCATGATGCCCAGCCAATACACATCAGGTTTTGTTTGTTATTATGGTATGTATTTTTGTGTTTTTATGTTGTAAACAACCCTGTGATCTTCAAAGGAAGGGCAGTATAGAAATGTTCGTTATCATCATCATCATCCCCAAGAAGAAAATAGGCAGAGAGCCATTATTTCAAAGGAATGTAATGCACATCTACCTGCCTACCTCTCCAAATCCCAGCAAAAGCATGAAACTCTGCTACGGCTTTGCAGAGATCACCTCCTGAATCTTCGGCGAGCTGACCTTCGGTGTAATATGAAGACATGCCCGCTTATAGCATCTCTCCCTTTCCCGCTGGCCTTGTTTGTTGTTTTATGCATTTCTGCATCATTTAGAGTGTCCGCTTTGATGTACATTCCTCCTGGATATTCTGTTTCCTCTTCGACTAATCAAAAGAGAAACCGGTGGGGTTTGGGGGGGAAGGAGGTTTCAAAGGTTCATAGGGCAGAAGCATCTATTTTTAACCAGCCTAAGAATGGCTTATGACAAGCAATGCTACCTCTCGTAGAAAAGAGGAAATCGGAGAGGCCTTTTAACAAGAGGGGCCTTTTAACATTCTGATGCGTTGCCTGGTGGATTCAGTCAATTTTTCAGCTGTCGTAAATTGTGCATGAATCTTTGGTTTAAAGCGACTATTGTGTTTTCGTTGAAAAGAAAATAGTTGCTTTTAAGGCAACGTTGTTCATACCTTCAGAGCAGGCTTCCCTGACCTGGGGCGCTCCAGATATTTTGAACCACACAGCCTGTCCATTGCCCATGCTGCCTGGAGATGATAACAGTTGTAGTTTTGGGGGGCACCAGTTTGGGGGAGGTAATTAGCTCTAGGGTTACATATGGGCAGGGTGGAAATTGCAGTACATTCCGAGAAAGCATTTAAATTTCATAAGGGACGATTTGCATGCGATTCCAGTGGCAGATTGACCATTAGAGTGTTAATCCAGAATCCCATACATGGGGGAGGTGGGGAGACATCAAGCAGAACAATAAAAATACTTAATGACCAATTGTGTCACAGATACTCGGTTCTGCCACCCTGAACAAAAGTCCGACATAAATCCTGGCTACGTCCATGTGACTGCGCAAAGCCTTCAGTTCTATATACAGTGGTACCTCTGGTTACATACTTAATTTGTTCCGGAGGTCCGTTCTTAACCTGAAACTGTTCTTAACCTGAAGCACCACTTTAGCTAATGGGGCCTCCCGCTGCTGCCCGATTTCTGTTCTCACCCTGAAGCAAAGTTCTTAACTTGAGAGCCAGTGTGGTGCAGTGTTTAAGAGCGGTAGTCTTGCAATCTGGGGAACTGGGTTCGCGTCTCCGCTCCTCCACATGCAGCTGCTGGGTGACCTTGGGCTAGTCACACTTCTCTGAAGTCTCTCAGCCCCACTCACCTCACAGAGTGTTTGTTGTGGGGGAGGAAGGGAAAGGAGAATGTTAGCCACTTTGAGACTCCTTAGGGTAGTGATAAAGCGGGATATCAAATCCAAACTCTTCTTCTTCTTCTTCTTAACCCGAGGTATTATTTCTGGGTTAGCAAACCTGAAGCGTATGTAACCTGAAGTGTATGTAAGCCGAGGGACCACTGTATACTATAGTTTTATATTATTTCTAGTTTGTGGTGCCATCCTCTGTGGCGAAAAACGCCCCCCTATCCTAAGAAAAAATAACCACAATATCGTGACGGTTTGTGCAAGCTGTACATTTCAAGCACATCTTCCCCACCCCAAAGAATCCTGTGGACTGTTCACCCCATACAGAGCTACAATTCCCAGCGCCCTTAACAAACTTCAATTCCCAGGATTCTGTGGTAGAAGTCATGTCCTTCAAATGTATGGTGTGTCTCTTTTTGTCTCTAATATAGCACGGAAATGGAAAGACCCTAATCTGTGCTAAGAAGACATTCATCATTTAATGAGGGCCACAGCGCAGACACTGACACATTTTGGAAAAGGGTTTGGTAAGCTGTAGTTTAAGCACTCTAGCACAAAGCTAAAACACTACAATGGTTGTCCGGACAATGACTTCAAAACTTTTTCTAGTATTTAATGCCGTTAAGTCCCACGGAACCTAGGACTAGCCCCTGGCTGACTTAGAGAGGGTTTTCTAGAACCAATATGGTCACCTTTCACAGGATGCAACGATGAATACAATGCCATACATTCTTGCCCTATGATGCATTGTGCTTGAGCGCCGGACTCGAAATAGCCTATAGACACAACTTCACATATTGATAACAAACAATCTTCAAATGGGAAAGGAAGACAGGCTTTATTTTGCCACATCCTTGGGATGACTCCTTGACTGAGAAACAGGATGCTCTGCATGCGATTCTGGCAGGGAGGGCTATGACTCAGTGATAGCCAAACCTGGCCCTCCGTCTGTTTTGGGACTACAACTCCCATCATCCCTAGCTAACAGGACCAGTGGTCAGGGATGATGGGAACTGTAGTCCCAAAACAGTTGGAGGGCCAAGTATGGCCATCACTGGGCTATGTTCTGCACTCCCTACATCTGCCTCCTTCCCAAGTGTCGCTAGGTGAAAAAAGGAAGAAGTAGTGATATCATCATCATTAATCTGTGGAATTTCCATGCCTTGAAATAGGCATAGCATGATTCAATTACTTTCAGGAGGTTTACACGAACACTGAAAAAAAGTCCTGCTCCTCATATAAATATTTCTATCATGGTAAGACACATTCGCATTCAGCACTCCCATCTGTTCTCCAAGTGTTGAGAAGCATGAGCAGACAGAGACCATTGTTATGTCAATGAAGGAAGATGGCAGCAGGGTTGTGTGTGTTTTTTAAAAAAATAATTAAACGCAGAATGCCTTTGAATGAATGGTACCGCACTAATTCTAAGAGAGAGCTATTCATCTTGAAACTGTTCATTGCTATGGGGGGGGGACCACCTGAAACTCATGAATAGGCATAATGAAAGCTTAGCCAACTCTTCCTCATTTCCTCTGTTGAAGAGGATTAAAAAATGATAATTTAATGCCCAATATTTCAATTTAAGATTTTCATTCAGAGTTTAAGAAATGAGATGCAAAGGTTTGTTGCTCCATTCATCCGAGCATCCTCTTTCTGTTTTTCAATCTCTCTCACTCTTGCGATTCTGCTCAGTGTGTTTTTCCTTCATTTCTTCTAATCATCTTTGTTTTTTTATAGAATATTTATTGAGATTTTACAAAAACATAGATTTAAAAAAATACTAAGAGAAACATAGTAAAAGAAAAAGATAAAGAAATCAAAAACATCATAAAAAATAAAAAATACAAAATACAAAATACAAAAAAGACAGATAAATAAAAAAGAATTAAAAACAAATCCATTTTTTATAACTTTAAATTCGTTAGCTTGTTTCCTTGACCTCCTCACACCTCCCCTTTTTGTATTCCCAATTAAAATAATCAGGTCAGCAAATCCTTACCCTCTTTCATTTGTCTTAACTCTATATCTTAACATATTGTACCTCTATATTTTCATCCTTTATCAATTCATTTTTGCATATTCTCATAACTTTGTTGCTAATGCCACTTATTTTCAATCCAACATCATATTTAACATTCATTAATTTTACAGTATTTCTGAAGATAGTCTTTAAATTTCTTCCAGTCTTCTTCCACCAACTCTTCTCCCAGGTCTCGAATTCTGCCAGTCATTTCCGCTAATTCCATATAGTCCATCACCTTCATCTGCCACTCTTCCAGGGTGGGTAAATCTTGTGTCTTCCAATACTTTGCAATAAGTATTCTTGCTGCTGTTGTTGCATACATAAAGAAAGTTCTATCCTTCTTTGGCACCAATTGGCCGACTATGCCCAGGAGAAAGGCCTCTGGTTTCTTCAGGAAGGTATATTTAAATACCTTTTTCATTTCATTATAAATTATCTCCCAGAAAGCCTTAATCTTTGGGCACGTCCACCAAAGGTGAAAGAATGTACCTTCATTTTCTTTACATTTCCAGCATTTGTTATCGGGCAAATGATATATTTTTGCAAGCTTGACTGGTGTCATGTACCACCTGTATATCATTTTCATAATATTCTCTCTTAAGGCATTACATGCCGTAAATTTCATACCAGTGGTCCACAACTGTTCCCAGTCCGCAAACATAATGTTATGACCAATATCTTGTGCCCATTTAATCATAGCAGATTTAACCGTTTCATCCTGCGTATTCCATTTCAACAGCAAGTTATACATTCTTGAAAGTATCTTAGTTTTGGGATCTAACAGTTCTGTTTCCAATTTTGATTTTTCCACCTGGAAGCCAATTTTTTAATCCAAATTATAAGCCTCTCTTATTTGATAATAATGAAGCCAGTCTCGCACTTTATCTTTTAATTTCTCAAAACTCTGCAATTTCAATTTATCTCCTTCTTGTTCCAAAATTTCCCAATATTTCGGCCATTTGGCCTCCATATTGAGCTTTTTCTGAGCCTTCGCTTCCATTGGTGACAACCACCTTGGGGTTTTATTTTCCAATAAGTCTTTGTATCTTATCCAGACATTGAACAGTGCTTTCCTGACAATATGGTTTTTAAATGCTTTATGTGCTTTAACCTTGTCGTACCACAAATATGCATGCCACCCAAAAACGTTGTCAAAACCTTCTAAGTCCAAAATGTCCGTGTTCTCAAGAAGCAGCCAGTCCTTCAACCAGCAGAATGCTGCTGATTCATAGTAAAGTTTAAGGTCTGGCAGGGCAAATCCGCCTCTTTCCTTTACATCAGTTAGTATTTTAAATTTTATTCTGGGCTTCTTGCCCTGCCAGACAAATCTAGAAATATCTCTCTGCCACTTCTTGAAACAGTCCATCCTGTCCAGAATTTGCAATGATTGAAATAAAAATAACATTTTTGGCAATACATTCATCTTTATAGCTGCAATTCGACCCAACAAGGAAAGCTTCAAATTTGACCATGTTTCTAAGTCTTTTTTCACTTATGTCCAACATTTCTCATAGTTATCTTTAAATAAGTTTAAGTTCTTAGAGGTCATATTAACCCCCAGATATTTTACTTTCTTAGCTAATGTTAAACCAGTCTCCTTCTGAAACCTCTCTTTCTCAATCGGTGTTAAATTTTTCTCAAGTACTTTAGTTTTTAACTTGTTCAATTTGAATCCTGCCACATGACCAAATTCTTGAATGAGTTCTAGAACTCTTTTCGTACTAGATTCTGGCTCCTGTAACGTCAAAACTAGGTCATCTGCAAAAGCTTTCAGTTTATATTGTTTGGCTCCGACCTGAATACCTTTAATCAGACGGTCCCTTCTGATCATATTTAACAAAACCTCCAGGACCGAAATAAAAAGCAATTGGGAAATTGGGCAGCCTTGTCGTGTCCCTTTCTCTATCTTAAATTCCTCTGTCATCAGATTATTAACTATTAGTTTAGCCTTTTGTTCTGAGTAAATTGCACTTATACCATTTTCAAACCCTTGACCAACCCCCATCCCCTGAAGATTTTTCTTCATAAAATTCCAAGAAATATTGTCAAAGGCTTTCTCCGCATCTATGAAAATTAAAACTGCTTTAGTATTGATGTTCACTTGCAACTTCTCCAAAATGTTAATTATATTCCTCGTGTTGTCAGACAAGTGTCTACCAGGGAGAAAGCCGGCTTGGTCCTTATGTATCTCTTCCACTAATACTTTTTTTAATCTATTAGCCAAAATATCAGCAAAAATTTTGTAATCCACATTAAGCAGGGATATGGGGCGGTAGTTCTTAAGTTGTGTCTTTTCAGACTCAGTTTTCGGTATAAGTGTAATGTAGGCTTCCTTCCACGACTCTGGCGCTTTTTTCCCCCTCCAAAATTTCATTACAGACCTCCTTCAGTGGCTGAATTAGCCAATCTTTCAAAGCTCTATAGTATTTTGAGGTTAGACCATCCGGCCCTGGAGATTTACCCAGCTGCATATTCTGAATGGCACCTTCTACCTCCTGTTCTGTAATTTTGTGGTTCAGCATTATCTTGTTTTCTTGAGAGATTTTTTGTAATCCATTTATTTTTAAAAATTGATCTATGTCAAACTCTTTCTGAGGCCCTTGTGTATACAACTGTTTAAAATACCTCTGGAAGCATTTTCTAATTTCCACTGGATTCTGAATGTTCTTTCCTTCCACTTCCAAATTAGTAATAGTATTAAGCTTTTGTCTTTTTTTCATTTGCCAAGCTAGCAATTTTCCACATTTATTAGCCGATTCAAATGTCCTTTGTCTCATTTGTTTGATTTTCCATTCAATTTCCTGATTCATCATCTTCATATATTGCACTTGATATAACTTTATGTCTCTCAGAATCTCTTGTGACTTTGGTTTCGCTCTTAGTTTCTTCTCACCCTCTTTTATTTTTTCCAAAATTTTATCTTTTTTCTCATTTTGGGCTCTCTTCTTTATTGCATTCTGTTGAATCAGAAACCCCCTCATAACTGCTTTACTTGCATCCCAGATTATTCTTTTTTCAGTATTAGTGTTCAAATTTATCTCAAAGTAGTCTCTCAAAGTTTTTTGGGCCTTCTTAATAACCTCTTGATCTCTAAACAAGGTGTCATTCATCCTCCATCTGAAGGAACCGGTTGGTGTTAGTTTCATCTCCATTTTCACAGCATTATGGTCGGAGCATGTTTTTGGGCAAATTTCCACTTTTCGAGTCTTAGGTGCCAGTCCTCTAGTTATCCATATTTGGTCAATTCTTGTCCATGTCACTTTGGCTTCAGAAAAGAAAGTTCCCTCTCTTCCCAAGGGGTTCTTAGTTCTCCAGATGTCAATCAAGTCCATATTGTCAGTCAGTTCAAAAAAGGTTTTTGGTAGTCTGCCATCTTTAGTTACAATCTGTCTCTGCGACTTGTCCATATTTGTAGATACCACTCCATTCATATCTCCCATCATGATGATGTTGTAATCCATGTAGTCTAGCAATGTCTCATGCAATTTCTTAAAAAATTCAGATTTCCCCTCATTTGGTGCATAAACTCCTATTATTAAAAAAATTTCTCCTTGTGATTGAATTTCGATTGCCACAAATCTTCCTTGATCATCTTTAAAAACAAATTTCTGCTCAGTGTGTTTTTCCTTCATTTCCTCTAATCATCTTTGATTCCTCATGCTTTTTCTGCATCAGTCGCCATCTATTCCACAGTGTTAGGTTCAATCTCTCCCTTATATGCACTGCCTAAGATTTTGTTCTGCTTTCAGAATGCCTCATTAGATTATGCCGGTGTGTTCCTGAATACCCATTCCTTCGCTGTGTGAAACTCTTCGCTGAGAAGGTACAGGTAGGGTTTTTAACATCCTTATAATTAAAAATAGCAGGGGGCATAAGCAGCTCAAAAGACAATGAGAACTCATAGGCAGGGCCACCCAAATACATCTTGGGGAACATTTTAGGTGACGTTCTTTCATATGTGGTGGACTTGTAAAAGGGAAAAAAGGTACATTGGGAAATGATCCATAACAAAGTGAAAAAAATATATTTAAAAGTACTTTCCCCCCCAAAAAACAGAGTCCTTTCTGTTGGGGATAATTCAGACGGAAATTCCCAGGTGTCAAAAAAGGTTATTTATGTATGCCACTACTGCGGCCCATGTTTTGTTAGCCCAAAATTGGAAAATGAGCGAGGTCCCAACCAAAGAAGAATTGCAACTTAAGTTGACAGAATATGCGCAGCTTGCAGACTTAACATATAGAAGAAGAGAACAAGAAGAACATATGTTTAGAGAAGATTAGGAAATGTTTATTGAATGTATGGGAAATAACTGTGTTTATTAAAATATAATTTAAAATGCAGCCTCATTTTAATAGTAGCCCATAAATCAAAACCATAAGGGGAGGGAAACATAAGGGTCAGACTGAGTCCAAACCAAAGGACAGGTGGAACAGCTCTGTCTTGCAGGCCCTGTGGAAAGATGTCAAGTCCCGCAGGACCCTAGTCTCTTGCGACAGAGCGTTCCACCAAGTCGGGGCCAGTACTGAAAAGGCTCTGGCCCTAGTTGAGATCAATCTAACCACCTTGCGGCTTGGGACCTCCAAAGTGGTTTTTGTGTGTGTGTGTCCTCTGCAGGGCATACCAGGAGAGGCAGTCCCGTAGGTACGAGGGTCCTAGGCCGCACAGGGCTTTAAAGGTCAAAACCAGCATCTTAAACCTGAGCCAGTGCAACTGGTAAAGCACTGGATGAATGTGATCCCATGGCAAAGACCCCATAAGGAGCCTCGCCGTGGCATTCTGCACCCGCTGAAGTTTCTGGTCAGCTTCAAGGGCAGCCCTGCATAGAGCGAGTTACAATAATCAAGCCTGGAGGTGACTGTCACGTGGATCACTGTGTACCACCCAGAACCGAGTTATCATCACCTCGTCCGGTGTCAATGATGCAGGTTACCTTATTGAAAAGCCTGGCAAGCGCTCAGTGTCTTGCCTCTTAATCTGTGTGAGAGAGAGATTCAGAAGCGCTGGTGTTTTCAAAGTGGATTAAGCCCTTCCAAATCTAATAGGTTTCCAATGAGCTGAGCTGGTGCTGCAACAGCTGCTCTAATTTGAGAATAAAAGAATGCAGGCTTTTGTGGCGAGGGATCTGCTATTGATCAGCCGCAAGGTTAGGAGACCAGGAGGGGAGGGCAGTTCTGCCTCTTTTAAAGTGGTGTGTGTGTGTGTGTTTTCAGGCTCATTATCTAGCAACAACAACAAAGGCCATTCCCATCGTACAAGCTGCTCTCTGCAGGATTGCACTTGTTGAAGGTTAATAGCATGCATGCAGTCATCCAAATTCAGAGCCCTCCGCCATTTCTTGCAACGGGCTTCATTGTGGGCTCACAAAACAGAACAGATGGGTCTCCAGAACTTCTGCTGATGGGATGAACCCCTTGGCCCACCATCTGAGTCCTACCTCGTCCAAAGCCTTGTGCCCATTAGCATATCAAATGCACAGATTCCTCAGCACGTGCTTCCAATAAATATTCTGGAAGGAGGTGGGAAGGAAGCGACAGATTTGAATTGCAAACAGAAGGGTCTAAACAAGGTTGATGAACTCTTGCAACCCACCCCCAACTACAACGTAGGCTTAGGCACAATCAAAGAGAGCCAGCTGATCTAGCTATTTACTCCTTCCACCTACCACAGGCCAACTGAACCCTGCAATTCCAAAATATGAAATAAAAACATTGGTCATAAGAGTTGCTAAGCTGGCCAGCAATGGGACAGGGTCGGGGGAGAAGTAATTGGATTAGTTTGTGTGCCGTTATCAGCAATTTGATTTGCAGAAATTAAGCAAGCGGTAGCTTTTCCTTCTCACTGATCTTCGTGGAAGGAGCAGCTTCAGATTCAGAATGGATGTGAGGTTGCTGGGGGAAGACAGAGGAATAAGTCTATATAAGATAGATGGAAGGAAAGGAAGGAAGCAAGGGCAGCAATGAAATTAGCTGCCATTCTAGGATATATGAGGGGGATTCTCCTAACAAACTCTGTCAGCAGAAGTCCTGGGTAAGGAGGGATTGTTCCATCTGGCAAGTTGATATGCTTGCGCAGAACATTTGTAATGGCGCAACACTAAATTGCAACCTAAATTTCACACCCAGGCTGGTGGAAGAAGATATAAGCTTGGTGTAGCTGCATGTACCACCCCCGCAATAAGCTACAAATTTTAGCTTGACAACATCCTGCAAGCTGAACAAACGTGTAATATTCAGTGTTTTTCTTCTAGAAAAAAAGGTTCTGGTACTCACCATGAAGTTGTTAAAGTAAGTGCCACACTTTTAACCAGTGCTTTTCTTCTAAAAAAATAACAAAAAGCTGCCGGTGCTGAGTACCACCCCCCCCCCCAGAAAAAAAGCACTGGTAAAATTAGAGTTTAGCATCTTATTTTGGGCGGTGAATAAGAAATTGTATGTTTATTTGGTGAAACTCAATACAGTGGTACCTCAGGTTACATACGCTTCAGGTTACAGACTCCGCTAGCCCAGAAATAGTGCTTCAGGTTAAGAACTTTGCTTCAGGATGAGAACAGAAATTGTGCTCCGGCGGCGTGGCGGCAGCAGGAGGCCCCATTAGCTAAAGTGGTGCTTCAGGTTAAGAACAGTTTCAGGTTAAGAACTGACCTCCGGAACGAATTAAGTACTTAACCCGAGGTACCACTGTACTTTCTAATCTCATGGTGTTATGGTGCTGCTGTGTTTGTTGCAACAACTTCCAGATTTAATTTCCAGCATTTTTTTAAATTTAAAGTTTGGTGTATTTTAAATTTGAACGAAAACAAGAGAGGAAAATAAACAAGATGGATCACACAATAGGGATAACAAAATTTAAGCAACTTTCCATCTGAAGCACGTTCCCTTTTTCACTGAAGCAACTGTGACACTCTTCACAGGCACTGCTGGGTATTTCATCAATTCCGTAGTATTTCAAGTCAAAGATTTCAATTTCAAGTATTTCAACTCAAAGATGGTCTGGATTGGGTCAGAAGCATCATTGAGAGGATCAAGTCCAAGAAATGTCAGCTCAGTATAGTGCAGTCATGTGCATGTTTAGTCACAAGTAATAAGAATATTTTTATTATTATTATTTCCCCAGCCACTCTGGGCAGCTTATAAGCAAACCCCATTGTTTTCAGTGGAATTATCTTAAATGCAAGTCTGGTAGGAGTTGCATATATTGAAAGCTCCGTTCAAATGTAAATATAGCATAATGACAGCAGCTTAAAATATGAAAATACATAAAGTATCTAGCTTTTAATGATACATTATCCTACTTGCAATCTGCTACCTATGTCACAAAATAATTTTATTGCTGTCTTGCAGCAGCCAAGACAAGGGTGACCACACTCTGAGTAATTTCCATATTAGTCCTAGCAAGCAAATATTCCATTTTCCGTTAACTAGACCCCCTGTTTCTTATCCTCTAATAAACAGAGGGGGAAAACTATTCCACACATTTTCCAGAAATGGACTAGCAGGACATATAGTGCAGAATATTTTTGTTACCTCCTCACCACAAATGCAACGGCCTGTGTTGCAAATCATGTTACCATATCAAATACAGCAGAAGCCATTTGTCAAAATCTTAACCAAGTTCAAAATTCTCTCCAAGTAGACCCTGGCTGGGACCAGTGAATTGACTACCACATCCCACCCGCCAAGAAGGCTGTCAGAAATAGCTTCTTAACCATCCATGTTTTCATCAGCAGAATCAGGATTCAGTATGACCTTAACATATTGGAGAACTGGGCCCAAACTAACAAAACGAGGGACAGATGTAAGCTTCTGCACTTTGACAGGAATAACCAACTGCACAAATATAAGATGGGGGATACCTGGTTTGCTAATAGTACCTGTGAAAAGGATCATGGGGTCCATAATCTTGACGTGAGTCCACAGGGTGATGTAGCAGCAAAAAAAAGCTAATGCTATTCTAGGCTGCATCAACAGAAGTATAATGTCCAGGTCAAGGGAAGTAATAGTCCCATTCTACCTATTCTGTCTTGGTCAGACCACACCTGGAATATTGTGTCCAGTTCTGGGCATCACAATCTAAGAAGAATGTTGACAAAATCTAAGAAGAATGTGTGCAGAGGAAGGCAACCTAGATGAATAAGGGTCTGGAAACCAATTCTTGTAAGTCAGTTATGAGGTATGTTTATCCTGGAAAAGAGGAGAATGAGAGGAAATATGATAGCCACCTTCAATATCTAAAGGACCGTCACATGGAAGATGGCGCAAGCTTGTTTTCTCCTGCTCTAGAGGGTAGAACCCAAAACAATGGATTCAAAGTACAGTGGTACCTTGGGTTAAGTACTTAATTCATTCCGGAGGTCCGTTCTTAACCTGAAACTGTTCTTAACCTGAAGCACCACTTTAACTAATGGGGCCTCCTGCTGCCGCCGCGCCACCGGAGCACAATTTCTGTTCTCATCCTGAAGCAAAGTTCTTAACCCGAAGTACTATTTCTGGGTTAGCGGAGTCTGTAACCTGAAGCGTATGTAACCCGAGGTGCCACTGTATATAGAAATGAGCAAACCAGTGATATTTTAGGCAGCAGGCTAGCAGGCAGGGCCCATTACTTACATCATAGGAGCCTACACAACACAAAACACTGTCGCTGTGTGTAGGTTTTATTTTATTTGTTTTTTATCTTATATTTTGGAAATGTACATCCAGTTTTTTTCTTTAAATTTTTTTGGGGGCCCCCAAGAGATTGGGGCCCTAAGCTATATCTTGTTTAGCTTATACGTAAATGCGACACTGACAATATAGGATGATACGGGTTTTCCCTCGGTCATCTCTTCATTGTCTGAAGATGCTAAATGTTCCTATGACCTGGGAGTGGGGAAGTGGAATCTTAAATAGCAACTGCAGGTCGGACAGAGGGTTTTTCTTTTGCCTGACTTGTGAGAGGGCACTGACTTATCCTAAAAGCTAAAGATGAAAAAGGCAAAGGTCGTCCCAATCTGGGACTGTTCTGGAAAATAGGGGCACTTGGAGGGTCTGGGGTCCACACAGGCATTTGGTTGGCTTTTGAGAGAAGTGGATGTTGGATCAAGACTCTTATGTTCTGAATTGGATGAAGCCGCCATGTTGTTGTTTTTTCCCCCCTGGCAGGGCCCAGTAGGCCTTTATTATGAGAGGCAAACACCCAACAGGCACAGTTAGGATTTTCTGCTTGTGGTGCAGATCCTAGCGGAGAAGTAAATGCCAGCCATGCATCTAATCCCTTTACAAGGAGTTAAAGCTACTGTATGTCAAGGTGTGCTTTCATGAGGAACATGATGAGCAAGGCTTCCTTTTTAGTTCAAGAGGCCTCCCTAAGTGCCCCGGGGCCACTTTTATCTTGCTCTTCTGCTGAAACCGATCCCCTTCACTCGAATGAATGTGACGGTGTCAAATATAATGATAGTGCTTTATCCAGCTTCATGGTTGACTGACGTGCATTTCAGAGCAGCACATTCCACCCGAGGAGCCCATTTGCACAGCCGAGTGATCTAAACTTGAAAGCTAATTTCTGTAATTACCAAGTGTGATTGAACTCCGGCAAAAGTTTTCATCGCCTGTGCGGGATGGGAATTTTGCCTCCATTGCCGCTGCCGCCACCTTGCACTTGCGGGGAGGAACTAATTGGAAGGGATTTAACTGGTGGTCTCCGCTCCCCTTAACTACATATTGAACAAATGGGGAAATCAGGATCCATAATTAGAAAGTCAAATGAATTGTGGAAGCTTTCGCAGGAAGGAAAGGGTTATGTGCCAAACGGGAGAGATCATCAGGGGGTTTGGGCTGGGTGTTCATCAGTATGCGGATGATACCCAGCTCTACCTCTCTTTTAAATCAGAACCAGTGAAGGTGGTGAAGGTCCTGTGTGAGTGCCTGGAGGCGGTTGGAGGATGGATGGCGGCTAACAGATTGAGGTTGAATCCTGATAAGACAGTACTGCTTTGGGGGACAGGGGTCGGGCAGGTGTGGGGGACTCTCTGGTTCTGAATGGAGTAGCTGTGCCACTGAAGGACCAGGTGTGCAGCCTGGGAGTCATTTTGGACTCACAGCTGTCCATGGAGGCGCAGGTCAATTCTGTGTCCAGGGCAGCTGTCTACCAACTCCATCTGGTATGCAGGCTAAGACCCTACCTGCCTGCAGACTGTCTCACCAGAGTGATGCATGCTCTAGTAATCTCCCGCTTGGACTACTGCAATGCGCTCTACGTGGGGCTACCTTTGAAGGTGACCCAGAAACTACAACTAATCCAGAATGCGGCAGCTAGACAGGTGACTGGGAGTGGCTGCCGAAACCATATAACTCCAGTCCTGAAAAACTTACATTGGCTCTCAGTACATTTTCAAACACAATTCAAAGTGTTGGTGCTGACCTTTAAAGCCCTAAACAGCCTCGGCCCAGTATACCTGAAGGAGCGTCTCCACTCCCACCATTCAGCCAGGACACTGAGGTCCAGCGCCAAGGGCCTTCTGGCTGTTCCCTCCCTGTGAGAAGTGAGGTTATAGGGAACCAGGCAGAGGGCCTTCTTGGTAGTGGTGTCCGCCTTGTGGAACGCCCTCCCATCAGATGTCAAGGAAATAAACAACTACCTGACTTTTAGAAAACATCTGAAGACAGCCCTGTTTAGGGAAGTTTTTAATGTTTGATGTCTTATCATGTTTTTAATATTCTATTGTGAGCCACCCAGAGTGGCTGGGGAAACCCAGACAGATGGGTGGGGTACAATTCATTCATTCATTCATTCATTCATTCATTCATTCATTCAGTTCACTCTAAACTGTAGAGCCTAAAACATGACACATGCACCACCTGCCTCATATGAGGATGGCAGGTCCTTTTCTTATGGCTGTGGTGTGGCAAAACTCTCACAAGGGAGTAGAGTTTAGGAGACATCTTCTTTTTTCAAATAGCACAAGATGTCAAAAATGTCTCCTACAGTTTGGTATATTCAAAAACCGAAACTCTGAAGGACGTGCTGAATGGTACTTGCTATGAGCACCACAGAGCTCGTAACTGAATTTCTTTGACACGTTGTGCATAAAATCCAGCTCTGTTTCCCAACGTTATTGATGGCACAAAACGTGTCTTCTTCAGTGGTGGGCAAGGTAGTAACAATATTCTTTTATGTGCCCAGCAGAGAGGTAGCAGAGATCACTATGTTTTGGTGCTGAATCGAACAGTTGAAACACTTGTCACTAATGAGAAGAGAGGCGTTGCAAACCATGAGCATAAGAATGGGCATGGAGGAGATGGGGAATCTGACTCCTCAAAGGAAATCACCGCATAAAATCTGACATAGATGAATATATAATAATAATTTATTATTTATACCCCACCCATCTGGCTGGGTTTCCCCTGCCACTCTGGGTGGCTTACAGCACATAAAAAATGGTAAAACATTAGACATCCAAAAATTTCCTAATACAACCCTGTCTTCTAAAAGTCAAATAGTTGTTCCACAGTGCAGGCACCACTACCAAGAAAGCCCTCTGCCTGGTTCCCTGTAACCTCACTTCTCGTAGTGAGGGAACCGCCAGAAGGCCCTCGGCGCTAGATCTCAGTGTCCGCGTAGAACAATGGGGGTGGAGATGCTCCTTCAGGTATACTGGACCGAGGCCGTTTAGGGCTTTAAAAAAAAATAAAAAAAATAAAAATAAAGGTCAGCACCAACACTTAGAATTGTGCTCAGAAAAGAACCCTTTAACATATACTAACATTGCTGTGCCTTTGCATCCTGAACCATAAAAAAGTCCCCATAACTGTAAAGTACTAGGTGCATATATAGGAAATATTTGTTGCAATAAAGGAGATCTAGGAAATTAAAAACGCAGCATTTGCAATTGCTCAGTGCTGAGGCCAAAAACATAGCTAGCATAGCCACTGGATGAATGGGACTTGTGGTCCAAAATTTTGGGGGTTCCAAGGTTGTTGTAGGAAAAAAGCTATATCCTTGAGCTTTGGGGTTCCAGGGAGAAAGCGATCAGGAAGTGCTTTGGGAACAAAATGCTAAATGCTATTTTGGAGACTCGCGGGGATCACACCTTCAGTTGTATTAAGAACTTGGACTGAAATGCCTGCAGCAGAAAAGGGAGCCTATTTGTGCTGGCTACTGGCTTAAATTAATGCATATGCCAGAGGTTAGGCTCCCAAAGATATGCTTATATGAGCGATTTCAGTCACACTCTTCCAAACTGATTGCTGGATCCCAGAAATTGGCTTCATTTGAGCCAATTACATGGTTTCTCCAGAAGTTATTTTATTGGCACTAAGCTGACAGCTGCCAAGTTGAAATGAAAATTGTCCGTGAGATATAGTTGAAGAGAGGGATTTATCTTTATCGGCAAATACTAAAACAGCAGCGTGGTTCTCAATGATAAAATTTACTCTTAGCTGAAGAATTACTTGGGCTGCAAGACTTTTCTTTGGGACTGTGACTAACAGAAAAAGATGACAACAAATACAGTGTTTCTGTAATTCTCAAATCTGGCCGTTTTTCATATTTGTTACTAGTTATTTTCTTCTTATAGGTGTTGGATTACCATTTTTTGCATTGTTTACCTCTGTATGCTCCTTTGCATTACTTACCTACAATGGATATCAGTGACGTACCTGTACACAGCAAATAAATTTTTTTTTTCTAAAAATGTATTGTACTCTTGATCTGCATAACAGAATAATCCCAAACCCCTGAACTCGGATTGAAGAATTAGCCACACAAACATACTATCATAGAATCATAGAATTGTAGAGTTGGAAGGGACCCCAAGAGTTATCTAGTCCAACCCTTGCAATGCAGGAATCTCAACTAAAGCATCCATGACAGATGGCCGTCCAGCTTCTGCTTAAAAACCTCCAAGGAAGGAGAGTCCACCGCCTTCTGAGGGAATCGGTTCCACAGTTGAACAGTTCTTACGTCAGAAAGTTCTTCCTGATGTTTAGTCAGGATCTCCTTTCTTTACAGTGGTACCTCGGCTTACACATGCTTCAGGTTACAGTTGCTTCAGGTTACAGATGATTTGTAAGGTTGCGGTTAGGCATTGGTTTTATGAATTGGTTGGTGGAGGGGCATGGATTGGTTGTCCCTGCCCCTCCAATGCTGCTGCTGCAAGGGTATTCCATTAAAGGAATCCAGGGGCTCACCATGCTTTTGTCCAAACCCCTGTCAAGGGGCTAGGGCCACGCAAGAGCCCCTGGGAGCATTTGGGGAGAGGTGAGGACATGGTTCCCAGCTCCATCTTTCTCCCCAAAATGTTTTCCCTTTCTGCCTTTCGCAGGCGTGCGAATGTCAGGCTGTCCCCCGGGCGGAGACAGATAGTCGCAACCAATGCCTAAGCAACCACTCACATTTTTTGTATTTTAATAAAGTTGTGGCCAAAATTATGCCAAAAACCTTAAACAAAAATTCTGTGTGAATTGTGGTGGCTTGGGGACCTCGACGTGCAAATTTGTCTATTGCTGCTTACCTCCATTCTCTGGCACAGCCCCAGGAACCTGAGTCAACTTGATACTATATGATGAAAAAGAAGAAAAACAGCCTAATGTGTATATGTGTCTGAAGTTATCATGATATTCACAGAGCCAGGTTACAGCTATAACCCAAATGACTCACAGAACCTGCAAAGGAAATTACACATTTCCCTAGCGCACAGAAGAATGCCCTGGCTTTTTTATGGCACCTGATCTTCAGAGTGCAGACTTTCTGTCTGTCTCTCTCTCATAAGTCTGAGCTTGATTCCTTTCACATCCTGAACCTCTACGACATCTCTGATTTGGGAACAAGAAAACCTCGGGTGAACCTTTTGCGTTCAAAATACTGCATCATGCCATATTGGCCGATGACCCATGCAACCTGTTCTAAAATCTAAATCCTCTTAATATGAGCGTTATCTATCCAAAGAAGATGAAGACATGCAAGACCTGAAGGGGAGAGAGACTGGAAGCTGAGACATATTTTGAACATTTAAATTGGATGGACATCATAACCTGGAATACTGGTTTTGAGGGGTTCAGGCCAATTTCCTGATTGCCAAAGCTCATATTGACCTGGTTTGTAACATTAATTTACAGCTGCGTCATAGGAATCGAGCGTCATTTCCATGAATATGCGACTACAGCAGCAAGAATGTTACCTCCCCAAAAACGGAAAGAGGAAGAAATCCCAGCAAAAGAGGAATGGATACAAAAACTTATGGAATATGCAGAAATGGTGAAACTTACTGGGAAAATGTGAAATCAAGATAAACTTTTTATAAAAGAATGGAAATGGTTTATTGAATATTTACAAATAAACTGCAAACAGATCAGAACATTGGCAGGATTATTGTAAGAAGCTTCAGTTTTAAAGTAGATGAATAAATGAGTAAATTAAGTTAATTAGGATATGCAGAAAATATTAAAAATAAATTTAAGGAACCGCAGAAAGAGGAGGAAGGAAGTCGAGTTCTAAAATGTTAAAATGATTGTAAAATTATTGAAATGTATAAAATGGAAAATAATAATAATAATAATAATAATAATAATAATAATAGCATCTCATTAGCCAATGTTATGAAATATGATCCACTGAGGCTCTCAAGTTCACATAAGGATAAATGAAATGTGAGGCACTTCAAATACGGGAAAGGGCTACAGGCATGATGAGTGTAAGGGCCTTCTGAAATTAAAATGCCCATTACTTACCTGGTCTAGGGTACAATTAAAATCTATGCATTAGTCACCTGCCCTCCAGGTGAAACTGGATGGCAACTCCCATTCTCCCAGCCATCCTGTGGCTGACGAGAGCTAAGTCCAGCAATATCTCCAGGGCACCTTGCTGGCTATCCCATCCTAAACTGGTTTCAGACTGCAGCCCCAAATTCACTTTCATAACCACGCCCGATTTCACTTCTGGACTTGTCTTAGGAATGTGGTCTCAGATCTGTGCCCAAATGGCAACCTATTGTTATCGTTTGCTAGTTGAAAACCAGTCAAGTTTGGCGGCAGAGGAGGCAACTCCTAGGGGCCGAGGTCTCTTTGGACCCCCAATGAAGTATTTGAGGGGGCTGCCCCACCCCACATTTGATGGGCATTGCCATTCAAATGGTGTGTGTGCACCGTGTCTTGTGACCGATTATATGGGGTAGGGCTTACCTGGGATCCCCCAATATTTTATTCCAGTTGGAACCCCTGTTTGGCAAGCAGAGGAGAGAGAAAGGTACAAACTCCCAGTTTTTCCTCTATTCACCCCATTGTCTTCCTTTGCCACCACCAATATCGCCATCTGCCATTGCCTCAAGGGACTACTGCTTTGCCCTATATCTCCTTTCTCCCAACCAAGATAGCATCCCCATCCCTCCCGTTCCAAAAGTTGAGCTGAGGAGGCAGGGAATTGAAGCTCACCCATTGGTGATTCCTGTTACTAATGGAAGAAGCAAGGTTTTGCCCTTGACTGTACCCTACATGCAACCTCAGCCTTATAAAACGCGGTGGACGCCAGGCAGCTCCGTGTTGAGTTTGATTTCTTGGTCACGCCAGAGTGTGACAAGAAGTTGGCAAAATGGGATCAGATGAATCAGTTACCAAGATTAACACTAATGGCCATTAGAAGCAACACAACTGATATCAGAGCTAGTGTCATGTTAGTGTGTTTGAATAGGGACCCATTGCATTACTGCTGTCATTATCTCTCTCACACACCCCAGATGAGTCAGAAGTAGAATTCCTACAATCCCAGCGAGGTTTACTCAGAAGTTTTACTGCAGGTAGCTGTGCTTAGAAGAGCTAGTTGCACATTGACAACCACTGTTTGCTTATTTATTCACATTCATGCTAAACCCTAAGTCCCCATTTCAATTTTTAGTTGGCAGTTTAAATGGCGCCAGTAGCAGTCATAATTTAGCAACCCTGCACTCAATTTTTTTTTTTTTAATAAATTTTATTGGTTTTCATCAAATTGTACATTTCATCCCGAATATAACAAATCATAGCTGTTTTGGACTTCCTTCAGCGTCTCTGACAATCATCCATATTTATTCCTTTAATACACATTCCCTTTTTTCGTATTGCCAATATTCCTCCTTATTCCTAATATTTCTAATAAACAATACTTATTTGTTTTTTACAGTGCCTCTTGAAATCCTGCTAGCGTTGTGTTAATACCACATGTATTTTTCAGATAGTCCACAAATTTTTCCCAGTCCTCAATAAACTTTTGATCTTTACTATATCTAATTTTCCCAGTTAGTTTATCCAGTTCTGCATAATCTGTCAATTTTAGTCTCCATTCTTCTACTGTCGGTATCTCTTCTTGTTTCCACTTCTGGGCCAACACAATTCTGGCTGCCGTTACTGCGTATTGGAAAAGCTTGCAGTCCTTCCTTCTTATGTCCTTTCCTACTATCCCTAAAAGAAAAGCTTCAGGATTTTTCACAAAAGTATATCTTAATATTTTTTTCAACTCATTATATATCAATTCCCAAAAGCTTCTCACTTTCTTACATTCCCACCATTGATGAAAGAACGACCCTTCTTTTTCTTTGCATTTCCAACATTTGTTATCAACTTTATACATCTTTGCTAATTTTACAGGTGTCATATACCATCTATAAAACATTTTCATCACATTCTCTTTCAGTAACGTACAAGCCGTGAATCTTATGTTCTCTTTCCACAATTTTTCCCATTCTTCGAATTGAATGTTGTGCCCCACATCCCTTGCCCACTGTATCATTACCGATTTAACCTCTTCATCCTTAGTATACCATTCCAACAATATCTTATACATTTTTGACAGAATTTTATACTCATTATTTATTATGTCTTTTTGGAAAATTGATTCTTTTTCAACATATCCTTTATCCTTCAAGTCTTTTTTGAATGTTTCATTTACTTGGAAATAGTGCAGCCAATCATTCATATACTCTTTAACTTGTTCGTAAGGCTTCAATTTCCATTTTCCTCCTTCACTGGTTACCAATTCGCCATATGTACCCCATTTTTCTCTCATATTAATCTTCTTAACACTCAGTACCTCTAGCGGAGATAACCAATGTGGTACTTTTGGTTCTAATATATTTTTATATCTTTCCCAGACCTCTATTAATGGACCTCTGAAGATATGGTTTCCAAATCCTTTGTGAACCCTTTTTTTATCACACCATAGATACGCATGCCACCCAAATCTGTCATTTTCGGTAGCACCGTCATCTTTATCGTAGATATTCTTCCCCAGAATGATAATTTCATTCTGGCCCACACCTCCAGATCTTTCTTAATTCCTTTCCAAACCGGGATATAATTGTTTTGATACAAATCAATGTTCTTAGGTGATAACCAAATTCCCAAATATTTAACCTTTTTCACCGCCTCTATCTCAGTTCGTTGCTGCAACAAATCAATCGTACTTTGTTCCATATTTTTTACAATAATTTTGGTCTTTCTCTTATTCAATCTGAATCCTGCCACCCTTCCAAATTGTTCCATTTCGTCTAACACCTCCTTCACACTTTCTAATGGTTCTTCCATAGTCAGTACCAAATCATCGGCAAAGGCTTTAACTTTATACTCATTTAGACCTACTGTTACCCCTTTTATTTGCTTGTTTTGTCTAATTGCATTTAAAAAGACTTCCAGAACCGTTATAAATAACAGTGGTGATAGTGGGCAACCTTGTCTTGTTCCTTTGGATATTTGAATATCTTCTGTAATAACATTGTTCACAATCAATTTTGCTCTCTGCTCCGTATAGATTGCCTTTATACCATTATAAAACTCTTGTCCCACTTCCATATATTCTAAGTTTTTCAACATAAATTCCCAAATCACGTTGTCAAAGGCCTTTTCTGCATCTACAAACATTAAAATTGCTTGTTTATCGCTCCTATCAGACAGATATTCTATGACATTAATTATGTTTCTTACATTATCTCTCATTTGTCTGCCTGGTAGGAAGCCTGCTTGATCTTTATGTATAAGTTTTATCAATATTTTTTTCAATCTCTTCGCAAGAATTCCTGCAAAGATCTTATAGTCTGTATTTAATAATGAGATAGGCCTATAGTTCTTAACTTGAGTTAAATCCGAATCTTGTTTTGGAATTAATGTAATAAACGCTTCTTTCCACGTTTCTGGAATGTCTCTTTCTTTTAAAATGTTATTCAAAACTTCAGTCAACGGGGTCACCAATACATCTTTCATTTCTTTATAATAACTCGATGTAAACCCATCCGGACCCGGAGCTTTCCCTCTCTTCAACTCCTTTATCACTTCCTTTACTTCTTCTTTTCCTATTGGGGCATTCAGCTGGTCTTTTTGGTCTGTCGGGATCTTCCGCACCATTTTCTCTTTTAGATATCTTTCTATTTTCTTCTTATTATTCCTTTCTTTATTTTTATATAACTGTTTGTAGAATTCCAAGAAACCTCTCCTTATTTCTTTCGGATCAACTGTCTCTTCTCCATTTATCTTAATTTTGTTAATTGTGCTCTGCTCCTTTCTCTTTTTCAGTTGCCACGCAAGCCATTTTCCTGATTTGTTTGCAAACTCAAAGTTTTTTTGTCTTAACCTTTTAATATTCCATTCAACTTCTTTGTTTATTATCATTGCGAATTGAGTTTGTAGAGTCCTTATTTCCTGCTTTATTTTCAAGTTGTTAGGTTTTTTGATCAATTTTTGCTCATTTTCCATGATCTGTCCTAAAATCTCTTTTGTCCTTTTTTCTTTGTTATTTTTCCTCAATGAGTTTTGCTGAATAAAAAATCCTCTCATTACTGCCTTACTTGCGTCCCATACAATACTCATTTTCGTACCTTTATCGATGTTGTCCATAAAATATTCCGAGAGTTTCTTTTGTGATTTTTCCACCATCTTCTGATCGTCCCATAAATTATCGTTCAATCTCCACCTGAAGGTTCTTTCTTCGAAACCTTTTAACTCCAATTCTATAGGGTTGTGATCCGAAATAACTTTGGCCTGAATTTCAATTTTTTGGATTCTTGGAGTCAAATCATTCGAAACCCAAATTTGATCTATTCTTGATAGTGACTGATTCGGTTCTGAATAATATGTAAATTGCTTCTCCAATGGGTGTTTGAGTCTCCAGATGTCAATCAGATTACAGTTTTTCGTCATTGTGAAAAATGTCTTAGGCAATTTCCCTTCGTTGTTCTTTACTTCTCTTTGCCTATCCATTTCCAATGATACCACACCATTCATGTCTCCCATTATTATAATTTTTTGGTCCACATATTCAAATAGTTTTTCTTCCAATGATCTATAAAAATCAGTCTTGTTTCCATTTGGTGCGTAGATCCCGACAATTATCAACTTTTCGCCTTGCCAATTGATTTGAACAGCTATGATTCTCCCTTCTTCATCTTTAAACAGTTGATGAGATTCAATTTTATTTTTGATGTAGAGGACCACTCCCCTTTTTTTGTCTTTGCCAGAAGAGATAAATTCATTCCCTAATCTTTTGTTAATCAAAATTTTCCTGTGTCTTTTTGCCACGTGAGTTTCTTGTAAACATATAATGTCCAAATTTTTCTTTTTTAAATATTGTTCAATTTTATTGCGTTTCTTCTTATCGTTCATCCCATTAATGTTCCAATTCCAAAGTTTTAGCGCCATTCTTCCTTCAAATTAAATAAATTTAAGTTATTTTCTTACAATCTGTCTACCTCTTCTTCTTCCTCTTCAACCTCTTCCTCTTCCGATTTTTCCCCATTCTGTTCCTCTTCTTCTCCTAACGGTCTTACTCCTCCTTCCGCTCCCTTAACCTCTTCCTCTCCCGCGTGTAGTTCTTTATATCTTCTCATGAATTTCCCTATTTCTTCAGGGCTTGTCAGTCTTCTTCTCATACCTTTGTAAAAGAACGAGACTCCTTCCGGGAACTCCCATCTAAAGTCAATCTTATTCTTCTTAAGGATTTGTACAAGTGGTTTGTACGCTTCTCTTCGTTTCAACAGTCTAACTGGTATGTCTTTAAAAATGATTATGTAATTCCCGTCGATATAGAGCCTTTTCTCTCTATTTCTTTGTAAAATCAAATTTCTCATCTCTCTGTCCTTAAATGTAATCAAACAGTCTCCCGGGAATTTCTTTGTTTTAGTTGTCCTTATTTTCATTCTGAATGCATTTTGTACTGTTTTGGCAACTTCTTCCTCTGGTAATTCCAACCACTGTGCAATTTCCTTTATTAATTTCTCTCTTATATTTTCGTTCTGCGCCTCTGGAACTTGCCTCAATCTCAAATTTACCTCCCTCTGTCTCAATTCATTCATAGCAATGGAATCCTTTATTTCCTCTTGTGCTTTGTTTAAATCCACCATCTCATTCTTCATCTTTTCCTCCTCCCGCTTCATTTCTTTCATTTCTTGCTTTGTCCTCTTTAGCCCCTCATCCACTCTTTTCGAAACCTCTTTGATCTGACCTTTCAATTCATTAACTGTCTCATCGATTTTTTTATCCATTTTCCCAATTTTATTGTCCACCTGTTCTAGTTTTGTCTCCAAGTTCTTCTCACTTTGTTTTATTTCTGCAAACATTTTCAATATTTCCGTTCTAAACTCTGTTTCCTGTTTTGAAGCTCTCCTATCTGTTGGTGTCCCCCCCTCCGCCCCTTTTTTTGGCACATGTGACATCTTCTCCAATCCCAATTCCAAATACCCAATATTATCTATACAAACCGATTAACAAAATACATAAAAACACCAAAATACAATTTCCAAATGTCCAAGTGTCCAAAATATTAATTCAAAGTTTTTGAGGCAATATTAGGAGATTAATATCAAGCCAACTTTCTAATTGGAGACGCTTCCAGAACAAATGTGAAGTTGAAAATGACCAATTCTATAGATTTATCTTCTTGCCCCCATTCGGGCTAATCCTTAGCAGACCAAAGAAAAAGTTTTGTTATAATCCAGCTTGAGGACCCACTTGTAATCCAGAAAGTGATGTGGGAGATAATACAAAAGCTTGATTTAAAGTCCCAGAGTATAGTCCAATTTTATAATCCAATTGTCTATGGGGAGCTCCAGCGACCGTCCCTTAAAAATAGGGGAATTCAAAGCATATCCAGGGGGGGGGAATCTCACAGAAAGCAATTATTTCTCCTATAGCCTCCACAGCGGAAGATTCCCAAAGAAAAACAAGTTGTACTGTCACAGAACATCCACTGGGGGAGTCAGACCTTCTTCTTAATTTTGCTTCAAAATTATACTTCAAAGTCCCTTGTCTTCTTTTTAATTTCTCAGTTTTAGGTCCTTAAACCAAGGAGGCAAAAAAGACAATATATGTATATAACCCAACATCCACCAAAAAGACACTTTAGTCACTTTTTTCTCTGCAAAAGCACTCTGCGTAGCTGGTTAATATGGCGCCGATAGGTCTTCTTTAGCGTAACAGTTTAATCACAGAAATATAAACGGGAAAGTAACTCAAAGTCTCAAAGCCTCAGATACGTCTGGGACCTTCATTTAATCTCACAGTCCTCTTCTGTCCCCCTTAGCGTTTATACAAAGTTACTTTCTTTAACTTTGTTTGCAACAGTTTCTTATTGTTAGGGAGAAACGGAAACAATAGCCACTAGCGGCAGTTCACTTTCGCTTTCTGGCTCTGCTTACCGTCATGCGTCTTTACTGATTCCAAACGAACGCTGAACTCGGAATCTTCTCTTATTAATTCAGGACTTCCCTTGTATTTCCAAGCCGATAATCCAATTTATATATTGCAAGTCCGAATTTCTTTAATTTGAGAGCGGAGCGCTGTTCCCTTCAAGCTCGGGGCTTCGCTATTCAGCCGCAGCAATGGCTTCCCGATAGCCAGCTGTCTCAAACCGCCGTACTCTTCACCTCCTTTTCGGGGGCTACCTGACGGCCGGGCGAGCAGCTTTCAGGCACCGCCGGGAACCTGGATCTCTGGACACCCTCCAGAGGTTTGGCGGGGGAGGTTTTACGCCCAAAAACCCCCCCTTTTTGGCTGAAATAGCTAGGGTTTCCCTCCCGGAGAAATCCCTCGCTTGTGCCGGGCGCGCGCTCCACCGGAAGTCCCCTGCACTCAATTTTTAATGTCCCTGGAAATGTCAGATATATGGCAGTATCTCACTTGGCATCTATTCTGTACGGCTTCACTGATTTCACATTAAACCCAGGTTTTAGTGGTTGCAGGGAGAATTGTACCTCTTTTGCTTTTACATAGAATCATAGAATTGTGGAGTTGGAAGGGACCCTGAGGATCATGCAGCTGTCCCATACAGGGATCAAACCTGCAACCTTGGCATTATCAGCACCATGCTGTAAACAACCAAGCTACCAGTGACTCTCTACATTTTGGGGGGAAGACAACCAAGCTGTCTGTGACAGACTTGGCTTGCTATGTGCAGCATCTTCAAGCTGCATCGGAAGTTATAATTACAATGTTGAGGGAATGTTCTTTCATTTGTGGTGGACCTGTAAAAGGGTAAAAGAGTATTGGGAAATAATCCATAATGAATTGAAAAAAAATGTTTAAAAGCACTTTTCAGGGGGAAAACCCAGACTCCTTTCTGTTGGGGATAATTCAGACGGAAATTCCCAGGTGTCAAAAAAGGTTATTTATGTAAGCCACTACTGCGGCCTGTGTTTTGTTAGTTCAAAAATGGAAAATGAGCAAGGTCCCAACTAAAGAAGAATGACAACTTAAACCAGGCTTCCTCAAACTCGGCCCTCCAGATGTTTTGAGACTACAATTCCCATCATCCTTGACCAGTGGTCCTGCTAGCTAGGGATCATGGGAATTGTAGGCCAAAAACATGTAGAGGGCCGAATTTGAGGAAGCCTGGCTGGAACTGATGAAATATGCACAACTTGTAGACCTAACATATAGAATAAGAGAACAAGAAGAACATACGTTTAGAGAAGATTGGGAAATGTTTATTAAATATATGGGAGAAATTGCGTATACTTGAAAATGTTGGCAGCATTAAGATAAATTCAGCAGTGTAAATAAGTTTTGATGGATGTAATAATGGAATACTGAATGGTTTAGTTTTTGAAAAATATGCGGGGATTTATGATATGCAAAATAAACCACGGGAAGAGAAGAAAGGAAGTCCTTGATATTTCAAGGATGTTTAAATGAGTATTTGAAATTGTAAAACAGAAACGATTTCATAGAAGGCAGATTTCAAAAGCTGCCACTTCTCTTGATTGCACTACAATCATGGGATGTTAATCCGATGTAGGGCCGGAGAAGACCTTTAAAAGCCATCTCTTGCGGGCCCTTTTATAGAGACAATCTGGAATTTGAAGCTTCTCCGTTCAGCAGAATGATGAACGAGCCTTTTCTGGACCTTCTTGCCATCCAGCAATTTAAGGTGCAAGAAGTGGCAACCACAATAGAATCCACTCCTTTAAAAGGTAATAAGAACAGGAAAGAATTCATAGAAAGTCTAGCAGGTCATAAACCCTTCTCCCGGGAAGTTCAACCCACTTAACCCTGCATAGTATAAACCTGCATGAAATCCAAAGCTGCCGGCAAAATGAGTGATGTTTACAATCTACCAGGCTCATGCTGCCGTCAATTCCTTCAGTGCTGAAATGAACCTATTTCCTGGGCGAACTATGAAGGATGCTTACTAATGCCAGCAATGTCCCAGCAGTGCTTAGAACCAGAACAAGAAAGATGAGCAGATAAGTAGAACATTAGCAGTGATCCGAAAGCTGCCGGTTGTAATAAACCTTGGGCCATGGTGGGTTACCTCTGCCCTTTGGCACACAGGCATAATCTCTGGCTGATCTTTATGGAACGTGATCAGATGGGCCAGAGGTCTTATAGACCACAGAAAACTTGCTAAGCAGCAATGAGATCCTCATTTAGTTCATCCAAGCTAAAACCAACTGAGGTCAGGAGGAACATGGTAAACATTCACCTGCGACAAAATGCATGTGGACACAGAGGGTTACTTTTTTGGCCAGGTTATGCCATCCTGTTTCTACTCCTCACTGGTTTCCCAGCGCCACTGCCTCCTGGCTCCCAGTGGTCAGTCGGCATTCTGTGCTTACACAGGGACTGTCACCTGATGACTGACTTTGCTATGGTTTATACGCCTGGTTTAGGAAATGTGTGTAGCTGTCTCCATGTCTCAGACTACAACTCCCATTAGCCCTAACCCACGTTCCTGTAGTACTCTAACACAGAGGTTACCAGAGCATAGACAACCGAAGTTAGGCTATCCCTGTCCAGATAGGAGTTCAGCTGGGCCATAAGTCATAGCGGATGGAAGGCAATCTGCACCACTGAGGCCACCTGAACCTTCAAGAGACAGCAATTGATCGAGAAGGAACCTCAAGCTAAGTACCCACTCTTTAGAGGACGCATAACCCCATCAAAAGCAGGCAACCTCCCATCCACCTGATCTAGGGAACCACTAACTAACTGTGCATCCAGGATGTCTCAATGACTACCTGATCCCTTATATCTCAGCCAATTGCTGAGATTTTTGAGGGAATCTCTGTTGCTCAGATGCACAGCTTTCAGAAGCCACACGTTCATTGTAGTGGACCAAACGCCTGTTGAACTGTCTCCCAATGGAGATTAGACAAGCACTCTCCTTGTGCTGAACTTCAAGGGCTATGACTTTCTTCTTCCGGTAGGCATGTGAAGGTGGCGTTTGGTTTTATGATGAATTTGTACTGTTTCATTGTTCCGTTTTCTGTGAATTGCTTTTGCGTGCACCGCTTACAAATGTGAACGATTAACTGGCATATAAAGGTCTTAAATGAATACATGATTATAATTATTATAACACAAGGAGCGTATTACTTTATTATAATGTCACATGTTACAAGAATGTCACACTTTACAGGTTTTTTTAAAATTATAATACTGCCACACATTACCAGAGATCACAGGGCATTCATTTTTCTGTAAAATTTCCCCTTTTCATCGTCATCACAAACTTGTGGGAGATGGTGACTGGGGCTACATCAGCACCATAGATTTAAAGAACTCTTAAACCACTTTTAAATACCATGACTCCCTCCTCCCCTCAGAATTCTGGGAAGTGTAGTTTGTTAAAGGTGCTGAGGGCTGTTAGGAGACCCCTATCCCCCCCCTGCAGAGCTACAATTCTCAGAATAGTTTCACAATCAATCCCTCTTTGAATGGAATTAAACTACACTTCCCATGATTCTTTTGGAGGATGCCATGACTTGTTAGAGTGGTATAATAGAGGTTTAAAGGTATGGTATAGATGTGGCCTGGAGGGGACGTGGGTGGCGCTACCACAGAGCCTAGGGCTTGCCGATCAGAAGGTCGGCAGTTCAAATCCCCATGATGGGGTGAGCTCCCGTTGTTCGGTCCCAGCTCCTGCCCACCTAGCAGTTCGAAAGCACGTCAAAGTGCAAGCAGATAAATAGGTACCGCTCCAGTGGGAAGCTAAGAAGCGGCTTAGTCATGCTGGCCACATGACCTGGAAGCTGTACGCTGGCTCCCTCGGCCAATAAAGCGAGATGAGCGCCACAACCCCAGAGTCGTCTGCGACTGGACCTAACAGTCAGGGGTACCTTTACCTTTACCTATGGATGTGGTCTGGGTCGCAGGTCACGTAGCAGATAGCAAGCTTCACGGCGAATGCCTCTCTGGTCTAGTTCTCATAGAACCATAGAATTGCAGAGTTGGAAGGGCCCAAAAGCGTCATCTAGTCCAACCCCCTGCAATGCAGGAATCTTTGGATTCGAACCCACAGCCCTGGCATTAAGAGTCTCATGTCCTGGGCTACCCCAGCTGTGTATTCAAGCTGTGTCATTTCAGATTGCAGGCAGGTGCTTAAATGATTACATACCCACCCACCCCCGTCCTTCTTTTAACCCAGCAATGCCTGGGTTACGCTTTCACTGACACCTATTTTTTAAAAAAAATATGGCTACCGAACCCCTCCCCGCACCAGTATACCACTGGTACAGCCCAGGCTAAAGGTAAAGGTAAAGGGACCCCTGACCATTAGGTCCAGTCGTGGCCGACTCTGGGGTTGTGGTGCTCATCTCGCTCTATAGGCCAAGGGAGCCGGCGTACAGGTCATGTGGCCAGCATAACTAAGCCGCTTCTGGAGAACCAGAGCAGCGCACAGAAACGCCATTTACCTTCCCGCCGGAGCGGTACCTATTTATCTACTTGCACTTTGATGTGCTTTCGAACTGCTAGGTTGGCAGGAGCAGGGACTGAGCAATGGGAGCTCACCCCGTCTTGGGGATTCGAACCACCAACCTTCTGATCGGCAAGTCCTAGGCTCTGTGGTTTAACCCACAGCACCACATCAGCACTAACCAGGTCTGCCTTTCCACCACAGCTCCATCTGGAGAATGGGGATGATTCTATTAGCCTGCTTTACAGGGTCATAGTAAGGATTAACTGAGACATGACACAGTTTGAGCACTTAAAGGGAAGCTTAACTGCTCTTACTAATGACTGCAACTCATACGCCAAAAAAATAAAGCATGGCTGACAGGTGCGAACAGGCTTGGATTTGTTCCGATTTAAAGTGCTCTCCTTGCCCGGAATCCTTGTTCTTAAATCATGGTTTGGACGCAGCAGATGTTCTCTCGGAAGTCCCACGGAAGCCCATCCGACTCACTTCCTAATAAGTGTTATTTAGGGCTACAGATCGAAAGCTGATTGTCACCTTCTTAACCAGACACCACGCTTGGAGCCGCCGCAGAGCAGCGCCCCCTTAGAGGTGCAGTTGCGCAGCAGCTGAACTTTTGGAAACGGGAAAACCAGGCTGCGGAGCAAGCGCAGGGAATACTGCTACTCAGAAGTAAGCCTGCCTCCAGGCGCTTGATTGTTTGCTTCGGGTTGGTTTTTTTTAATTTATGGGTGTGTGTGTGTCAGCGCACCACGTTGGTTCAGGTGATCAGTTTCCTGGAGAAGTCTCTCCCGTTGCCAAAAAGGATTTCCTCTTCTGGTGCCTAACCCATCAAATCTTGCCAGATCTCAGGAAGCGAAGCTCTCTGCTGCTGCGCCATCGGCTTGACGGCAGAAGTAACCCTTTTCTCCCCAGGGTGACGATTTGTCTCGAGACGCTGATTTCCAGCACACGCCTCCTTTTCCCAGTGTGATCATCTTCCTCTCTCGCATTCACACACACAAACACACACACAACCTGTCCCAAAGCGATTGCCATCCACTGCGGACCATGCGTCTTACGCACCCAACCCCCGCCAAGTAAAAAAAAGAGGAGCGCAGGAGGGCAACCGTCGAATCACGGCTTTTCAGGTGTGGCTCCCCCCCCCATGTTACTATAGAATCATAGAATCTTACGAGTTAGAAGGGACCAAGGGGTCATCTAGTCTAACCCCATGCAATGCAGGAATCTTTCCAAACATAGGCTGCATACACGCCACCAAGCACATTCGAAGCGCTCCCCCCCCCAAAAAAAATTTAAAAATAAAAATAAATTATGGCCACTGTCATTTGGTAAAGGGAATTGTCACTCTGAAGCTGTCAAACTACAGTTCCCAGAACTCCTATGAAGAGGAAAAGATGCTTTAAAGTGTACAGGAACCGGCCCAAGGGCGTTTCCGCTGGGACTCTAAAAGCCATCCTCTCCTCGACTCTTGGGGCGGCTGATTCATGTGAGGAAAGCACTCCTGATGTGCTCAGAGGCTGTTCTTTCAGTTAACAGGTTTGGGAGCAGAGCTTCATGACTTCGGTGTTTTGTACGTGCGTGTTTTTACTTCATACCGTCCCGCGTATGCTCACAAACACTCAAGGCGAACCTCTTTCCCCTTCCCAAACCCATACAGCTGCCCTCAATGCAGAAAATGGTGTTTGCGTGCATTATTCACACCGGCAGGCTTTTATCTAAAATGCTGCGCTCACCGATCAGAAGCACAGGGAGCAAGCAAGCCTCAAGCCACGTTGCTCCCGCACCATTTTTAAAGTAATGCCATCCCTTGTAGAACCCACATAGGTATGCGCGATAGCTATTTAGTGGCAAAGGCATAGGAAGGAAGACCTGTGCGTGGTCTGCCTCCCCAAAAAGTTGGGGTGGGGGCGGGGTAGAGCTATTCCACGTGATTTCATAGCTTTCCATATAAAATCCTCCACACTAAAAAAACCTAGCACGTCAGGGAAAAGGACTCTAGCCTAGCCGTTTCCCTGACATACTAGCTTTCTGCGTGCAGGGACTCTTGCTTTAGTTCGTTGCTCAATCAGGCGAGTCCTCACCTGGACCGCCCAGAGGCAGGCAGGTTGATTGAGAAATATGGAGTTAAGTAGCTCCACAGACCACCTTGAGACTTAAGAGTGCGAGTCTGCGCGTTTGCTCTGAAGTCAGAGTCTCCCGTCGAATTCCACAGCCTGAGCACAGCACCGAGGCATTCAGGCTGCGTTTGCTCCTGTGGTTTGGGAGGGAAGCTCCCGAGACGGCTCGATCATGCGACGTTCACGCGTCGTCCAGGTTTTCTCGATACTAAAAGCTGCTGAACTTTGCAATCCTGCGCTAAAGAGCTGTTCCTCCTTGCGAGCGCGTAGTTAAGTTTCTCTTTGCAGCTCTCCCACGTGTGATAGGGGAGCGTGGGACATTTCTGAAGCCTTCCCCCCCCCCAAAGTAATCCATTTTCCCTTCCCGTGCCTTGAGAAAGGGGCTCAGCTTGTGTGGCCCCCCGAGGGGGAGGGAGAGAATGAGAAGAGAGAGCGCCCGCTTCCTTACGAAGGAAGAACAACAAAGCGCCTTAAAGACTAGCAGATTTATTGCAACACGAGCGATCGTGCACTAGATCCCACGTTTGGCACAGGCATATGGAATGCTATCCGCGGCTGGCGGATCACCCAGGCACACGATTCCAGCGGCGGGTGGGCCCGGACGGGGCAGGGAAGAGAAGGAACGGACAAGCAACTGAGACCCTCCAAAGCCTTGAAACGCTAATAGGTCCGGGGCGTTTCTGCGCAAAGCCAACTCCCCACTCCTGAAACCTCCGTGCACGCGCGTTTGGGTGGCAGCCAGCTTCTTCCGCGAAGGCTTTCCAAAACACGCCCATCTTAGCAGGGCTGCACACCTGACGGGCACCTCCGCCCTCCCCTCCCGCTTTAATTTTTTTTATATATATATATAAAAAACCTAATTCTTGTCTTCAGCTCAGCAGACACGATCAGCGAAACCAAACGCGCTCTCCCATTTTTGTAACAGCAATGATCGAAGGCTTGCTATTAGCCGTCATGGAACCAGAGCGCAAAGGGATCCGCGAGGGTCATCTAGCGCAACCCCCTGCCACGCAAACCCTCCTATTGGCATCACCATCGCGGAACCTAGAGAGGGGGCAAGGGACACCTCCCTCCAAGGCCGTGCAGTCCAACCTCCTCCACCCGAGCGGTTCCCCCATCCCGTCTGAAACCACCCCGGACCCTGCTTAGCTTTGCAAACAGACGCGCGGTTTTCTTGCCGCGCGTCAAGCATTATTAATTCTCCCGCCTCTCTCAAGGCTCCTTGCCCACCTGCTGCGCTTTGCTCCTCATCTCCTGCAACCCTCGCCGCCCCCGCGCCCCCCCCCGCCCAGCCCTGCCTTCCCAGGGTTGCTCCACCTCTTGTCACCCTTCCAAGGAAAAAAGGCAAGCCTCTCCAGGGACCCGAGGCGGGGCTGCGGCTTGCCCTTCCACCCTCCCCCTTAATGCATATTAATAGCAACGCATGCGCTGCCTGACGTTTGCGCCCCCCCCTCCTCCTGCTGTAGCCATGGGCTAGCAAGCAGCAGCAGCAAGCAGTCAGTTCAGTGGGGCTTGCAGCACGGGCGATCGGATCCCTCCTCCTCTGGCTTCCTTTTTTTTCCCTTTTGGAGGGGGCTGGTTGCGCGCGTGCAAATAGCCGTGGGCCCCCTCCTTTCTCTCCGGAGGGGTGTCGTCTATGTGCGTGTGGCGGGGGGTGGGGAGGGGGGCTCAGCCCGGGTTATTGTGCTGGCCGGGCTGGAGAGAGAGAGAGGGGTTGGCCGGCGAGCTCTGCAAAAGAGAGAAAAGCGAGCGGGCGAGGGGGGTGGGTGGGGGCGCGCGGAATAACCATCGCTAATAAGAAAGGAAGAAAGGAAGGGTGGGGGTTTTTAAGAGACAGAGGCCAAGGAGAATAAAAGGAGGCTGGGCTGCTTTGCATTGAAGATCGGGGCGCTATTGAAAACCTTTTGAGAAGTGGCGTCTTCCACCCGCGCGCGCTTCCACCGGGAGAGCATATATATATATCTGGGAGCCGGGCAGCGGCTGCAAAGAGCGGCAGCGAGCCGGGGAGCGTCTCTGCGCGAAGGGCACTCTGCAAGCAAGAGGCATGCTTGGCTCAAAGGGACCGCAGCTCACGGACTTCTCCTTACGGCTTCTCCTTGCCCTGTTATGCTTGCGAGTCAAGGTACGTTTTTGGGGCAAGGCTCGGGCGTTGCTTCCCGCAGCGCAGCTCCGCGCAGAAGCTCGCTTTTCGCAGGTTTCGGTTTTTTGGGGGTTTTGTCTCCCAAGGAAAGCTTTCGATAGCAGAGCTCCTGCCCGCCTACCCAACCCCCAGCCACAAGACATTCGCTTTGACCGATTTCCCCACCGCCCCACTCCAGCTGCATTTTAAAAAAATGCTTCTACTATACGTATTTGAATTCGGGGTGATGATTTTTAGGGGGAATCCAGGTTTCTCCGAGGACTTTCCCTTTCTTCTCCCCCCTATACCGTCAGCGTTCCATTTCTTTTTTCCAGAGGGTTTTGCTTTCTGAAAGCCTCGTTAGCAAGCGGACTTTTCCGCGATTGTTCTCAGGAGTGCGTCTGACTTGATTAGAGTTATTCGCTTGAGCTGTGCAATGCTTTTCCTGCGTGGTGTTCCCTTGCTGGAAGCTAACGACCCTTTAACTCTTTTTGAGCGCTGGGAGGCAAATAGCGACACGATTTCCCTCTGGGAATTGCCCCTAACATCAGAATTTGGGGGTGGGTAGCAGATGAGGGTTCCTTTTCGCTTTTTAACCTGTTGAATCAAGGAGCAATAGAAGCCTCCCCTTTCATTTTTGCTAAACTTGTTAGTGATGTTTTTTTTAAAAAATGTTTATTTACAAGCAACATGCTAACGCTTCCTTCTCCTCTCTGCTTTCTTTGGGGGAACTTTTTTTTTTAAATGCCAAAACAAAACAGGTGACCCTAACATCAGGCCAGTTCGAGTTTGAGATCATATCCATGCAAAATGTCAATGGCGAATTGCAGAATGGGAATTGCTGTGACGGGACCCGAAACCCAGCCGATAAGAAATGCACCAGAGATGAATGTGATACTTATTTCAAAGTTTGCCTGAAGGAGTATCAGTCGAGGGTTTCCGCTGGGGGCCCTTGCAGCTTTGGGTCCGGATCTACTCCAGTCGTCGGTGGGAATACCTTCAGTTTGAAATACAATCGGAATAACGAAAGGAACCGGATTGTCCTCCCTTTCAGCTTCGCCTGGCCGGTGAGTGACTTGACTTTTCTGAGCATCTTCCTTCTTCCTCGCCTTGCTGTGCATGGGTGCTGACTGCCTTGCGGTCGCAGGCTTAGAGCCGCATACGTCTCCGTCTGGCTAAGCTGCAACGGAGCTAGATGGAAAAACCTAAGTGGATTGGGGGGTGGGGGAAAAACCTGTGTGTTACATGTATATGCAAGTCATCCCCTGTCCCCAGTGTCCCGTCCCCCCGGAGAATTTAAAAAGTCAGAAGTTCATGCAATTTATTTATTTTATTGCTCCTCCCTCCCAATTAGTTCTCATGCCTAGGTGGAGGCAGGAGGGTTGGGTGGGGGGCAGCAGGCCGTGCGTTGGAGACCCCCTTGGTGGAATGCTATGGGGACCCCTCTCGCCCTACCCAGTGGCATCTCTGGTGGTGCTCGTGGGAGCTGCTAGCTCTTCCCGGTTGCCAGCTTCCCCAGGAATCCTGTTAGCGTGCTTCCTTCCCCAGCCCAGACCCTGGAGAATCTCTGGGAGCTCAATCGAGAGGAGAGACATAACTCCCTCTGCCTTATGCCCACCACATCCTTTCCTTGTTTCCCCTTTTCCTATGAGAGCTTTACGGTTTTGCCTGGCGAGGCAAGAGAGCTGGAACCATCTTCCCTTGGCTTGGGTAGCAGTTCCAGACCCTCCACCTGGAAACAAGGGTGTGCACTTGGGAAAGGCGTTGGTCCTTAATCCAGTTGGCTGCGAATGACCCACTCTTCAAATGGGTCACACTTTCACCAAATGAATGTTTGCTTAAGTCACTATTGAGCTCTTGATAATGCTGAAGGGGCCGTGCTGTTGGTCTCTGCCTGCCTGCCTGCCTGCCTGCCAGCACTGTAAAGCAGGAATCTGCCGTCTCCCTTCAGGGGCGTAGCTGGACAGCATCCTTTTAAATTCCGAGCCAGACATGTGGAATCCATCTAAGATCCCTCTTTATGGGTGCTGAGCAGGTCCTAGTTGTGTGAATGGGCAGGGAGAGCTTTTGAAAGAACAGCTTTGGGAGCCCTGCCTCCCTCCCTCCCTCTTCTTGAAATAGAGGTCTCCTTCTTTATTGGTCTTCTGGAAGAGGTGCAACTGTTGTCTCCCAAATGAATATTCACGCACTAGATTGCATTTTTCTGATTGGCCCGCGAAGGGAGATCTCGGGAGGATTCAGTGGGAGGGACAGCCAAGTCCCTCCTCCCGTTTCTCTCTTGTGATCCCAGCAACTCGGAGCACAACACAAAATGCTAACCATGTGCTCTTGTGCTGCCTCCTATCTGTCTCTGCTGCAATTATCGGCGCGCACACACATCCTTCTGAGTCTTTCTCTTCCTTTTTTAAAAAAAAGATCATTATGATTTAGGGTGAAACTAAGTGCACATATTTAAGAAGATTGCATTACAAAGTACAATAGCGGAGCTCACAAAAGTATTCTCTGTTCGATACTCTGAGCCTTGCTAGTTCGGTTTTGCTTGCAGGGAGATAAAACTGTTATCAAATCTGCCATCAAAGGGATAAAAAAAGCTTAGTGGAAATGTGTGGTATCTGAAGTGCTGCCAATGGCTGTCAACCTTCTCTTAAGAATTCGGCCTCCTTTCTTTCTCTTTTCTCTCTGTGTCTTTGTTGAGGAGCGGGTTCATCCAGGACCCTTTTGGGATAGACAAATCTTTTCTTGTGTGTGTGTCATGAAACTGATCTCTTCCCCTCCACCACCAGCCCATAATCCTAAAAGTGACCGGTGCTTCTGTGGAAGCAAGCAGCAGATCTGATCCGCAAACACTGAGGCTGCCTTGAGTAAAGATGCAGTCCCTGTGCACAGAGCCATCCTAGGCGTGTTTACTTGGGAGTAAGTCACACTGAGCAATGGCGCTCATGTCCCAGTTGAAGTTGCAGCCCTACACCTGGAAGAAACCTCCATGGAGCCCTGCAGGGTTTTCTTCATAAACCATGCATGCGATTAGGCAGCCGACGCCTCCTCCCTGTACAGCACCCCATCTTTCTCCTTCCCAAAACATTCCACCACCCCCCTCAACACCCGTCTGCTTTTTTTATGGCATGTCTGCATATCCGGTGAGTCAGGCATGAGTAAATCCTATGGTGATCTTGTCCTGCCAGGTAATTCCACCAGGTGTGCTTCTCAGGCTGCTACCTATTGATTCACACATAATCTCCTGCCATCTGCAGCACTGGGATCCTAATTCTTGTGTGTGTGAATGGTATAATACTATAAGCAGCTGTAGGTTAGCAGAAGACTCCTTCAAGGAATCTGATTCCAAGAAAAAGCTGCGTTTTGAGTGTGGATTTCTTTCTCACCTTTGTGCACAAAAAAAATCCACTGGCTGGGCCCAAGGTGCTTTTATGATGAAATTCCTAGTTTCCATTAGCTCAGTTGGTTTGGAGTGATCTGCCTTCTTCCTCAAGGTTCTCATGGCATCTTTTGTTCCTTGTTTTGTGGTAGGAATGACACATCCCAGATCCGATGCAAGCATATGTGACAGGCTGTGTTATCTCCAAAGGCAACCCTGAGCTCCCTCCCTAGCTAAGCAGTCACTGCTGAGACTTGGCTTAATTCTCTTTTCTGGTCTCCTTTCAACTGAGGAAGAGCCAGTTGGTCCTCGGCTTTTTCTTGTTTGGTGCAAACTGAGCAGTCCCGTTGGAAGCTGTTGGGAGCTGGTGTTAATTTCAGATTTGCCTCCTAACTTACAGCTGGCAATTGGCAAAAAAAAAAAATTAAAAATAAAAATCTGGCTAGCTGTTAACTTTTCAAGCCTTTGTGAGTTTGGAGAAGGCTCTCCTTTTAAAATAAAATAAAAAATACGGGCCCCGCATCTTCTCTTTGCTAGGAAGTGTTATCCACATGCTTTCTGTCAAGAAATAGTTCTAAAACATTATTGCTTTGCAAGTGAAAAGCCCTTTGGGTCTCTTCCTTCTACATACCCTGGAATCCATGCAGGATAGAATCTATACTTCCTCAAGTAAATCAAAACGTGTGTGTGTGTGTGTGTGTGTGTGTATATATATATATATATATATATATATATATATATATATATATATAGTGTAGATTCTAACCTGCATGGTTTCTGCTCCATTTAACATACACACAGTTAACTACGTACATGTGTAATTAAATGAAGTAGAGACTAGGATTTAGAGTTTTGTTATTAAAACTTTCCCCCTGCCCAGCCTAGGTTTTTATGTAACCCTCGTGAGTAATGGCTGTGGCGATGGAAGGCTGTAAATTTCCTTTTTTTTTTTTAAAGAGGTTGGAGGTTTGAATAGGTTGCTAGGAAACGGGGCAGCGAACCAGCATGAAGGAAAGAAAGGAGCCATCATCCACAAGGCTGCACCTGCACCAACTGCTAAAATGATACAGAAAAATGGGATTGCATATTTTTGAAAGAAGCGTGACCTGCACTTTAGCCAATGGATATTTGTGGAGTGAGCCTTTGTGTGTGTGTTTCCCATAAGGAGGCCTGCTCTACACACCTCAGGAAACCCCTTGTTTTATTGCTGCTTCAAGTATTTGCATGCCTTTGTTTAAAGCCCTCTCCCACACAATGCCAATGGCTTAATCTATGATCTGTTTTGATACCCTGAAATGCTTTCCAGTGCGTGACTTTCTTTGTTTCACTTAAGTCAGCTCCATTATTCATTAAATAGGACGGTGAGAATTTCGTGTTTTCTCTCTTCGTAAGACATTTCCCCCCCTGTGTTCAGGCAAGCCGGGAACATTGTATAGGTCAGAGCTGGCATTTTTCCCCAATGCATATTCAAAATTTGACCCCCCCCCCTTCAAACCCCCCCCCCATGTTTACATGGTGACCTTGCAGTTTGCAAATATAAGGCACCTTATTTGTTTATTTATGAGTCACGTTTATTGGCTGCCTACTGAGGTGCTAAAAGATCTTAAGTGCTTTGTTGCAAATGGTTGTTGTTGTTTTTTTAATACAAGTTTTGAATCTCCTGGTTGTGTGCTTTACACCCCTGGGCTGGAAAAGTGCTAGCAGCAGCAGCAGCCAACTCTTCAACTAAACCATACTCCCGTTCCAAAGATGTTTTCTGGCTCGCTGCTAAGGCTGACTTTTGTTCTAAGATCTGCTGTTGAGGAAAAGCAAAAAACAAAACAAAAAAACACCTTGCTGAGTTATGCCAGGCCTTTTCTTTGTAGACAGCCCTTCCCCAAAGGCCTTTTGTCTGGATCTATCAAAGGGTCTCTGACCCAAGGAGGCGAAAAACTGCTATCAGATTATCTTTGAGCCTATGAGAGGACTTCAACTTTCCGAAAGTGAAATCTGTGACAACAAACAAAGAATTAGAGGAAACTTGCATTTCGTAGAAGGACTGAGTGCATCATGGGAACAGAACGTGAAATGTGTGGTATTTTTAATGAGAGAGAGAGAGAGAGAGAGAGAGAGAGGGACTACAGTGGAGCAGATAATTGTTTGCATTAAGTGTTTGAAAAGTAACCAATTCTCCCAGCCTTGGGTTGCAGCCCGTTGGGTGAGGCTGGTATTCTGAAGTCGAGTGCATATACTTCAAGCAATCGGACTGTGGCAATATTTTTACATCCATTGCCATGAGCTTGCATTGGAATATATGAGTCTTGTAAGTTGACTCCTTTCTCAGATCCTTCCGCAGCAAAAGCAGATTGTGCCAATCCTAAACGTGCTTATTGGGAGCAAAGTTCCACTTTGTTCAGTAGGGCTTGCTCCTTTGCAAGTGTGCGTTTAGGATTGCGGCCTAAGTGTACCTAACTCTGCGTAGGATCCGCCTCTTAGCTTGGGAACAGCTTCCAAATAGCTTTCTTGAATTGCTGTGTTCTTGGAGAAACGGCTGTGATTCTGTTAACTTTAAAAGAGTCAATTCCAGGGGACGTTTCTGTTTGATCAGGCAGAAGTCCCATAAATCTTCTCGTTCCTGATTGCTCCAGTGGTGACTCACCATCTTAGTAAAATAAAGCCATGCATTTTTAGACTTGCTGCTTTGTTCCATGACCAGGATAACACTCGCCATGCCAGAGGTTTTTATTTCCCCAAAGAAGGTGCTTATCTGCATTCTTGAATGGATCCAGGAGCTGGGACATGTATTTGGGGATAGATCTAGAGGCCAAGCTGCAGTTCAGGAATCTTAATAGTGTGCCCCCAGAAGAGCACGGCGTTCCCTGAAATGGTTAAAGGGGCTCAAGTGAATTGGGACATTGTCCCTTCCAACTCAGCTCTTCTCCAGGTAAATGAGTCTGGAGAAGGGGGCGAAAAACGTCTTGTTCAGGCTTGCTGGATGCAAACCTGACTCTCTGCTTGACTGACTGCTAGGTATTCTGTCTATTAACCTTGTCACCTTGTTGTAACTGGTGCGTTTAATTATCAAAAGCGATGCTTTAAACAGGTAGAGAGGCTAAATGCTGAGAATAGCGGGTAATCTCCTTGCTGCTGAGGGGTTTAAACTGCCCACTGACATCCTGGCCTGCTTGCAGCGTTTTCTCTGGGTGGCGAGGGGGATGGGAGCGAAGCTTCTGGAGGAGAAGGCTGTCTGGCAATGGGATAAGGGGAGATGGTATTTCGGGGGTTTTTTAACAGTGATCGGCTATTGAGCCCCTTTGCAGCTGGGTGCTTCTTTGCAAGAACTGATTAAAAACGAGGCTCCCCAATTCCTTCTTAAAATTAAAGCCTTTCCCCCAGAAAAAAAGACCCCACCCTCTTTCTTTTTGTTCAAAACATACCAGTTTGGTCATTGGAGTAATTGTAGTCCGACCACCCAGACGGAGGCAGTGGTGGCTAATATTAACCAATGACAATAATGTGGCCATCCTGACTGCAGGCAGGATTACAGAGCATAATGGGGCCTGTCCAAAAATAATGCTGGGACAGGACAAGCAACAGGAAGCAGCAGTAGACTCGGCATAGCTTGGCTCCCGGACAAACCATGGACTTGCTTTGCACAATGGCTGCTTCAGCACATCATGCGTTTGCAGGATAGTCATTATTCCAGCAAGCTTGCCAGGACACTCATCGGCTCGGTTTATGAGAGGCAGCGAGCATGCGCACTCAAAAATAATGCTTAGGAAAAGTGGTGTCCTCTTTCTCCGGTTTCAGTGAGTGCTTGGTTCTAAGGGCAAGGGGTTGGTGAAGGGAAAGACTCTCTTCTGAAGTGGGAAAGGGAAAGGCACACTTAAGTTGCTCTCTTTCTTGGACGACATGAAGCACCATAAGGATCCATTCTTTAAATACAGTGGTACCTTGGTTCTTAATCGTAATCTGTTCCAAAACCAAAGCGTTCCAAAACCAAGGGGCACTTTCCCATAGAAAGTAATGCAAAACAGATTAATCCGTTCCAGACTTTTAAAAACAACCCCTAAAACAGAAATTTAACATGCATGTTACTATCTAACAAGACCATTGATCCATAAAATGAAAGCAATAATCAATGTAAAAAGGTAAAGGGACCCCTGACCATTAGGTCCAGTCGTGGCCGACTCTGGGGTTGCGGCACTCATCTCGCTTTATTGGCCGAGGGAGCCGGCGTACAGCTTCCGGGTCATGTGGCCAGCATGACTAAGCCACTTCTGGTGAACCAGAGCAGCGCACGGAAACACCATTTACCTTCCCGCCGGAGCGGTACCTATTTATCTACTTGCACTTTGATGTGCTTTCAAACTGTTAGGTTGGCAGGAGCTGGGACCGAGCAACGGGAGCTCATCCCGTCACGGGGATTCGAACCGCCGACCTTCTGATCAGCAAGTCCTAGGCTCTGTGGTTTAACCCACAGCACCACCCACGTCCCTAATAATCAATGTACTGTGCTATAAAATGAATAAGATAGTATTGTAGATGATAAAAATTAAAATTTTTTCTTACCTGCATTGATGATAGTCATTGTTTGGATGGGGGGCTTTTATCCATTTCTGCAGTCACACAATCAATCAATTAGTAGCTGAACTGGGTTCCACACAGTCACAAAAACAAATGAACCGAAAAAAGCCTCAGAAACAAAAACCGTAAAATAAACAGCAAAAACAAAAGCGCCAAACTTAATCCCTTCCGGAAGTCCGTTTGGCTTCCGAAATGCTCGATAACCAAGGCGCAGCTTCTGATTGGTGCAGGCGCCCCGGAAGCAATAGCCAACAGACGTTCGGCTTCCGAGAATCGTTCAAAAACCGGAACACTTCTGGGTTTTCAGCGTTTGAGAACCAAGGTACTACTGTTTTGTTTTCCCCCCCTCCAAAGGCCTTTGTAGGTCTTGCCTGTGTTCCTTCCTTATCCCCAATTGCTGCCTTGGCGATGCAATTCCTCAAGTTCTGTGTACTTGCCTCTCTTGGTGGGTGTCATGTGAGCTGGGAACGAACACGCATTGCTGAGGGTTGGGTTTGATGACCTTCGGGGCTCCTTCCGACTCAGCAGTTCTGTAATGCCATAGGGCAAAGTGTTCAGCAGTTTGTGTGCTTTCTCTCCTTGTTCTCCAGGCCCGAGGGACCTGGAGGATTGGCATATGCACTGTGTTTTAACCAAATGTCTTCACCTTGGCACTATGGGAAGTTGAGCGAGAACCGGTCCGAACACAGGCTGCTCTGGGTTGAGGGCAATGGGTTGAGAATCTGAAGCTGCCCTGCAGCCAGATTTCCATTGGGATCTTCTGATCCTTGTAGGTGCTGCAACAGGGGGTTGTGGATGCAGGAAAGAAAGCCTTCAGAGCTTCTTTTCCCTCTGTCTTTTACAGGTTATTATGTTCAAGTAGTCCTCCGCGTGGGGCAGTAGCGCAACAGGTTTCAACTCACTGGTTCGCTTTTTTGTCCCCGAACGAGGAAACGAATACTCTTGTGATTTGGCACACGGCCCTAAATGTAGGCACGAAGCAGAAGGATTGGCTAGGACCGCAGTTAACCCTTTCGGCTTGTCCTTTGCCAGAGATGTGTTCAAGGTCAAAAGAGGCACTCTGTATTGTCCTTGTCAGGGAACGGGCTTCTGCACATGACTCTCCTACTTCCTTCCGTCCCGTGAGAACAGGTGTGCAAGATGCACTCGAACAAAAACCTTGTAACAGTAGTCAACCTATGGGTAGCTTGTTTCTACCCAAGGAGTTTGGGCACATCCATTTTTGGCCCTTTAAGATTCCATCTGGGCTTTGGGTCTCCTTCAATGTTCTCTCTCAGAATAGAGGCCCAAACTGGATATCAATAGCATGGTTTCTAACCGCATAGGGTTGGTTTGTTTTAATTAAATATGGGGCACAGCGCCCCCACCACCCCATTTTAATTGGGGCTACACTGAATCAGGAGGTCTTCAGCCCTGATCCCAACATACACAGAGAGAGCACTTCTATGAAGCTTGGGATGAGGTCGAAGTTTTCATTGGCCCAATGGGAGACTTTTCCCTTAGGGGTCAGGAATCTGTGCCCCCCACCACTCTGTCCAGGTTGTTGGACTCCATCTTCCATCGGCACAAGCCAGCATGGCCAGGGGTCTGTTGTGATGGGAGTTCTTGTACTCCAGCAACGCCCAGAAGATTCCCCATCTGTGATCTCAGCCTTATAGGGGAGGAGCCTCATTGAGGTTGTGGCTGGGGAAGGAAGGGTTAAAACTCCCCATGTGGTGTGGCCCTGCGGAAATGCCCCCTCCCCACGAATGCCTGGTATATAATGGAAAAAAAGAGAAATGGACGTGGTTAGCAGCTGAGCTGTTAAAGTGATACCTGGCTTGGTCCAGAGGTGGGATCAGGAGGGGAAGAATTAGTCACCATGCCTGACCTTGCTCCTTCTCCCAGGGTTGGGGGAGAGGGGGCCTGGTGCACAGAGTGGACGTGCGTTTGCATATAACACATTTATGCTCTAAAACAAGAACAACAAAGCCCTCCTGTACTCTTTTTCAGTCAAGAAGCCCAATTTAAAGAGTGCAAAATGGTGTCTGCACTGGAAAGCGGTTTTGGGGAGTGCGCTCCTGATTGCGGATTGCTTTAGCTGGTTATTCGGGGTCCCATCTGCATGATACCTGCAAAACAGGACCGTGCCGTAAACAGTCACGACTTGCCCCAAAGCATCCTGGGAACTGTTGCTTCCTGAGGGGGCTGAGGTCTGTCGGGAGACCCCTATTCTCCTTGCAGAGCTGTGGTTCCCAACACTCCCTGCAGAAGAGAGATCGATCCTTAAATCCTGATAGGAATTCTCGATCCGTGAAGGGAATGGGGGTCTCCGTACAACTCTCGGCATCCGTAGCAAACCCATAGCGACCCACTTTCTAGGATGCTTTGGGGGTAGTCATGCTGGTTAGTGTCTGATGGGAGCTGGAGAGGAGGTTGAAGAGAACTAGGAGAACTAGGAAGGCTACAAGGTAGGATACAAAACCCTTTAAATACAGGGGAACCTCGGAAGCTGAATGCCTTTGAACTCAAATGTTTCAGCTCCGAACGATAGAAACCCGGAAGTGATTGTTCCAGTTTTCAAACAATTTTTGGAAGCTGAACTTCATTTGTGGCTTCCGCAGCTCCTGATTGGCTGCAGGATGCTCCTGTAGCCAATCGGAAGCCGCACCTTGGTTTTCGAACTGTTCCGGGAGTCAAACGGACTCCTGGAACGGATTAAATTTGAAAATCAAGGTACGACTGTTTAAGGATTTCTTGCTGCATTGAGTGTTGCAGCAGAACGCATTGTTCTGAGGCACTTTTAAATGCTTGGTCCCAAGTTGTGGGAGAGCCAATCTGGGTGAGAGCTAGTCAATCCAGACTTGCCGCATGTTGATGCTGCGTCACCCAGCATGAGCCAGACTTGAACTCGGGACCTTCAGATAAAATCTGAGTCACAAAGTACAGTAAGGCATTCTGGCTCTTTGCTGAGGGGAAACAAAACAAGGGTGAGGTGCGTGGGAATGCGAACCACAGTCAGCGAGAGTTGGAGTCGAATCCTTTCTTTTCCCAGGCTTGTGGAATGCAGTTTGGGCCACAGAGATCTCTTTACCAGTTGCGGAAAGGGGGAACGCTGCAAAATGGCTTGAGAAGGGAGGTTTTGGATTTGAGCAGGTGCATTGAGCTTGTTTCCTATGGGGAGTCCTAAAACCTTTCAATTGGATGTGAAATCTCGTGCAACTGGGTACCGGTATATTTGTGGATCAATATAGTCTTTTGTTTTCAAATGGTACCCAACTTAATTTTGTTTCTAACATTTTGGGCAGGAACCGGGGCACTCTTTTCTGAAAGGCCTCCACAATCACTTGGCCAGAATTTGCAAGTCCTCTTAAATTTCTGCCTCTTTAGGTTTGCCTAGGTTTGGCATGGCCAGTGATCAGGAATTATGAGAGTTATAGTCCAAGCACATCTGTAGATTCACAGATATTCCCCACTCCTGGCCTGGGGCCTGAAAGTTCTCACCTGTAATCTGATCACATGCTTAGCATAATCCTTCCCTTTTCCCCGCACCTGGGAGTGTGTGGTTAGCTACCAACAATGCCCGTGAAAACCCAATGAGGATATCAGTGTGTGGGAGAGACTAGGATTGTGTCGTTAAAAAAAACACCAACCTGTTACCACTTTAACAGCCATGCTTTGCCCTTTTAAAGGAGATCTTATCAGTAGTGTGTTGGTTTTTTTGTTTGAATTTTGTGCTGGACTCCATTAGTCCTGCTCTGCTGTGGCCAGCTTTTACATCTGAGATGGGGAACCTGTGTTCCTCCAGATTCTTCTAAACTACAAGTTCCATCATGTCAACTCATTTGCCATGCTAGCTGGGGCTGCTGGGCATTGGAGTCCAATGACAAATTGAGGGCCACAGACTAGCTGTCTCATTCCTATGCTGCCCCTGTATTGCTGTGTCCAGCATGAATTATTAATAATAATAATAATAATATTTCTACCCCGCCCATGTGGCTGTGTTGCCACTCTGCGTGGCTTCCAACACAACAACAACAACTAAATAAATAATTGTAACAATCAGATCCTATATAAAAAGTCACAATAACTTTAAAATAAACAACTTAAATCAAATAAAGCAATATTCAACAATCCATTGGAATCCAATAGCAACAGAAGTGCAGCTTCTTCTGTGATTTTCCCCAATGCCTTTTTCTGCGCATCTTGTTCTGGCAAACACATTTTGCATCACATTATGAATTAGCGACACAGGGCGAGGTCTGCTGGTGATATGGGGCTGTGGTGATGTGATCTGGTGCTGGAGGTGGTTTGGCAGGGTTGTGGCAGAAGCAGGCAGTGTTGCAAGGGGAGTGCGGTGCTACCTGCATCATGATCCGTTATCATAGCAAAGAAGGGTGGCTTTGCATCTTGATCCAGGTAAACCTGCCCTGCCATGAAAGGGATGCAGAGAGGATTGGAGAAACAGGTCCCTGGGGGCCCTCAACAGATTTTGTCACCCGTTCCTTAACCAGTATGTGTGCGAAGGCAGCAGTTCTTAGGTCTGATTAGGTTGCTCCGTCTCTGCTACTGCTGTGAGCTCATATGCAACACACACACCCTCCCAGCGTTGGAAATTCACCAGGCACATTTTGCACCTGGCTCTTGCGACCAAGTGAAGATGCTCAGCTGTCAGGATGGTACCTGATGTCTCCACCATCTCAAGGTCTTTGCCTGAGGATCCTAGGATCTGGCCTGTTTTCACGCACAAGCTATGCTTCCTGTAAAATTCCATCCGTTGTATGTTATGTGTGCAGTCGGAATGAATTTCGGGAAGCAGAAAGACGTATTCAAAAAATGCGACTTTTGAGCCATCTGGCCCAAAATGGCAACCAGGCTTTCTCTTTTGGCGACTGTAACTCTGGTTTAAGGAGCCATTTGGCACCCAGATTGCATATCTGGGATCTGCTGCCCCGTGGATCCTGCAGCCTGAGGCGGTCACCTCACCTTGCCACTGGGTTGCTCCATCCATGCTCATGTGTGTGAGCTCATATGTCATGCAGAGATCCTCCACATGGAAAGCAACGAGTTGGGGAGAAGGATTCTCCAAGATCTAGTCTGCTATGTGGAAGTTATTTTTGTTGGTGGTTCTTTCGACCATTCACAGCCTAAAGTGGTGCAGCTTAGACAGAGATTGGCATATCTTTTGGGATTGTCATATCAAGATATACATGGGCACCCTGTGCACACACAGACAGTGAAAGGATAGGGGCACTTGTGGCCCTCTGGGGGCTGTTGGACTTCAGTCAGCCCCAGCCAGCATGACCAATGGTCAGGGATGATGGGAGATGTTGCCCAGTAACACCAGGAGGGCCATACGATGGTGAGCTGCTTTGAACTCGAAGGATGTTGTCGGAAAGACGGGGTACATAATTAAATTTAATCAGATAGAAAAGCAAGTTCCCCGCCCACGGTTTTGCAGCATGCAAAAACAAACCGGTGCAGGTGTCACCATCCATTGCATGAACCCCCTGATGCCACATGGGTTGTTGCTAGTGTTAGAAACTTGGGTATAAAAGGTAGGGCCAAATGGCTTCTTAGCCCAAGGGTACAGTCCCCAAAATGGAATACAGTGGTACCTCGGGTTACATACGCTTCAGGTTACATACGCTTCCGGTTACAGACTCCGCTAACCCAGAAATAGTGCTTCAGGTTAAGAACTTTGCTTCAGGATAAGAACAGAAATCGTGCTCTGGTGGCGCAGCGGCAGCAGGAGGCCCCATTAGCTAAAGTGGTGCTTCAGGTTAAGAACAGTTTCAGGTTAAGAAAAGACCTCCAGAACGAATTAAGCACTTAACCCAAGGTACCACTGTATATGTGTGTGTGTGGACTGTTCCAGGATCAAGTGGTGCTATCTCTCTCTCTCTCTCTCTCTCTCTCTCTCTCTCTCTCTCTCTCTGTGTGTGTGTGTGTGTGTGTGTGTGTGTGTATTCCTATTCTGACCTCTTTTTCTGAATGGGTGACTGCTACTCAGGTTGCACAGAAAAAGCAATTTGGTTCCGGAAATTCATTCTGATTGTGCAGATAAAATATAACTGGTAGAATTCTACAGGATGGGATATTAGTGTGTGAAAACAGTCCAGATCCAGCGATCCCCAGGTGTGCACCTCCAGGTGGTGGAGATGTCAGGTGGCACCCAGGCACCTTCACTTAGTCACAAGTGGCTGGTAGCTGGATGCCAAATGCGCCTTGCACCTGGCTAATTTCGAACACTGATGGTTGCTGCGTGGCCAGCGGTCAGGGGTAATATGGATTGTGGTCCATCAGATTCTGGAGGGTCACCCGCTCCCCATCCCTGGTCTTCATTGTGCATCAAGTTCGATGACATGACACATGTGCATTTTTGGTGCCGGGCAAAGCACAGAGGTCTGGTCTCCCGTACTAAAATGTTCCCATAACCTAAACTTCAAGGTAGGTTGTTTTCTTTTGTTGAGCCCTCTTGGATTCTTTCATTAGCCTCCTGCCTTCTGGTCCCCCGTTTTACTAGCTAATTGGGTGTCCCTCTGTCTCCTAGCTCAGTGTCGACTCGTTGCCTAGTAGCTTGGTTTGATGGGATAAGATTCAGGATGTGGAATTCTTGTGCCTGACTGGTGTATTTATTCAAAGATGTGCAAGGGTCAGACATGGCATGGGAAAAATTAAGCCTCTGTGCCGTATGCATGCATTCCTCGGCTATCTTAATTGCTGATCTCTAGAGTGGGGATTGATGTACACCTCTTAACCCTCTATCATCTCTGAGGTGCATGGCTTTGAAAGCAAGGAGGTTGTATTTGGGTGCTAGCAGAATCCCCCCCCCCCCAGTTCCTAACAGGAACAGAACCCAAAACTCAAATTGGGTATCTGTTTGAATTGTGGAAGGGACTGGTCTACAAGAACAGGAGAACTTGCTGTGCGAAAAAATATTTTTTTCCCACTCTTTTGCTTACTGCTACAAGTTTCTGAGTCGACACAGAGCTCTTAATTTGAGCTGAAATTAATGACTATCGAACCTTTCCTGATATCGACGAGGGTGGACACTCACTGCTGGAGAAGAAGTGATTAGTGTTCTTGTCTGGTGAAGTAGATCATGATTCACAAACGCCACAAATTTGGCAGACGTTTGAGGTGTCTTGAGACTCGGTTTCAGTGCAGAAAGTGACTTTCTTGAGTGTGTGTTTGTCGGGTGGCTGTTTTATTTCAAAACTAAAAAAAAACCCCACCCCAAAACAAATTTGCAAAGGGCCGTATTGGAATGTGGCAATGCCAGGTATGAAGTAACAGTAGCACTTTCAGCAAAAATATATTCTGCTTTTCCTCCCTCCCCATCTGCCCGGGGTGGGGCAGGCCAGTAAACAATACTAAGAATGAGCAGGAACTGTTGCTATGCCTTAAAACAGAACATCTTCCCAAACGATTATGCAAGGCTGCAGTGAAAACATCCTCTTAACTGAAGGTAGCAGGAGTGACCATAATTGGCTCTTTGTGTTTTGGTGTGGTATGATTCCAACTTGCTCTAACATGTTTTGGCTCTGTGCATTGACTCAGGAGGAGTGTTGCTGCAATTAATCCAAGGCGGAAGGCTGCCTTGACAGATAGAACTGCCTCCAAGTTGAGCTGAATGTATATTTATGTTCTGGCTCTGGCATCTTGTGCTCTGTGTGTGTATGTGTGTACACTTGATGGAAGGAGGCTCCTCGAGTGTGTGCTTTAAAAAACGTCTGTATGTTGCGCGGGGAGAAAGGCCTGTACAGTATGCAGCGCTAATGAAATATGAGTGCAATAATAAATAACGATAATAAAAAAAAGTTTGGCCACTCATTGCAAGATGGGGCACATGTCTCTACTTGCCCAACTTTTGCTTACTTTTCTGAGCATTTTCCCACAGTTATCAGTGAACGAAATGGAATCCTCGTCTGCTTTCAATATGAAACATATTTAGGCTGCAATCCAACACTGTCTATTTAAAAAGCAAGCGAGACTCCCCCCCTCCCCCCAATTCAGAGGCTGCATGCTGAGCTAAGTCGTGAGAAATGAATTTGCTTTTGAATTCTTTCCCTCTCTCTCTTTCTTTTTTTAAAGTCAGCGTTATGCCTTACACCTTGCAGTTGTTTACTTTTCTTTCAGGGAAGCTGTTTGTCTCTGCAAAAAACCCTAATTCCCTTCTCGCCACCCTTGCAAATGGATTGATAGCCAGTGCTAACAATGTCATTAGTCAGAAGGCAAACTTTAAGCTTATGAGTCACAACTTTCTTTTCTGCTGCCTGAGTTAGAGTCTTAAGTGTAATTTCCCTTTCGCCCACGTCCCACGAAGCTAAGGTGACTGAACACTGACACCTGGTCACCGGAATATTTTGGCACGCTCCCAATGTGTAGGCTTGTGGAATTGTCCGGCTGAGAAACCAAGCTTGTTCATTGTGTGTGTGTGTGTCTAAATTTCTATCCCTTGTGGTCATTGTAAAAACTTCAGATTTTCCAACCACAACAACTTCAATCTTTGCATGACTACAGGACTCTTGGTATTTCTCTCACTCTCTGTCTCTCTCTCTCTCTCTCTCTCTCTCTCTCTCTCTCTCTCTCCTTTTCTTTTTTCTTTTTAAAAAGACCATTTAAAACACAGATGACCACTCCAGATGTGTCATTTTAATGTGCAGAAAGAACCAGGGGCTGCGTGTCCCACAATTCTCACCAACGTTTTACAGCATGTTGTAGCTTGCCATCTTGTAAAATACATCACTTAAGACTTGTAGCATTTGATGGTAGGCTTCGTAGAAAACATCCCTGTCCCTGAATTATCGTGGGTTGGTGTCTGTGTGTCCTTCCTCCTTGCTTGCCCCTCCCCATGCCACACTTTTAAATGAAGTTTTCTGAACTTGTGGGATGGAAGGAGGAGGGACACATGAAGAAAGTGTGATTAACTCTTGAAGATTTCTTTCTCTTTCTGTGCTCAAGGCTAGGGATAAAAGGTGCTTTGGTTTCGTTAGCATCCTTCTTGCCTGAATATGTTTGGTTTGTGTACATCCCAAGTGTGCAGGTGGCAGTTAGCCTTTTTATTTCTTCCCTCTTACTCCAAATAGGTTTAGGGTTGGGTTGTGAAGTCCCCCACCCCTTTCTTTTTTCTTTTTAAGACTGCTTTATGCAGTTCTCTCCCTCCTCCTCCCCTCCCCTTCCTAGATTCACCAGTCCTTTCCTTTAGTTACCTGATACTTGTGGGAGCAGCGATGGCTTTGCCACAGACAAAGCGTTCAAAGAGGTGCTGAAAAGCAGAGTCTCTAGAGATTACGGTTCTGCACCTTGACAGTTACAATCCTTAGCAACCTGGCTTTGGGCATGCAGAATGGGGAAATGTTGGGATCTTGCAAAAAAAAAAAGGTTTTAACCCCCCCCCCATTTTTTTAAAAAATTAAATCCTCCTCCTCCTCCTTTGGGGGCCACTTTCCTTCCTTTACAGCGTGCCTAAGAAACCACAGCGACATCTCAGCTGTGCAAGGCCTCAAACGGTGGATGCAGAACTTCCTGGTTAAGAATGTGAGATGCATTAGCGATGACAAAGATAAAGAGACCTTTCACCTTAAATTGCTCGAGTCAGTCTGGATAAGGTAGCTTAGTCAGACTGGATAAGGTAGTTTAAGCAGCTGCAAGAGGATCACATTTGTCTCGGCTGTAATCTATTGCCTATTTATGTTTAGAGGAGCACATGATTGTCAGGAAAATGCGTGCAGAGTCGTTTCTCCAAAGCACGCTCTAATAAAAAGATGGCAGCGGCTCCAGTGAGCCTCATTACCACGATTTCTATTTCTATTTTTAAATACTAACATGGTGTCTTTTGCTCTCTTTACAGAGATCCTACACGTTGCTCGTTGAAGCCTGGGATTACAGTAACGACAGTGTTAGTAAGTATGCACATGGCCTTTTTTGTGTGTGTCTCCTCCCTTCGCCATGGAGCTGTCTAAAAGCAAGCAGAAGGACAGCTTAAATAGAGGAAGGGGCTGGATCTTTGCAGAGATTCTGGGTCGGAAGAAGTATGCACTGATCCTTTATGGGAAGGGGCAAACGGAAGGGTATGAACCGGTCCCCTCGGACGTGGGACCCTCCTGGTGTTTTGTAGTTCAAAACATCTAGACACTTCCAGGTTGGAGGCTGGTGTGGCGCTTGTCTGTTTCAGCCTGAATTCCGTGCAGGAGACAAGCTTAAAAAGGTAAAGGGAACCCTGACCATTAGGTCCAGTCGCAAACGACTCTGGGGTTGCGGCGCTCATCTCGCTTTACTGGTCGAGGGAGCCGGCGTACAGCTTCCGGGTCATGTGGCCAGCATGACTAAGCCACTTCTGGCGAACCAGAGCAGCACACAGAAATGGCGTTTACCTTCCCGCTGGAGCGGTACCTATTTATTTACTTGCACTTTGATGTGCTTTTGAACTGCTAGGTTGGCAGGAGCAGGGACCGAGCAACGGGAGCTCACCCCGTTGCGGGGATTCGAACCGCCGACCTTCTGATCGGCAAGCCCTAGGCCCTGTGGTTTAGACCACAGTGCCACCCGCGTCCCTAGAAGACAAGCTTAAATTCCTCTAAGTCCAGGGTGAGCATCACTTGAGATGATCTGCACACAGCATGGGTTGCCCAGTAAAATGGCAGCTGCCTGAGTCTCTGAAAGACCCATCTGTTTGGAGAAGCAATCTCCATGCTGTGTTAGAATTCACCAGTAGACCATGGGTCGGTTGGTGCATTTCCAGTATTAGGATGATGGCGGGGAATGCCCCCAGAAAATCACAAGTGTGCTGTGCTTCCGAGTCGAGCTGAAATCCACAGATCTCCATGCAAGTGGAAGTCCTTTGTTGTATTGTGGCAAAGGTGACTAAAAACAATGCTATTCAGCCTCTGGAGAGGCCAGGGTAGTCTTCCAACAGCATCTCGCTTTGACATCGGCAACAATGGCACTACTTCAGTCATTTCTGTGCATGAGATTACAAGCAGTCTGCCCTGCCATTTCTCGGAACGCTGCAAAATTGTGTGGAAATAAACAGGTTTTGCAGTGGACTTGTAGGTGCAGTCGATTCAGAATTTCTCACAAAGTGTGCTTTATAAAAATGCCGATTCAAAGAAATCATTCTGCAGAATCTTTTTCATCTTTAAGTAAAGCTTTAAAATTTGGTTCATGCGGTTGCCTCTGCTGTCCCCTAGATCTGGATTCGCACTCACATTCACCCCATCTGAACACCCTTTGTTTGTGACCCATGTGCTCCACAAACATCCTACAGCCCCTTCATGCAGTTTTGTTGTGCGAGCTCCAATTTACAGATGACCTTTTGGCGGCTCCCAAAGCATACTGCAATCACGAACGTTGCGTGATTCCCACGTAGCAGAAAAAATGGACCGTGGGAATGGCACTGTTGAGATGAGTTCGGCTAAACTGCCATCAAAACTTGCTGCTTAATGGGCATTTGATTAGGTCCCTTTCCCCATAGAGATACTTTGGGTCCCTTGTGAGTTGAATGTTTTGGCTCCCGAACGCCACAAACCCAGAAGTGAGTGTTCCGGTTTGCGAACATTCTTTGGAAACTGAACGTCCAACTTTATTTCCTTGACTTCCGATTGGCTGCAGGAGCTTCCTGCAACCAATCGGAAGCCACGCCTTGGTTTCTGAACATTTTGGAAGTCGGACGGACTTCCGGAATGCATTCTGTTAGACTTCCGAGGTACCACTGTATTGGTTGCATCTGTAGCTGCCCTTGCTTTTCAGAGGTAAATGAGAGCTTGCGGTACCTTCTCCAGATATGCCCCAGCCTTATCTCTTGCTGCTGACACTGCAACTGCCTGGCGTCTTAAAAGGCTTCTTGCTATTGGCACCCTGGCTTATGCTCAGAAGTTGACGGTTTTCTCAATCTTGCTGCAGCCCTTCTTAAACCATGAACATTCGACGGTATTGTCTGTTGTGACTGTTTGCACCAAGTTGGGAAAAAGGTTCTTCTTGGGTTTCCCCTGTCAAGGCTAAAAGTATTCCAACTTTTTCAGGCTTTGCATACAAAAATAGCTCCACGGCTAGGATACAGGCAGGCCAAGTGACATGGCCAAAATATGTACTTCCATTGCACAAAATAGTTTTCCTAACATATATGAAGTTCTTAGAGTAATTGTGCTTGACCTTAAGAGAGTCCTGTAAGTCTAGTGTTGCTACTATTCACATATCATAGATGTGGATCATTTTATAGGGAAGAAAACTCAAACAATGTGCTCATAGTAAAACTCTTCTCTCTTATCCATGCAATCTTGGTCATTCTCTCCCCCAAATCATTGTGCAAAATTATCTTCCAGGGAAAGCTGTCTTAGCAGCACCTGTCCAAATGGGTCTTGTTAGAGGCAGCTTATTAAGGTATCGCCATAAAGATAAAAACAAAACAAAAGACGTTGTTACGGTACTGCAAAAAGAGTCATCCAAATACTTTGGTTCCAGAATGAAGTGCATCTTACAATGGACACTGGTGACATTGGATGATGGATTGCACACAGATATACATGCTTATGTTAACCTCAAATGGAAAACAGGAGAAATCTTTTACAGGTGTTTCTGCATTGACCCCTGTGAGGAAATGCCTGCGTTTGAAAGACACTGTTGTTTGCCGGAGGATCCCAGTTCTTTTCATTCAGAGCCTTTACTATCTCTCCTTTGAATAGATCTCATCTTTATTTCATGAAACCGAAATTTCCAAAGCTTCACAATGAGCCCTTTCTTTCGCCTTAACATTCTGGAGGCAAAAGATGTCCTCCAACCAAAATGTCAAAATGCATTTTCTGAACCAGAAATGTTTGACCTAGTTCAGATGTGGCCCTGCATATGTTTGCAATTTAAACTTGCAATAGATTGAGCATTGTATATTTTAACGGGATCACACTAGAGATCCCTTACAATGAAAAACGCCTCCTCTCTTTTTTTTGTTTTGTCTCTTAGTTACTACTGGCAAACATTTACCAGAACTTGCTGGTGAATAGAGTACAATTTTCCTGCTTTTTGTTCTCTCTCTTTTTTTAAAAAATAAATAAATAAGATAGTTCAATTTCTAGAGCATTTTACAGATGCCTGGTGTGCTCTGATTTGCAATGCATGCTTTGCCCCATCCTGAAAGTGATTAACTTGGATAACCTTTTTTTGAATCGCAAACTTCAAACTTTGCTAGTTAAAGAATCGCAGAACTGTAGGGTTGTAGGAAGGGACCACAAGAGTCAACCCCCTGCAATGCAGGAATCTTTTACCCAACATGAGGCTTGAACCCATGGCCCTGTGATTAAGAGCCTCATGCTCTACTGACTGAGCTATTCCAGGTGAGATGGTGAACACCAGTCTCCTAAACCAAATCCATAGGAACAGCTGGAAATAGTTAAGGGTGTGTCTTGAGGATCGGGGTCCTGTGGCCCTCCCAGATGTTTTGGAACAACAATGCCTATTTCCGATGACCATTGGCCATGTTGTCTGGGGCTGTTCATAACTGGAGGCCAGTAATATCTGAAGAGTGGCAGACTCTCCATCTAGCCTGTCTGTCTAGTCTTGCTTCCTGTTTACATCAAAATCCGGCCAGTTACTTCTGGGAAGCACTCATGCAGGCATGGAGTCAACAGCCATCCCCAAGCAAAGATGCCCTCTTATTCAACGCTTGGCGAATCTCAAAAAGCCCAGAAAGACCTGTTATTGCCGGGTTAGCCAACAAGAATGCATCTCTGTGTGCCATTGCTGTGCTTTTCCTTTGAGAACGTAACTGGACCACCGCTGCTCAGATGTCAGCGGCTGGAGATGGAAAGAAGACAAGAGTCTCTATCAGAGAAGAATGGCAGATTAAGTTGATGGAATATGCCAAATTGGCAAAAACGACTGGAAGAATCAGAAACTGGTATGACCAAAATGCATAATTTCCCTTAAAAAGCATTGTAAACAATTAAAATCATTAGTAGGATTGGATTAACAATTGTAGTTCAATGCTGAATTTTGGGGATAATGGAGATTTAAAAGATTTGGATTAATAGAAAAGATACAGGAGGAAAAGGTTAATATAAGGACCCACAAAGGAGAGGAGGGAAGTTCTTTGAAATTCTCTTTTCATGTTGGTTGTTGGATAATTAATTGTAAATTTCTACGATCTGAAAAGTTAAATTATAAAGAAAAAAGAGAATGTAACTGGACGTAGGGTGGACCCCCCTATTAAGAAAGGTAAACAAATATGTGTGTTTATCGGTTTGGGGGCTGAAGTGAGGCAATAATAAATAGCCATTAATGGATGAGAGCTTGAGAGGGCTTTCTTCAGATACTTTGCAGCCTCGTCTTCAGTCAGAAACTGCTGGATGTGCTCGCAAAGTTTGGTTGAAGTCTTGCCTTTCCTGAAGCTATCTTTTGGCGGCATCATCATCATCACCGCCACCTCCTCTGGCCCTTGGCAGCTGTTCTCAGCTGACCACGGTCGTAGTCATTGGTCATCTGCTGGTAAGCTTCCTCCAGTGTTTTACTTGTTGCTGCTATGTCTGAGAAGCCATTCTGAAGATGGGACTAGTCTGCAGAACTAACTCCAAGCTCTCTTGTTCTGCCTTCTGATTCTGTAGCATAGGAAAAAATGTGTTGTCAGGATTTCTCCATAAATTGAAGTCAAGGCACTATATCCTGAAGATTTGTAGGGTTTTAGTGTGATGCATTGGTTTGTCCTCTGTAAGAGTAGAACTTTCAGGAGTCGGTACGTTTGTTCTCCATCTTGAGGTGTGTGCTTGGAAGAACAGGAATGTTGCGACGCAGTCGAGTGCCATATTGAACTTCGGCAGAATGTTAGATGCAGTTGTGTGCAGACCCGCGTATCTGAAACCTGTTGTGAGGGTCATAAAGGGGAAATGGCAGACAGATTTCTGAAAGCCAGTTCCTGATGAGACCCAGCTAAAGTGCCCATTATGCTCAGGGCTAGGTTTCAGCATTGAAGTCGCAGCGCTGCTGTAGGAATGATGATTTCCACTGGTCTTTAGAGCAGGTTAAAAAGTACTGTATTTTTCGCTCTACAAGACGCACTTTCCCCCTCCTAAAAAGTAAGGGGAAATGTGTGTGTGTCTTATGGAGCGAATGCAGGCTGCGCAGCTATCCTGGAAGCCAGAAGAGCAAGAGGGATCGGTGCACAGCGATCCCTCTTGCTCTTCTGGCTTCCAGGATAGCCACGCAAAGCCTCTTGAGTGCAGCGGGAGTGCTCCTCCCTCTTCGCTCAAGAGGCTTTGCGTTGCTTTCTTGTTTCTTGTTTTCCTCCTCTAAAAACTAGGTGCGTCTTCTGGTCAGTTGTGTCTTATAGAGCAAAAAATACGGTACCCATTTCATAACTGAGAGACTATAGTGGTACCTTGGGTTACAGACACTTCAGGTTACAGATGCTTCAGGTTACAGACTCCGCTAACCCAGAAATAGTACCTCAGGTTAAGAACTTTGCTTCAGGATGAGAACAGAAATCACATAGTGGCGGTGCGGCGGCAGCGGGAGGCCCCATTAGCTAAAGTGGTACCTCAGGTTAAGAACAGTTTCAGGTTAAGAACGGACCTCCAGAGCGAATTAAGTTCTTAACCCGAGGTACCACTGTATTCTTAAAACTTACACATGCATGCTATGAGGGGAAGGAGCTTCCAAGCTACCAGAGTCCCAGGATAGCTTTTTAAAAAAGCAAAACAAATTGACCACCAAAGAGTTTTTCGAGTGCTAGAAGGGGGCTGTAGCATCCACAGGGATATTTTGAAGGACCTTGAATAGCCAGTTTGGAGAAGGCTGCTCTCTGAGGCCTGAAAGAGCTGCTGCCTGCTCGGAGAGGCGATATCAGGCTACGTTGGACCAACGATTGTGACTCTGTGTATTATCTAAATTGGCTTCCTGTGTTTCACCTCCTCCACAGTTGCAGCCGGTCACACTAACTGCATTATCTTATTCGGGCTCCCTCCCCTCACCCTGGTCAGTTCTCCAGTAGCTCCTCCAAAAAGCCTGACTCACCTAGTTTGTTCATTCATATATTGGATTTATTTATATCCACCTTCCCTCCAAGGAGATCAAAGTGGCGCACATCGTTTTTCTCCCCATTTACCTTCCCTGCAACCCTGTGAAGTAGGTTTTAGGCTGATGGACTATGCCTGGTCCAAAGCCACTTAGTGAGTTTCCTGGCTGAATAGGGATTTTGAACCCTGGTCTCTCAGCTCTAACCAGTGTACCACACTGCACTGAGTCGCATGAGCTTGCTCCAGTCTTCCAGTGCAGTGGAGCTGAAACTGCATCACATGGACAAAAGCCTTACTGTGGTTTCTGTGATTCTTGCACAGGCTATGCATGGTTTGCAAAGCGAAGCCAAAAGCGTATTCCTGGGAATGTGAATCCTTCCCCCGCCCCCTTCATTCAGTTCCTAATTGCTGCAGTTCCTCCTTTTTTACCCCTTTGATTCAAATCATATGATTCCTGTGTGCGGAACAATGAGAACTGTAAGGATCGCTTTCTCTCCAGGCTGGCTGGCTGACTTGACTCTTTGCACTGTCTGCCGCCATGGGATTGCCAGTCCTTAACCTTCCATCCTTGCGGCCCGGTAATGGCAGGTTTGTACAACTCTGAACTAATTTCCTTTTGGTTTTGTGCACGCTGCCAAGCGGGGAGAGGGAGCGAGGAATATGTGGAAAATCCTACCAAAGCTGCTTACGAGAGTGTCCTTGGTGGTGCTTGCTGCTTCCCCCTGTGTGGTTGCTAATAACTGGCCAGTAATGCCACATCTCAGGAGTCACTTTTCTCTGTGACGCCGCATGATCCCACTTAGCTTTCCCTGGGCAGAGAATTGTGCGAAGAAGCATCGGTGTGAACTGGTCCGTATGAGTGTGGACGTGGGTGGCGCTGTGGTCTGAACCACTGAGCCTCTTGGGCTTGCCAGTCAGAAGGTCGGCAGTTCGAATCCCCATGACAGAGTGAGCTCCCGTTGCTCTGTCCCAGCTCCTGCCATCCTAGCAGTTTGAAAGCACGCCTGTGCAAGTAGATCAATAGGTACCACTGCGGCAGGAAGGTAAACGGCATTTCGGTGCACTCCGGTTTCCGTCACAGTGTCCCATTGTGCCAGAAGCAGTTTAATCATGCTGGCCACATGACCCAGAAAGCTATCTGTGGACAAACGCCGGCTCCCTTAGCCTGAAAGCGAGATGAGCGCCGCAACCCCATAGTCGCCTTTGACTGGGCTTAACCGTCCAGGGGTCCTTTACCTTTTAACCTTTGCTAATGAGTATTTTGAGTCAGGCCATTGGTTCTGCCTAGCTCAGTATTTGTCAGCACTGGCTGGCAGTAGCTCTCCGGTTCAGACAGGGGATTCTCCAGTGCTACCAGGAGATGGCAGGGATTGAATGCAGGAACATGGGGGCTCTCTGGCCTGACCCCAAAAGAGTCAGCAGTGGCCTTTGGTTGACAGCAGGAGCTGGAACACAAGGCCTGGTGCTGGCTGCAAATGCATAGTACTTATTTCATGCTGGGTTTGCAAATAGCCTGTGACTGGCGCTAATTCGAGAGTGGGGGGGGGGAACCATTTACTGGTATGTCTTGCATGGTGATTTGCACTAGCATACAGATCCTTTCCCTGGAAGCTGGAGGGCAAGCAAGACAAATGATTTCATATATTGTTGTTGTAAACCGATGGAATTTATTTTGAAGGCTGGCATAGAAGTACCTTAAGTAAAAGAGCGTCCTATCCCGAACGATCCTTTTTTGAAAAGTGGATGTATAGTATCTATTCACCTTTTTCTCTCCCATACCTTTCAACATTTCTCCGATGAAAATAGGGACGTCCTAAGGAAAAGCGGGAGGGACGCGGGTGGCGCTGTGGGTTAAACCACAGAGCCTAAGACTTGCCGATCAGAAGGTCGGCGGTTCGAATCCCCGCGACGGTGTGAGCTCCCGTTGCTCGGTCCCTGCTCCTGACAACCTAGCAGTTTGAAAGCACGTCAAAGTGCAAGTAGATAAATAGGTACCGCTCCGGTGGGAAGGTAAACGGCGTTTCCGCGCGCTGCTCTGGTTCGCCAGAAGCGGCTTAGTCATGCTGGCCACATGACCCGGAAGCTGTACGCCGGCTCCCTCGGCCAATAAAGTGAGATGAGCACCGCAACCCCAGAGTCGGCCACGACTGGACCTAATGGTCAGGGGTCCCTTTACCTTTACCTTTAAGGAAAAGCGGGAGATATTGGAAACTGGGATGGCTTCTGTAAATCTGGGGCTGCCCCTGGAAAATAGAGACACTTCGAGGCTCTGCTCTCCCCCACTGCCCTGCTTCTCAAAACAGAGGTTGTCTCTTTGGTTTACGTTTAAAAGGTCCTGGGTTCAGGTCCTGCTGCTGAAACCTCTTCCTATTGAAAGGTTCTCAGCTAGCCAAGCTGGGCATAGCTGTCAACTTTTCCTTTTTTAAAAAGGAAATTCCCTTATTCCGAATAGGATTCCTCGCAAGAAAAGGGAAAAGTTGACAGCTATGAAGCTGGGAACGATCCTGGCTTTGGGATGCTGGAAAGCCACCACAGTCTTATGGAGTAAAAAACACATTAAACAAGAACAAGAGCCCTAGTCCTTCTAAGTCGTGGCGGAAACTTGACTTCATGGGCATTCCTCATTTTGTTTAATATTTTGGATACTGCCCTGCTGCCACCTTACTTATACCTAAGCAATGTTGCCAGCTAGCATGGATGCTTTCCCCCTCTTATCTTTCCCTTCTCCCTCCCTTAGTCTACAGAGGCAGCTCTTGGCTGTTTTATGATAGATTTTCGGTCTGTAGTCCAGCAGGTTGTAAGGTGCTGTCAGATCATTGAAGTCTCGAGGCCCGGCTAGCAAGCGAAATACCACAGATACGTACCAGGTCCCAGGCACGTGTGAAATATTAGGGTTTTTGCTGATCTGTTGCGTAGCTGTTTTAGGTTTTCTTGAAAAGTCTGGGAGGCCGTCCTAGAACCAGAGAGTCTTTGAAGGGAGATTCCAGGGGAATCTTTGCTTCCTTGTCCAGAGTGATAAAAAGAATTTTGAGCCCTGGCTACTACGACTAAAAAGGAGGGGTTAATTTAACACGACGGCTTGCTTTCGCAGAGGGTGGGGGCAGAGAAAACCTGAAAACCAGGTGAACTTCTGAAAGTGGAGTGCCAATGTCACCGCTTGGCTCAGAAGGGAAAGTGTTTCCAGCTTATACCTGCCTGGCAGGAAATCTCTAGAATGAATCTTGCCCAGAGCAAATAGGGTTTTGCAACACTTCTACTGTAGTTGGCCTGAGGGCGTTTATAAGTCAGATGTGAAACGATATCTTGCAGATGGGTGAATAATCAGAACAAAGTTCAGGGCATTAGCAAGCAGAGAGTTTTGCATTCTTGTTGTTGCAGAGTACAGCCTCTCCTGCCTTTTGCCTTCCTCTGCTTGTGAAGAAGCCATTTTTCTCTTGGGCTTTGCATCGGTGCTCTGGCTTGGAGGTTTTAAAGCGAGCATTTCTTGGCATCTTAGAGTAGGGCTGGGCAATATCTGGTTTTTGACATCACGATAAATCACCAGCCAAACACCGTGATACAACAATATATTGTGATTTCTGAAATAAGGATGGAGTTATGTAGAGGCATTGAGTGGCTGACTTCACATTTTTCCCCATGTTGCGATTTTTGTATGCCACACGCAATATATTGCCAGGTCAAAAATTATGAAACCGATATCATGATATGGACTTCAATCTGGTTTTGGACAATATATCGCCCACCCTATATGAGAGAGCCACAACCAGCCTCTGTGGATACAGTTCAGGGCTAAATAGACTTGTGAAATATGGACCACTTATAAGTGCCGTCTCCAGCTCCTCGAAAGATACCATCAATGGTGTCTCCAAAAATTTTTACACATCAGTTGGGAAGACAGGTGAACTAATGCCAGTGTACTGGAAGAAGCAATGATCACCAGTGTTGAAGCAATGATTCTTCAACATCAACTTTGTTGGACTGGTCATGGTCGGATGCCTGATTATCATCTTCCAAAGCAACTACAGTGGTACCTCAGGTTAAGTACTTAATTCGTTCTGGAGGTCCGTTCTTCACCTGAAACAGTTCTTAACATGAAGCACCACTTTAGCTAATGGGGCCTCCTGCTGCTGCTGTGCCGCCGGAGCACGATTTCTGTTCTCATCCCGAAGCGAAGTTCTTAACCCGAGATACTATTTCTGGGTTAGCGGAGTCTGTAAACTGAAGCGTATGTAACCTGAAGCATATGTAACCCGAGGTACCACTGTACTCTATTCCGAACTCAAGAATGGAAAGCGTAATGCCGGTGGTCAACAAAAGAGGTTTAAAGACTCTCAAGGCAAATCTAACAAAATGTAGTATAAACACTGACAACTGGGAAACACTGGCCTGCAAGTGCTCCAATTGGAGAACAGCCTTTACCAAAGGTGTCATGGACTTTGAAGACTCTCGAACTCAGGACGAAAGGGAGAAATGTCCTAAGAGGAAGGCATGCTTGGCAAATCCACACCCTGATCAACTCCTGCCCCGAAGCCTATGTCCCCACTGTGGAAGAACATGTGGATCCAGAATTGGCCTCCACAGTCACTTATGGACTCACTGTTAAAACTGTGTTCATGGAAGACAATCTTACTCGGCTACAAGCGATCGCCAAAGAAGAAGACGATAAGGGCAGCTTCCTATGTGCTTACGGCTTCAGTCTGCGTGCGCATAATGGGAATTGGCATAGCTAGTAAAAGGGGGAAAAAAGGAAGTATGTTTAAAAAGATGAAACGTTTAATATCCTCCACTCATTAGATTGTTATGCCTCAGGCAGGGCCTGCATCTTACTTTGATAGCGGTGCCTAAATCTTCAAGACAGATGATAATGTGGAGTTTAAATATTAATAAGTGCTATCCCACAGTCAGATTAATCTTGTGTAAATAGTCCTCGTAGTGGTTTTGGCGATGTTGGGTAAATGAGGCAACGCTTAGTGCTTGCCCATCTGCATAAACACTCAGCAGCCGGCAACAGTTTCAGTTGCTGCCGTGTGCAGAAACCATGTGAGGTGTGTGCATGTGTGTGCTTGTTGCACAGGGTTGTGGATACCTATTTTGTGTAGAAGAAAACCATGTACAGCCGTACCTTGGAAGTTGAACGGAATCCTTTCCAGAAGTCCATTCGACTTCCAAAACATTTGGAAACCAAAGCGTGGCTTCTGATTGGCTGCAGGAAGCTCCTGCAGCCAATCGGAAGCCACAGAGACCCCGTTGGGTCTCTCCAGGCTTCTCCGCTCAGCTGTGCTGCACTTTGGTGGGGATATTTCTGTGTATCCTGGCTTAACCTCGCTGATTCTTCTTCCTTTGGGGGGTGGGTCCATTTATATGAAAAGGAGCGCCGCAACAGAGACCCGCAGGCTGCTCTTTCCCTTCTGATTTCTGTTTTCTTCCTCCCTTAAGATGCCGACAGCATCATCGAAAAGGCATCTCACTCTGGGATGATCAACCCGAGCCGCCAGTGGCAGATATTGAAGCAGAACGCAGGTGTGGCTCACTTCGAATACCAGATCCGGGTCACTTGCGACGAGCACTACTACGGCTTTGGCTGCAACAAGTTTTGCCGGCCGAGAGATGACTTTTTTGGGCACTACACCTGCGATCAGAATGGCAACAAAACGTGCTTGGAAGGCTGGATGGGTCTGGACTGTGACAAAGGTTTGTGATGCCTGTGTTACGTTCCCTGGGTATTGTGTTGCTCTAGAAGTCAGGGAGCACCAAAGATAATTTCTGTTCCCTTTAATTTCAGGCAAGCTTAGAGCAAACAGGTCAGCTATTTAACCGAGAGTCTCGCACCATCCCAAGCAAAGTTGGAGGTTCTTTTGCCTCATTTAACGATGCATGATAATGGGTCCTGCAACCTCAATTTAGTGCAGTGTTTCTCAAACTTGGGTCTCTGGCTTTTGTTGCATTACAGCTCCCATCATTCCTAGCTAGCAGAAACCAGCGGTCAGGGATGATGGGAGTTGTAGTTCAAAAACAGCCGGAGACCCTCAGGTTCAAGAAAAACTGATTTCGTGGTTCAATATAACAGAGGTTTTTGAATGGCGGAGGCTGAGATGGAAGTATTTGGTGTTGTGCTTGAACAGAGGAATCGGTCTTCTACTGAGTCAGGCAATTGGTCCATGTAGCTTAGTAATCATCTACCTGCTGCCAGTCAAAATTGGAAACAAGATGCAGGTAAGAATGGAGGCCCAGCAGTAGAACCCCCATCATCCCTGGCCATGCAGCAGGGGCTGATGGGACCTCTAGTCCCACCACTATCCCTAGGGCCACAAATTTCCCATCCCTGGTATAAGGCAGCTTCATAAGTCCGCACACATGACAGTAAATCAGATATGTTTCATAGTATGAAGAAGCAAGGTTTCTTCTTTTCTGATAGTGAAGCTTCAAGAGACAGGTGCTTGCTCAAGAGAAAGCTTCTTTTTAGGTTATGAGCCTGCATCCTAAATGATACTCAGCTGTGGGGCTGTGCCTTTTCACTTTCAAATGCAAATCGGTTTGCAATGATGAGAAGTAGGGGTGGATCTGCGTTAGAACATTTTGGCTCTTTTGAAAGGGAATGGACTCTCTTCCTGAGAAAATGTGGAGACTTATAATGTATATGTTGGAAAGAGAGTGTTTCGCACATTATGGCAGGCTTTTGAAAACGGGACTTAAATTTCTGTTCCAGGGATGATGGAGTTGCTGTCATGAGACGTTACCTACCCTAGTTTCTCTTCCAGTAGACTTGATCCAAGGGACCTGTTTAAACCTTGGATTTGGTAGGATTACAGAACTAGCGGGAGATTAAAACGTTCCCACGAGGGGCGAGAGTCCAGGGAAAGGGTCTCTTGTGCTGTTCAGGGGGGGGGACACCCCAAACCCACCCTTCTAATCCCCCCTTCTTCTCTCCACAGCCATCTGTCGTCAGGGTTGCAGCCCCAAACACGGTTCTTGCAAAATTCCCGGAGAGTGCAGGTAAACCAAACAAATCTTCCTTTGGCTAAGCAATCGTAACTTTTCAAATTAAACAGGGGGCTGACGAGCCGGGGGGAGGGAGGGAGGAAGAAAGAAACGCTACCCCTTCTTCCCGCTGCATTATGAAATGTTTAATTGCGTGTTCTCCATTCCCGACGTCAGTGAGGTGAAACGTTTCCCTTGCTCGAAATGCCCAGCGTCTCTCTGTGTTGGGCATGGAGGCGAGAGGCCGAATGCATTTGTGGATGTTTCGCAATGAGCTGCGGCTGAAATTCTTCGCAAACTTTTTCCCCCCTGTGTGCAAAATCTGCTGATCGAGGCATTTTCCTCTATAGTGTGTTTAATTACATTACTTGCTTTCATCCCTCCCTCCCCCCTCCTCCCCATTCCCTCAACTTTGTCCCCCATCAATAGGCAAAAGTTGAGCATTCTTTAGAATAGGATTAATGCAGCCTCTTGGTTCCTCTGGTCTTGGGAGCCAGACTTGGGAGTGATGAGAGGTTAATAGCTTGGATGGAATCTTGTCCGTAGATACCGATGAAGGCAGAGTCTTTTGCCGTAGTCTTTTGAAGTTGAAGTCTCTTCTCTTTTGGCCAGCAGACAAGGAGGAAGGGAGGGAGAGAGAGGCGGAGCTTGTATATAGCCAGACAGTATAAGGGATCCAGCTAGAAAGCCAAGAATCTCATCTGCATGTATTTCTAATAATCGGTTTTCGCTTTCGTATCCAGGTAGGGTTTCTGGATGATGTTGGGGTTATGTAATCCTTGTTTGTATAAGGCCACTGCTTTGTTTTTGTTTTTTAAGGCCAGCATAATTATCTGTCTCTTGCATAAGGATCAACCTTCTTAGCTCATGCAGCCTGCTATGGTGTCACAGATCCCACAGGGTAGAATTTAATTCCCAGGGGTCGGTTTTCCCACTTTGCATCCCCAAATATAAACTGGACACAGAAACGTGGGCCGTCACCAAACCAGGCCAAGCTTCACAAGTCCTTGAGCCCAGTTCTGGTGTCTCCTGCGACGCTGAGATGCGCAGACCCAGTGGTGAATCCACAATGTATTGTATGATGAAATACAAAGCCTTAAATGGGGAAGGTTTAGGGGCGGTGGGTGTGGGAAGGAGGGAGTTGTCCAGCCCTAGGAGTGATGCAGATCAGTAAATAAGAATAAAAAACAAGGTACAGTGGTACCTCGGGTTACATACGCTTCAGGTTACAGACTCCAGAAATATTACCCAGAAATATTACCTCGGGTTAAGAACTTTGCTTCAGGATGAGAACAGAAATCGTCCTCCGATGGTGCGGTGCCAGCAGGAGGCCCCATTAGCTAAAGTGGTGCTTCAGGTTAAGAACAGTTTCAGGTTAAGAAAAGACCTCGAATTAAGCACTTAACGAATTAAGCACTTAACCCAAGGTACTACTGTATATGTGTGTGTGTGGACTGTTCCAGGATCAAGTGGTGCTATCTATCTGTGTGTGTGTGTGTGTGTGTTCCTATTCTGACCTCTTTTTCTGAATGGGTGACTGCTACTCAGGTTGCACAGAAAAGCAATTTGGTTCCGGAAATTCATTCTGATTGTGCAGATAAAATATAACTGGTAGAATTCTACAGGATGGGATATTAGTGTGTGAAAACAGTCCAGATCCAGCGATCCCCAGGTGGCCCCATTAGCTAAAGTGGTGCTTCAGGTTAAGAACAGTTTCAGGTTAAGAACGGACCTCCGGAATGAATTAAGTACTTAACCCGAGGTACCACTGTACATTCTTTCTGTGGCACCTCTGTGGGGCTTAGGAGCCCGGTTATGTCACCCCTTGCCTGCAGACCTGGCAGCCCCTTGCCCTTTTTCGAACACCGTCCCTTGTGGAGTGTTCCCTCGGCCTCCTCTCCTTGGGAGTCTTTGGGCAGCTGCTGCTACCACCCCTAGTCTCTGAACTGCCCCGCCTGCCCCAAAGAGTGGTGCCTTCTCACACTGCCCCACAGGGGCCAGGGAAGCACCCCACCCCCCGGCCAGCCCCAGAGGCACCGTTCACCTGGGATGCTTGTAACCAGGGCTGCTGCAACGAACAGCCATGCAGAGACACGAGAGGGCATCAGAGGAGGGAGGGAAGAAAAGGAGGCCAGAGGCCAGTGTCGCCCGCGGCACCCCTGACCATCATTCACGGTACTCCAGGGTACCACGGCACACTGGTTGAAAGCCACTGTGTTATGTGTCTTGGTTGTGCATGCTATCGCAGGCTGCAATTCTGCCTGGAAGAAATGTTCGTGAGTCTATGCAGTATTTGGGGTGGCATGCCTCCTTTTGCCAGCGCTTGCCTGCATGGGCGAGGGGGCACTTCCCCTGTGACGCTGCCGCTCCCCGTGGCTGGATGTGATGGTTTGAACGTTTTGAGCTCAGGCGAGATGCAATATTCACATATAGCAGAGGGGGTCTTGGAGAGACATTCAGGGAACCACACTGTGGAACACCCTCCCTTCAGATGTGAAGGAAATAAGCAGCTATCCTATCTTTAAAAGGCATCTGAAGGCAGCCCTGTTTAGGGAAGTTTTTAATACAGTGGTACTTCAGGTAAAGTACTTAATTCGTTCCGGAGGTCCGTTCTTAACCTGAAACGGTTCTTAACCTGAAGCACCCCTTTAGCTAATGGGGCCTCCTGCTGCTGCCGCACCGCCGGAGCACGATTTCTGTTCTCAGCCTGAGGCAAAGTTCTTAACCTGAAGCACTATTTCTGGGTTAACAGAGTATGTAACCTGAAGCGTATGTAACCCGAGGTACCACTGTATTTAATGCTGTATTGTTTTTAACACTTGATTGAGAGCCGCCAAGAGTGGCTGGGGAAACTCAGTCAGATGGGCGGGGTATAAATAATAAATTATTGTTGTTGTTGATGATGTTGTTTCGGCAGTCATGTGCCGCAGCACCTGTGTCCCCATCCCTGGGGTTGTGGTTGTGCCAGCGTCACAGCTTGGTGGCACAGGATCTCCTTGGTCTTGGGTTCATTCCCCAGCTTCTCCGGGTATCGCTGGGAGAGGATTCCCCGTCGAAGGTTCTGGAGAACTGCTGTCAGTCACGGTAGACAGTGACCCAAGCCCACCCAGAATTGGCTGCATCACAGGGGGTTGGACTTGCATGACCTTTCGCCCGCCTACAATTCTATGAGCTAACTGGAAGAATGCTCTGACTTGTGTATATGTTCGAATATGGTGTTGGTTGGTTGTCTGCAGGCCTATGGGGACTAATGTTCTTAAGTAGTAGTAGTAGTAGTAATAATAATAATAATAATAATAATAATAATAATAATTTATACCCCGCCCATCTGGCTGGGCTTCCCCAGCCACTCTGGGCGGCTTCCAACAAAACACTAAAATACAATAACCTATTAAACATTAAAAGCTTCCCTAAACAGGGCTGCCTTCGGATGTCTTCTAAAAGTTTGGTAGTTATTTTTCTCTTTGACATCTGGTGGGAGGGCGTTCCACAGGGTGGGCGCCACTACTGAGAAGGCCCTCTGCCTGGTTCCCTGTAACTTGGCTTCTCGCAGCAAGGGAACCACCAGAAGGCCCTCGGTGCTGGACCTCAGTGTGTATGTGTGTTTGTTTCATGCAAAAAGCCTTTTCCCCATAGTCCCCAGCCCGTCCCGGTAGCATTCACTCTTGTGTGTGTGCCTCACCCGAAGCCAGATTTCTGTAGCCCCATGCCCTGTCACCAAAATTACGGTCTTCACATGGGTTCAAACACTGGTGGCAATACATACAGATTTTTTATTTCCCTCTCCCAGCTGGGGAGATCAAGCAATTTTCTTACGCTGGTCCTGGGGCTGGCAGAAAGCTGGTTTGTTGATGGTTCCTTGTAGCATAGGAGACTTTTGGAGGTGGCCTCCCCATCTTGTGCCACACTCGGACAGCTCTGCCTCATTTCAGCGACTCCCCTGGCATATCCCTGCTGCGCTTGTGGCACTCTGCCCAAATCCAAATGGCACCTCAGGCAACAGAGCTCAGGTTACGTGCTTTGAAATGGAGCATGTTTGGGGCACGCATGTTGTGTGTGCAACTCGAGCACGCCAAAGGAGATGAGATCCGCTTGAAACCTTACGGCATGCCGTTCCAAAATGGGGGGTTTGCTTTGCCCCTCCGCCCTGCAAACTTGGTGAGGAGCCCAGGTCCACTTCCTTTCAGCCCTTGAGAACATACATGAATCACTCCTAGATAAGGGCGATGCAAAAATCTGACCAGCCCTGATAACAGAAGAGAGGCTTGTGTGTTTGTGTATGTGTGTGTTGTGTGTTTCAGTTGGGCTGCAGTGTTTTGTTCGCCCCCATTTTTGTCTGGGCCGGAGACCAGCTTGCTGCCTGAGCTGGAGCCAGAGCTCCCAGAGATTTGTGCTTCTGTCATCCATCTGAAAGTGCCTTATGGGGTTTGCCCACATTCCTCGCTAGCCAGAACAACAGGCTTTGTTTCCAGAGTTCAAGCCTTCCTCTGTCTCTCACCTCCCACTCTCTGCCCAGACATGCTCTAGTGCCCTTATTTACTTAAGGTGCAATTTTCCCACACTTCCTTTGCAAAGTTCTCCGGCGATGTTGCTGTCCTTCCTGATACCCCAACCTCAATTATATTCTTGGACTCGGAGAGAAACAAGATTATAAGTCTTTTTCCATTAAGTTTGGGGAGGGGGGTCAGGGAATGAGTCACAGTCTCTTTAATGTTGCAAATGCGATCGTTAAAAAAAAAGAATTTTCAAAACCGGCTAGATCTGAAACAAGAACGCATAGAAGAGTCTAACTCCCCCTCCCCACCCCTGCCCCAAATTTCGTTTTGGAAGCCACTCACCAGCAGAAGAAGACGGTCTGATTAAAAAATAATAAAAATGAAGCCCCGTATGTGAGCCAGGCTTCTCCGCATGAGAATGCAATTGTGTTATGTTGTTAACGCAGAAAGACTTAATAAATGCTTCGGGCTAAAATTAGCACTGCTTTGTTTGTTTTTTTTATTTCTTTTTTAAATTGGCTGGCGTTTGCTTCTTTGGAACAGATCTGTCAAGATGGGCTGTGCCTAGCATTTAAAAGTAGAATTTTGGGGGTGGGTGGGCGTTTGGAGACCCTGTAAAGCAGTGGTGTCCAAGCTTTTTTCAAAGAGGGCCAGATATGATGAAGTGAACATGCGTGAGAGCCGGCCAAAGTTTTTGAGCTTTTTTTAGGATTTGGCCCCAAAGTTGTTGAGCTGTTTTTAGGATTTTGCCCCCGGGCCAGACTTTGAACATGCCTGCTGTAAAGAAATGATTGCTCCTCCATCTCTGAGCAGGGTGTACTGCGAAGGCTACTGACTCTCTGCTTGTCCAAACTTCTGTTTAATGCTTGCAGAGTTCAGGCTGAGAAAAGAATCTATAATTTTTGTATTCTTTGTGACATCCATATCAAAAAGGTCGGGGGGGGGGTCATTCCCCTTTGCTCTGTCTTGCCCACAGAGATGACTCTGCCAATTGGGCTTCCAACAGATATATTTTAATATTTCTCTTTTATTGAATATATCCAGAGGCTTTGAACTACTTGCTCTCTCCCCTTCTCCTGTTCTGTAAAATTAATTAGGGGAGTGGCTTGCTGTCTGAGGTTTTTAGATGGAGAGTTAAAAGTTGCTGCAAGCAATTAGCCCTTGGAAAGATCCCTATCGCTTTTCCCATGACAAGGATTTGCTGGGCAGAGTTTTTGAAAACCGAAAGCCCAACTGGCTTGGATGGAAAGGTTTATTTTAATAAGTTAGGGCCAGCTTAGCAAGTAATTGTCGGTGATCACTTCTTCCCAGGTCCCAGTAATGAAGTGAACTTTGCAGTTAACCCACAATTTCATGCTTTCAACCTTTCTTGTCTGTTCCCCCCACCCCCACCCTCCCCTTTATATTCTTTGCTTCAAATAAAAAATGGCAGTGTCTCAGTGTGGAATGTATTTAAACTGGAGATTTTCCTTAATGCCCTGTGTTTGCATTCGAGGAGGGGAGCTTTTCGGATAACAGATTACATCTCTTGCTTTGTTACACCAGCCTGGCTTCTTGAGCTTAAAGTAATATGTTCAGAACATAAACACAGGCACTTGAGCCAAACTTCGGATAAAAATTGCTTTGGATCTGGGTTCGCTAGGTTGAAATTATCTGGTGGAGAAAAAAGTGTCAGATGAACATAGATATTCTTTAAGCACATAACTGATTTATTATGTATGCAGCTATATGTTATCAAAGTGGAAACGTCAGTGGACTTTTAACTATCTTCTGACTGCTGCCAGATTAATATCTCTCTTGAAAGAAGATGCTTCCTGTCCTAATTCGAACATGTGATTCCCCCCCCCCCAAAAAAAAACCTCCAAGCAAACTGAGTTGCGGTCCAAGAGGAAATTCTCTAGTAACTTTGCTGTTCTATATTGGTTGGCTTGTTTTTCTTTCTGCTCAAGTATCCTTAAGCCCTTGTATTCATGAGAATCCTTGGGAGAATGCTCATTCTTCCTCTCTCCTCTCCTCCCTGCCCCTGTTTTATTAATTCATTTGTCAAACCCCAGGGATTGATCTATAGTGTGCCTGCACCCATTCTCCCTTCCCCCCCATTTGTGTGAGTTTCAGAACAGTATTGTCTTCCGTGGCACCACACTGGGGCTCCCAGAACAGTTATTCTTTTCTGAGAATAGGTTGTGTCTTGAGAGACCTTGGAGGGGAAACAAAAAACTTGGTTTGTTTACAAGAAACCACCAAATACTCCTCTTTTTTTTGAGCAGGGAGTGGGGGAGGCTTCTCTTTAAATCTTAAAATAAAAATAAGGATTTGTACATGGGTGCTACTAGCCCAGAGATGGAAAGAAGATAAAGTCCCAGCCAGAGAAGAATGGCAAATTAAACTGTCGGGCTATGCCGAAATGACAAAACTGACCGGAAAGCTCAGGAACCAAGAGGACCAAAACTTTTAACAAAGAATGGGCGGGGGGGGGGAATTATAATTTATTTTGGAGACCACTAAGTAAACGAAAACATTGGCAGGGTTGCAATAACGCTTGCAATGTAGCAAGTACTATGGAGACAATGGAGTTATATAAAATAGAGATTGTTGGGAAAGATGCAGTATAAATGGTTTAAAAATAGGAACCATGGAAGGGAGGTGAAGAAGTCCAGAGATTTGGAGGAATCTGTAAATGTGGGTGTGTATGGTTGTATTGTTATAATTTTATACTTGTAAAATCAAGTACAGTGGTACCTTGGCTTACATACGCTTCAGGTTACAGACTCCGCTAACCCAGAAATAGTGCTTCAGGATAAGAACTTTGCTTCAGGATAAGAAGAGAAATCGTGCTCCGGCGGCACGGCGGCAGCAGGAGGCCCCATTAGCTAAAGTGGTGCTTCAGGTTAAGAACAGTTTCCGGTTAAGAACAAACCTCCAGAACGAATTAAGTACTTAACCCGAGGTACCACTGTAATTCCCCCCAAATAAATAAATGAATGAATAAGGATTTGTCGGCCCTGTTTCTTTCTTTTCGAGCGACTAATTCCCCTCTCCCTTTCTTTCTTTGAAGGTGTCAGTACGGTTGGCAAGGTCAGTACTGTGACAAGTGCATTCCTCACCCGGGCTGTGTCCATGGAACTTGCAACGAACCGTGGCAATGCCTCTGCGAAACCAACTGGGGTGGCCAGTTCTGCAATAAAGGTACCCTTGAGGCGGCTTTGAAATGCTAGTTAAACATGATGGAGGTTGGGGGAGGCAGCGAAGGGGGGGAGCTGCGGGTCAAGGATGCACCACTGGGGGGGGGACCCTCTCCTTTAGTAACGCCGGCCTCTGGCTCGGTTGTGGGGCGGTCGAAGCACTCCGCAAACCCCCTCCCGGAAGACAGCTCCTTTCTCATTTTTCCGGACGGTCCCTTGCAGATCTCAACTATTGCGGGACTCACCCGCCTTGCTTGAACGGGGGAACGTGCAGCAACACCGGACCAGACAAGTACCAGTGCTCCTGCCCAGAGGGTTACTCGGGACAGAACTGTGAAATCGGTAAGGATCTCTGCATTCGGTTGGTTTGGCTGCTTTTGGGGGCTGCGCGCCCTGGGCTGTGCTGGAGAGATGGTCAGGAGAGAGCGAAAATCAGGAAGCAAGCAGTAGCGAGGACATCTTTAGGACTGAATTGTTGCATCTGGCCAAGTGCGTTTTGGAGAGAGGGCGAATAGGTTGGTGTTACAGCTGGCACACATAGTTCTGCCACTGAGCTGTGGTCCTCCCCGAGTTCAGGTCCTTGGATGTGTCTGCCAACGATATCTGGCATGTACAAGTTTATTGTGCTCAAGAAAGGTTTGCATTGTGACTCGTGGGCATCCCTAAAGTGTCCTGTCTGGGTATGTTTTATCTCTGTTTGGTAGGGGATAATACAGTTGCCAATAGGGACACGGGTGGTGCTGTGAGTTAAACCACAGAGCCTAGGACTTGCCGATCAGAAGGTCGGTGGTTCGAATCTCCGTGATGGGGTGAGCTCCCATTGCTCGGTCCCTGCTCCTGCCAACCTAGCAGTTCGAAAGCACACCAGTTCAAGTAGATAAATAGGTACCGCTCTGGCAGGAAGGTAAACGGCATTTCCGTGCGCTGCTCTGGTTCACCAGAAGTGGCTTAGTCATGCTGGCCACATGACCCGGAAGCTGTACGCCGGCTCCCTCGGCCAATAAAGTGAGATGAGTGCTGCAACCGTAGAGTCGGTCACAACTGGACCTAACGTTCAAGGGTCCCTTTACCTTTACCTTTAATACAGTCACCATGAGATGAGGCAACTCTGCCTTAAACAAGTATGAGCTACTTGCTTGGAAAGGGAGACAGCAGCCTGCAGATGGCTCAGCCCTCAAATAGATGCTTTTCCCATCTAAACCTAGCTGCTGTCGGGAGTTTTAGGCACTGTGTTCCCCACCAGCTCAGAGCCCAAGAGATGGAGGGGACAGGGAAAGTAGGACAGGTGATTTTTAAAAAATGAGGTGGTCACCGGCATTGGCCAAGCTGAAGAGGATTCTGTTCTTGCTGCAGCGGAACATGCCTGCCTTTCGGATCCTTGCCACAATGGAGGAAGCTGCCTCGAAACCTCGACGGGATTTGAGTGTGTCTGTGCTCCAGGCTGGGGGGCACCAACCTGCACACTCAGTAAGTGGACAAGAATTTCCCAGCTTAGCAAAAGCTTCAAAGCTTGCCGAACCCAAACCGCAGTGCTGGCTTTTCTCAGTGGTTTCTAATGGTCCGATGAAATTTCTGCCTGGGCTTGTAATACGCTGCAGCTTTCTGCTCTCTCCTTGAAATTTGCACGCTGGGCCTCCAGATCTTTGACAATTCCAGTTAGCTATCCCAAATGTCTTGCCCCTCGAATCTGGATGTCTGAATGGTCCTTTGTGAACGTCCGCAAATGGATATTATACGTGGATAGCCTTGTCGGGCTCGTCGTCTCTCTCTGAGGGCAAGGGCAAAAATGGCTTCGCTGGCATCTTTTCTCGAAAGCACCGTTTCCCAAACTTGGGTCTCCAGCTGTTTTTGCACTTCAACTCCCATTATCCCTAGCTAGCGGGACCAGTGGTCAGGGATGATGGGAATTGTAGTCCTAAAACAATGGAAGACCCAAGTTTGGGAAATACTGCTTTAAAGGCTGCTCAGTTGTGAAAGTGCTGTCTGCGCATGAACGCATTTCAGATGATCAAAATGTGTAAGCATTGCCGGAGCTGCAACTGCAGGGTGGGTGGGGGAGGGGAATGAAAACCAGGAGACATGGTTTCATATTGGATAGGGCCAGGGAAACTTTTCCCCCTGCCCAGGTACTGCAGGCCCTTGTGGGTAATCTCCTCAGAGTTGGAACATCAGAGGTGGCTTGCTCTTCTGCATTCTCTACAGCGTTTGTCTCACTTTTCTGAATATAGCAATGGCTTTTGGCCTGTGCCTAGTGTGGCTGCCAGCCTAGCTGCTCTTGAAGGTACTGAGACACGCATACTAAAGCGAAATCTCTCTCGGTAGATATTGACGACTGCTCTCCAAACCCCTGCGGCCATGGAGGGACCTGCCAGGATCTGGTCGATGGGTTTAAATGTATTTGCCCACCTCAGTGGACTGGCAAAACGTGTCAGATTGGTAAGTATTGGACTGTAGATTTATGGAAGCGGGAAATAAGGAATTGGAGAACTTGCTCCAGATTTGGGGACGCCTGTGCTGAGGAATGTTTGTGTTGGAATTGAATGGGGTAACATGGTGCTTGTGAGTGTTGGGGGTCGTCTTTCCCTTTGAAGAAGTTGGCCTAGCGGAAGTTCGTAAGAATCATGGAGACCGAAAGGACCTTGTGGAACATCTAGTAGAACCCTCTGCAGTGCAGGAATATGCAGTTGTCTCTGATGCGGCTCGAACCTGCGGCCTTTACATTATTCAGGCTCAGCCCGTGCTTTTGAAGCCACTGGGGATGCTTCCGCCGGGAGTGGAATACCCGGGATCTTTTAAAGAATGACAGTGATGTCCCTCCCTCTCTCTCCCTTTCAGTGCATGGGATTCTAATTGACATTATTAACATTTGCCGTAAATGGTGTAAAGGGTAAATGGTATAACTGCCTGTTCCAGCATGATTCAAATGTGTGATCTTGAGCATATGAGGCATGGGAGTCTCTGGGCTTCTTCTTGCCTTTCTGTGTCTAAATCACAGCAATCTTCTCTATTCCTCTTAATAATAACTGTGATTTTATTATTTCTACCCTGCCCATCTGACTGCGTTGTCCCAGCCACTCTGGGCGGCTCTTGTATGGGGACAATGGGCAAATGTTTCTGTGTGGTATCTGTAGAGACTCCTACATTTTCTTTCCCTCATCCCAATTGTCCCCAAAGGACAATTTGTGCAGAGAACCCAGTGCATGAACCCAGTGCAGTCTTTCCATGACTGCAGTTTCCTCCTGTAAGCTGTTTTGGTGACTATGCTGGCCCTGGCCCCATGGCTTTGATTCTCCATTCTCCCCAAAAGCTGCTGTAACAGGAGACACTGGCTGTATGTCAGTGGAGTGGCTCCATAGCATAACACAACAAGATTGTGTTTGTTGAGAGCTGGATGCATGTGCAAAGAAACTTGTGAAGAGCCTTAGCTGAATCTTGTACGAACCTTCTGATTGAGGACCGTGTCCTCAGCTACCCGCCATCAACTTTTAGACTGCAGAGTCATTTCTGCAGCGATCCTTTGCCGCTCATGCGAGCCCTTGTTATTTAATTTGGAAATGTCACACGTCTGGTGAAAGGGACCGCGATCCACAAAGGCTTACGCCACAAGTTTAGGTCACAGCTCAGGTTTAAGTTGCTCTCAAACTACAGTCGTACCTTGGAAGTTGAACGGAATCCATTCTGGAAGTTTGTTCGACTTCCAAACCTTTGGAAACCGAAGTGCGGCTTCTGATTGGCTGCAGGAAGCTCCTGGAGCCAATCAGAAGCCCCGTCAGACGTTTGGGTTCCAAAGAACGTTTGCAAACACTCACTTAGACGCTCGACCCATGAAGCGTTCGGGTTCCAAGGTACGACTGTACTTCCCTGCCTTCCCCAGCCAGAAGTATCCTGGGAGCTGTAGTTTAAGGGTGCTGGGAATTGTAGCTCTCCTAACAACTCTCGACACCCTTAACAAACTGCTGTTCTCAGGATTCTTTGGGGAGCAGGGGGAAGCCCTGACTCTTGAAGTTGGTGTAAGAGTGCTTTGAACGTAGGGTGTGGATTTGAAATAAGTAGTTTTAAGATTCCACAAGGCTCTTTGCTGCAGCAGAGCTTATCCGCCTGGAGACTTATCTTTGCAGGATCTGCTGTGATGAGTGTTCCTATGACTCTTGCTGACATTTCTTCTTCTTAAGACAGGGTGTCCTTTCGCTGCCTCTCCCACCTCTCTCCCCCCCCCCCACCTCCCTGTCAGCCTGGTGGGAAAGCGATTCTTCCCTCTGTTCACATTAACTCCTTCAGACTAGAGGAGGAGAGGGAGAATTTGCAGCTGCATTCCGAGCTGTGGATGATCTCATGAAGAATGAGCTGTCTGCATTCTTCATCCAACATTATTAATCCCAATGACTGGGGATGATGCTCTGTCATTTTGAAACTCTCCAACTCTCTTGCCTCCCTTCCTTCCTTTCTTTCTCCCTCCCACCCTCTTTTTTCCCCCTTTGTATTTTTTTCAATTTAAAAAGTTGCTCTTAATTAAGGCCCAAGGACTCTGTGATTGCCAGTGCCATAATTGGGGAAATAAAATCTGAAAGTCCCCCAGTACAGTGGTAACTTGGGTTACATACGCTTCAGGTTACAGACTCCGCTAACCCAGAAATAGTGCTTCAGGTTAAGAACTTTGCTTCAGGATGAGAACAGAAATTGTGCTCCGGCAGTGCAGCAGCAGCAGCAGGAAACCCCATTAGCTAAAGTGGTGCTTCAGATTAAGAACAGTTTCCGGTTAAGTACGGACCTCTGGAACAAATGAAGTACTTAACCCGAGGTACCACTGTACTATTGCCTCGCCTCCGTCTTTTTTAAAAGTCTTGCTAATCCACTCCTGCGTGCTTAAAAATGAGAAGGAACTGTTTTGTCTTCTAACAAACTGTGCTGTGAAAACGAGAGAGCATGGTGTGTGTCTCTCCCTTTGACAGCACCCCCTCCTCTCTTCTCTTTTCAGATGCCAACGAATGCGAGGGCAAACCTTGTCTGAATGCCAATTCCTGCAGGAACTTGATTGGCAACTACTATTGCAACTGTGTCCCTGGCTGGACTGGCCAGAATTGTGATATAAGTAGGCATCTTTTCCTCTGTATTCCCGAAACTGCTGCTTTTTTTGCTTGGGTTTCTGCGGGCGAGAGGTCACCTGCGTTCTGAGTTTTGAGGCTCAGCTGTTGGCAATAGCCAGCAAAGGGTGGTGAGAGCAGCCGATGTTTTTAGAAAGGGAGTAGTCCGTCTGGCATGAATAAGAGGCCCTTTTCTCAAACCCATTAGTCCACGACACCGGCTATATGCCGATAAGGTGGCTTGAAACAATGATGTGAAGTTTTCCGCTTAGCTCCACTGTAAGAATGGCTCGGGGTTCCCACCCATTATCCTGGCCTTATCCGGAGGAAAGCATGCAGGAAGCTGGACAAAGGGATTTATCTAGCCTAGAGTTTCGAAGCCCGCTTGAATTCTTTCTCGTGCCTTTCCTATGCGCGCTGCCTTTCTAAAGACTCGCCTACTGCCATATGTGATTGATGCTATTTTCTGACTTGCAGATATTGACGACTGCATTGGACAATGTCAGAATGGAGGAACTTGCAGGGTAAGTTGCAGATTAGTTGCGGAGAGCAGTGGCTGCGAATTGCAGCGACGAGAACGCTGTTGGACTTGCCCCTTGCTTGCAGGCTTCCCATGGGCACCCACGGGTGGCCACTGCAAGAACAGGGTGCTGGGTGGGCCAGTAGCCTGAATCAGCAAGGCTCGTCTTAACGTAGTTAAATGGGAAGGGACCAAGTTTTAAGTCTTCCATTCACTTATTATGCAGGAGCATATTGATCTCATCAGGACTTGACTCTGGGTAGAAATGTATATGATTTGATCCAAGAAATGTATTGGGTTGCAATGTATGTTTTCAACAGAAATCAGTACTGCAGAATAGGGATCAGCCACATTCTATCGGTCTTGCATCTGATCCATGTAGCTTTTGAATGCGTTTGCCCAGAAACCCACCCCATTCCGCCTTCTGTGTTTAATCTGCTGGTCTTCGCGCTTGAAAATCCTGGTTGAAAGTTCACCTTTAAAATACGCATTTCGAAATGAACAGGGTTCTTTTCCCCCCCCTCTGTCGGAATGCACATTTTAAAAATGGTTTCTGAGCTGAGAACTACAGCAAAAAACTGTGACGTGTAAAAATTGACAGTTGAGATTGGGAGTTGCAGATTGGGTCGGTCTGAATCATGGATGTAGCCAGGATTTTGGGGGGGGCAGAACCCCAGTTAGCTGTGTATTTTACTGATTTGTATTGATTTAGGCAGGGGCAGCTCCCCCCCCCCCCCCGGTTACACCCATGGTCTGCATTGAAATGCATAGAAAGTCAGATTTCTTGAGCACTGCTATAGCAGTGAACCAATTCTAATATCATGGCACTGATTCCCCCCTGAATAAGCTTCTGGGACTTGAGGGCAAGGAGACAAGGAGGTTTCACAATCTGATCCCTTGAAGGTTTTAAAACAAACATGAGTGTGTATTTGAGACTCAACAGGCACAATGTAGACTCTCCAAAGATTTACCGGGGGTGTGGCCTTCCTCGCAGTGTCATGGGATGATCTCTTAAATTATTTTGCACAATGGCAAAGTGAAAATAGAACTATATTAATTGATATTGTCAAATCATTGTTTCCCCCCCCCCCCCACACACACACATTTGGAATACTGTGAATTACTATCTTCCGTTAATAATTTGCATCCCGCATACCTGCCAGAATGGCTTTATTTTCTTCCATCTTTCCTCCCGGGAGGGGGGGGACATACTCCCCTCCCCTTTCTATTCTCTCAACAGCCTTGTGAGGTAGGCTAGGCTGAGAGGAGAGCGACTTTCTCATGGCCATCCACCGAGCCTCGTGGAAGGTCAAAGTAGGTGTAATGAGAATAGCCTGTTTATTGCTCACACGCAAAATGTGTGTCGGTGTGTGTGTGTGTCTGTTTTTAACACTGGGAGATGCACCAAGTTAGGGGACCAAAACTATCCCAGCTTTTTACCAAGATGAGATTGTTTGAGCTCCCTTTTCCCCTAGCACCACTGAAAATCACATGAAATGGCTAGAAGCCAGAGAGTATTAGGAGAATAGGCCTGGGGCAGGGGGTACCTCTCCCCTTGCCCTTTCGCTGTAAAAATCAGTTGTTGTCCCCCTTTGCTTTATGTCTGAATGGGGCCGCTAACCTGGACCAATGTGCTTTGACCTGTCTAATTCTGGGCTCAGTTCTGCAACCAATGCTCTCTCATTCTGGACTCCATCCGAGGATTGAAATCTAAATCTCCCTGGCAAATCTATGTCTATTCTGTACCCTATGCACATGTAAAAGAAAACCATTTTTTTTGTGTGTATCTGGTGAATGCTTCTGATGGGCCAAGCGAACTGTTTTGCTATTTTTTTCTTTTTTTATAAATATTTTTATTGAGTTTTACATAACCAATTTGAATTCAACATCATCGTTTAGGATCCCCTGAATCCTTTGACTTCCCTCTGCCCCTTTTTTCAACTACCTCCCTTATTTTCTCTATTTTTAAAAACAAATGACCCATTTTTACCATAGTTCTTCATATATTACAAGCATTACTCAAATCCTGCCAGTGTTTTTAGTTGTTTACAGTGCTCTCTTAAGTACATTGTAAATTTTCCCCACTCCTCCTTAAAGTTCTTCTCTTCCTGGTTTCTGGTTTTCCTGGTCAGTTTCGCCATTTCGGCGTAGTCCATCATCTTCATCAACCATTCGTCGCTGGTCGGAACTTTATCGTCTTTATATCCCTGGGCCAGTGGTATTTGTGCTGCTGTCATCGCGTGCATAAACAGTCGTTTCTGCTCCTTCAGAATCTTGCGGACTGTTTTTCTTTATTTTCTTCCTCTCTGTGCCCTTTTTCAGGACTTGGTTAATGGTTATCAATGCTCCTGCCCACTTGGCTACGCAGGGGATCACTGTGAGAGAGACATCGATGAATGTGCAAGCAACCCTTGTTTGAATGGGGGCCACTGCCAAGATGAAATCAATGGATTCCAGTGTCTCTGCCCTGCCGGATTCTCTGGAAATGTCTGTCAGGTGAGGGCTGCTGAAACGCAAGCTCCAGATAAGAGCCCCAAAGCTTCGACCGCTGTCCTGAATACCTGTATTCACCAAGTAGCGCTATGGACCCTCTCCCTCTTTTTTTTTAATAGCTGTGGGGCAGAGAAACCCAGGGCTCCGTAAAGTACACTGAAAATTTGCAGTGCATGTTTTCCAAGTTATTACAAATCAGCCCAAATTATTTAAATTTAATACAGTTTCCTAAAACAATCAGGTTTTCCCGCTCCTGTTGCAAACATATGTCCATTGCTCCCTCATGTACCGCTTCCTTCCTCTTTAATCTCCTCTTAATCCTTCTCTTGATGTTAGTCCATTCTCACAGTTGACATTTATAGTTTCCTTACATACAGCAACTCTGTTGTTTTTCATGAATATAAAATTCATTTCACGTGTGTACTCCTTCATAAACTTTCTCAGGACTGGTGTGTTGAGAAAGTTAATTGCCATTAAAAATTGCAGTAACTCTTGCTTGCTAGACCTTTGCCCCCTCCTTGATAAACTTTTTGTTTTAGTGCAGTTGGCAAGTGTTGTTTTGTAAGCGGTACACAAGCGATCGGGGGCGACGGAATCATAATAATAATAAAAAAGGTCAGATTCCGTAGCCGCTTCCTGCTTGCGGCAGTGTGAAGGGTAATGATAATGAGCCCTTTGTCTTAAGGTGGCCTCTTTTTTCCCCTGGCTCCCCATTTCCTCCTAGTTGGACATAGATTACTGCGAACCCAACCCTTGCCAGAACGGGGCACAGTGCTTCAATTACGAAAACGACTACTTCTGCAGCAACTGCCCCGAAGATTATGAGGGAAAGAACTGCTCGCACCTCAAGGATCACTGCCGCTCGACTCCTTGCGAAGGTAGGCATTGCATCTGGCCGGTCCACTACGTCACAGCCTGCTATTTTTCTGGGGAGGTTGGCAGAATGTGATGCTTTGCTCTCTAAAGGTCTTGAGTTCGATTCCTGACACTTTCCGTCAGGACTGGGGAAACGCCTTTTTTTGACATCCTGGAGAGAACGCCAACTGGCAGCTACTGGGCAAATGGTCCGATACAGCAGAGGTGAGGAACCTTTGCCCCTTGGGTGTTTCCGCACTACAAATCCCATTAGCCAGTTTTCAAGGATGATGGGAGTTGCTGTATAGCAACACCTGGAAGGCCAAGGGTCCCACTGTAAGGCAAGGGTGTGGGGAACCTCAGGTGGGCGGCCCTCGTGTAAGGATTTCACCTGGCTTGATATCTGTCCTTGATCTGTGATCGTACCCTGCATGGTGGGTGCCCACCTGCACCCACCAAGAAGTGTGGTTGGCGCTGTGGTCTAAGCCACTGAGCCTCTTGGGCTGTTGCATATCAGAAGGTCGCGGTTCGAATCCCCGTGACGGGGTGAGCTCCCGTTGCTCTGTCCCAGGCCCTGCCAGCCTAGCAGTTCGAAAGCACGCCAGTTCAAGTAGATAAATAGGTACCACTGCGACAGGAAGGTGCTCTGGTTTCCGTCATGGTGTTCTGTGGACAAATGCTGGCTCTCTCGCCCTGAAAGCGAGATGAGCGCCACAACCCCATAGTCGCCATTGACCGGACTTAACCGTCCAGGGGTCCATTACCTTTTCTTTCCTGCAGCCACCTTTTGGTATGTGGCCCCTGAAACACTGTCCACAAAGGATGGTGGCTTCAAAGACTGTTTTACAACTCTGTTCTAGGGCATCTTCTTTTAACTACCGTATTCCTAGCTCTGTCGTACAGAAGGCAAAAACTGCAGAGTGTTGGCTTTCGGGGTGTGTGTGTGGCAAGTAGTAATTCTGCAGCACTATATGTCACCCTTGTTAGGCCAAGGCTTGTATGCGTGGCTCAGAATGGGACTTTCACGCGTGGCTCAGCTGTGTCACGGTTTACTGTGGTTCCTTGGTACGAGTCGCTGTGGCCCTGAGGCTTTTGGGTACAGTAGTACCTCGGGTTAAAACTTAATTCGTTCTGGAGGTCCGTTCTTAACCTGAAACTGTTCTTAACCTGAGTACCACTTTAGCTAATGGGGCCTCCCGCTGCCGCCGCGCAATTTCTGTTCTCATCCTGAAGCAAAGTTCTTAACCCAAGGTACTATTTCTGGGTTAGCGGAGTCTGTAACCTGAAGAATCTGTAACCTGAGGTACCACTGTACTTGAAAAAGGCTTGCTTTAGACCTCAGGTGGCTAACCTCAGCCCCATCAATTTTTCCTAGACCTTTCAAGACCCCCACGAATTTTGGCAGCTCAGATGGGGGGGGGAGTAAACACAGCTTGGGGGGTAGGTGGGGAAGTTTAAACCTCCCTGCCTAGCCCACAGGACAAGACAACTGCGCCCCCCACCCCAATCATATTAATAATTTGAGTTAGGAGGAGGCAGGAGCTGATCTCTGTGGCTTAGCTGAGAGGGGCGGTTGCATATCAGTGTCTCCTATACTTGCACATGGGAGTGGGGCGCCCGCCGCCGCTGGGATGTGGCTCCCGCTGGCGAAGAAATCTGGCCCCCGCTGTTTTATAGGGCCTGCTTGTTTTAAGAGGAAGCACGAAGCCCTCGACCCGCAGGAGGCCGGGGACGGCGTGGGTCTTTCGAGAGCTCATGTTGGGTCCGTGTCTCCTTCCCCCTGCAGTCATTGACAGCTGCACGGTTGCCGTGGCGTCCAACAGCACCCCGGAAGGCGTCCGCTACATCTCTTCCAATGTCTGCGGTCCCCACGGGAAGTGCAAGAGTCAGGCGGGAGGCAAGTTCACTTGCGAATGCAGCAAAGGCTTCACCGGCACCTACTGCCATGAAAGTAAGTTTCTCCTCGCCCTGCTTTTGTGGTGAACCCGACTCTCCCTTTCTCCACAGCCACCTGTGTAAATGCCTTGAACGCCACAGCTTGTTTGGCCTTGGGAGCCAGGGGTTGGCTGCAGTCCCCAAGGACACTTTTGGACTTTGGCTGCAATTTCGTTGCTTCCTCCTTGGTGGGCCAGTTGATGCTAGTATTCCCTTGGCCTCAAGGAAGCTCGTTTTAAGAGGCTCCTAGGTAGGGACGCGGGCGGCGCTGTGGGTTAAACCACAGAGCCTAAGACTTGAAGATCAGAAGGTTGGCGGTTCAAATCCCCGCGATGGGGTGAGCTCCCGTTGCTCGGTCCCTGCTCCTGCCAACCTAGCAGTTCGAAAGCATGTCAAAGTAGATAAATAGGTACCACTCTGGCGGGAAGGTAAACGGCGTTTCCGTGTGCTGCTCTGGTTCGCCAGAAGCGGCTTACTCATGCTGGCCACATGACCCGGAAGCTGTCTGCGGACAAATGCCCGGCTCTCTAGACCAAGAAAGTGAGATGAGCGCCGCAACACTAGAGTCGGTCACGACTGGACCTAATGGCCAGGGGTCCCTTTACCTTTACCCTTGCACGTGCACCTTGAGTTTATGGTTTTTAAAAAAAATAAATGCCAACTTTACAAACATACAAAAGGCCTCCAGCAGTAGATGGCAAATTTTACGCTGGGGAGGTTTTATGAGCCGTCTTAAAGGAATGTTTTCAAACCTTTTAAGGTATGGAGAGTTGGCTTGCTTTTTTAGGAGCCTTCTCCTTTCGCTTGTCTTTTTTTTTGCCCTGGGTTGCAGTTTGGGTCCAGACAGAGCAAGCTCTGGGTTTAATGGTTAACCCACCTCCTCCATCCAGCCCCAGTTTTCTAAACTTCCTTTTTTGTGCTTCATCTCTTTTAATTTTGTTGCAGACATCAACGATTGCGAGAGCAACCCGTGTAAGAATGGCGGCACGTGCATTGATGGCATCAATTCCTACAAATGCATTTGTAGCGATGGATGGGAAGGCACCTTCTGCGAAGCCAGTAAGCGGATCTTTGTTTCTCTACTGGAAGGGAGGTGGTTGAGGGATGGAGACTCTGTCGTTCTTCGTGTTGACGCTTTTCACATCCTCTGTCTGGACTGCAGTCCTGAAAAGATCATCTTAAGGAGCAATGGGTGTTTATTATGGGTGTTCTTAAAAGAAAGATGCTACCCTATTCATTCATTCATATTAATTTCATTTTGATACTGCTTTATATCTCAAAAGACTTTTACAACATAGTAAAACTTCAGATAAAACGATCCAGAATAAAGCATTGCTAATAATTTTTATTAGTTTTCAATTTCAAGAATCCAATAATAGCCTCAGTATAACAATGCCAATTACAACACAATTCCCAATATTAATCATTTAAATACCAAAGTTCATAATTTAGGTGGTCCCCACATGCTAGAATTGATGGTTTGATTATTTCCTTTATTCCTGCGTTCCAAAATCTTATTGATTTCAGTCACAATAGTAATCCCTTATACAGCAACTGCAATATTTATAACTTCCATTCATATTGACACATTTAATGATTTATAAGTCCACAATGATTTATAAGTCTACTTCACTTGAATAATAAAACATTGCTGAAGAAAGTCAAATATCAAGTATACACTCAAAGCAACCTACTTAACAGGAAACTAAAAAATTATCTCAAAAGATTTCAAAATGAAACATTACAAAGGAGGTTAACTGCAGAATGCGCATTCAATACAGCAAAGTGAACCGAGAAAACCTTGAACATTGAAAGCATTTCTAATTATAAAATGCACATTTAAAACAGTATAATTAGCAAGAGAATTAAATGTTATCATGAGCAAAGAACGTATCTGCTGCTGTTGCTGCCAGTCCTGCCAATGGTGGTTCATGGCGGCTGTGGAAGCTCAGGCTCAGTGATCTGGGTCTGCACTAAGAGACAGCCAAAATGGTTGCTGGCCTCCTTAGCGGCCTCAGCTTTTGTAGCTGGAGTCAATCGGGGCGCTGCCGTCCCAGGCTAGGTGGAAAGAGGCCTGCCAGAAAGGGAGCAGGCCTTCTAGAACTCGCAGCCAAGATGGCACCCTCTCCATCTCTGCCTGGACTTTGGTTCTTGATTTGGGTCAGCAGACAGCCAGCTTGCTGAGTTTCTGCTACATATGCAGCACCATAAGCTACAGAAGAGTTGCATTCCTCTTGGGCTTGCCAGTCGGAAGGTTGGCGGTTCGAATCCCCGCGACGGAGTGAGCTCCCGTTGCTCTGTCCCAGCTCCTGCCACAACATAGCACTTCAAAGGCACGCCAGTGCAAGTAGATAAATAGGTACGGCCGCAGCGGGAAGGTAAATGGTGTTTCTGTGCGCTCTGGTTTCTGTCATGGTGTTTGGTTGCGCTAGAAGTGGTTTACTCATGTTAGCCAGAAAGCTGTCTATGGACAAACCCTCGGCCCAAAAGTGAGATGAGCGCCGCAGCCCCATAGTTGTCTTTGTCTGGACTTAACCATCCAGTGGTGATGCACAAACTCATCTTAGAATTGGCAAACCACACTTTTTCTTTAGTAAAAATCAAAACAGCTGGCTGTTCTGATCTAAATTGCTCCCCAAGTGGAAGAAAGTTTCTGTATGTCAGATTCCTTTTTTGACTCGACTAAATGTTTTGTGGGTTCCCAGTCTGCTTGCGTGTAACATTCTCAGCACAAGTTGCTTTCCTTGCCACAGTTTATGGAACCATTCAATCTACTTAAATGATCTGGCTGGCTCCTTTGACTCTGGGGTTAAGTGACTTTGGAGTTGCTTAAACTATATTTTTGCCTTGTTAAAACTGGAGAAGTTTTGAAAAGTTGAAAAAGATGTACGTTTAGGGATGACACACGTGATGAAACCTTGGCTGCCAGTAATTTGAGTTCAGAAGGGAATGGGTCACTTAAACTAGAGTGATCTTTTTGCCAGCCCAAGTACTGCTGAATAAAGGGCTTGAATGTTTTCTATCCATGTATTTTCCTCTATAAAGACAGAACATCTCATTGCTCCTATCTTGGCATTGTAGAACAACCTCCCCCAACTTTGTGCCTTCGAGATGTTGGGACTCCAATTCCCATCAGCCCCAGCCAGCATGGGCAGTGCTTGAGGACGATGGGTGTTGTAGTCCAACAATTTGAGTCCAAACATCCACCAGCCCTGGTTTATGAGGCTTCTGTCAGTAGAAACCTTTACTGTAAGGTTTTCTCTTGCTGTCATTTAGTTTTGAGATGATGACTAGCTTCTAATCCAAACACAGAGTTTCCCATCTCTGAAATATCTCCCTTTTCCTCTGCGCTGCTTTGAGAAGGCAGAGGAGGGGCTGAACTGCTAGCCTTTGGCCTTGACACAGAATCATTATGTAATAAGGCCTCATTTGCTTTCAGCTTAACTGTTATATTTGTTCCGAGGGAGCCAGAGTGGTGTGTGTTGGCAAGGGAAGTTGAAAGTGAGCGGTGGGGTATGGTGCAGAATAAACATGATAACGTCAGCGGTGGCATTAAGGCGCTTAATCCAGACTTTGGGATGGGAGGCCAAAAGGAGGGCTGCGACATGCCTGAGGATAAAAGCAAGCTCCTTTGCCACAACACTTCTTTTTCTCCCTTTAACTCCCCCCTCTTCCTTCCAGATATCAACGACTGCAGCAAAAACCCCTGCCACAATGGAGGAACTTGCCGAGACTTGGTGAACGATTTCTTCTGCGAGTGCAAAAATGGCTGGAAAGGGAAAACCTGCCACTCGCGTGAGTGTTTTTTTGGGAGATACCCTAAATCGGTGCCACCACTAAAGTTCAGCGGTGCCTAGTTTGGCCTATGAATGGGGCCGGCTTATTATAATAGCCTCATTGGCCGATCGTTGCCGTGCACCGTAAACTGGCTCATGGTGAAAAGGCAGCCTCTCCACTCGCTCCCGTGTCTCACTCCTCCCCAATGGGAACAACAAACCACATCGCTTGGCTTACCTTGATGTCAGAACCTGAGATTGTGGTTCTGTTTTTCCCCCTTCCCCATAAACAAATTGCAATCAGCAAGCCAGGATTTGTACTTGGCTCAGTGATTGTGCTTCGTTGGGGAGAAGCAAACCACAATCTTGGGTTTGGGACATTGCGAGGAGCCAAGCTTTGTGGCTTGTTTCCTTGCGCCGGGCAGGGGAGCGAAGCCGGAGTCATTGTTTACAGCAAGCCGTGGTTCGTGGCTGACTGTGTTGTGCAATGAAGTGTCATTTTTCCCGTCCCCCAAAGTACATTGAGTTTTTTTTAAAAAAAAGAATCAGATCAGGAGCTCGAAACTAGATGCGTTATAGGCACACATGCCAAAGTTCTTCCTTAAGATTAATTTCTTTATTTCCCGGATGCCAAACATCGACAGATAAACTGGGGGAATGTCAAAGCTCATGGTCTCTGTGCCTCCTGTCAATCAAACGGCCGTTCCCAAGAACCAGTTCTCGAATGCACGTACATGTAGTGAGATTGGCGTTCATGTTCTAAGACCATGAGCTGGAAAGGGTAAAAGAGTATTGGGAAATGGTACATAATGAATTGGAAAAAAAGTTCAAAAGTACTTTCCCCCCAAAAATCCAGAGTCCTTTCTGTTGGGGATAATTCAGACTGAAATTCCCAGGTGTCAAAAAAGGCTATTTATGTATGCAACAACTGTGGCCTGTGTTTTGTTAGCCGAAAAATGGAAAACGAGCAAGGTCTCAACCAATGAAGAATGGCAACCTAATTGACAGAATATGCACAACTTGCAGACTTAACATATAGAAAAGAAGAACATACGTTTAGAGAAGATTGGAAAATGTTTATTGAATATAGGGAAAATAATTGTGTACAGCTGAAAACGCTAGTAGCGTTGAGATAATTTCAACAGTGTAAATAAATTTTGATGGATGTAATGGAATACTGAATGGTATAGTTTCTGTAAAATATGCAGGGATTTATGATATGTAAAATGAACCATGGAAAGAGAAGAGGGGAAGTCATTGATATCTTAAGGATGTGAAAAATGAGTACTTTAAATGGAATTTTTTTTTATTAATTTCCACAAAATTATAAACAAATAAAACAAACAAACATAAATCATAATCTTATTAAAAATTATACTTATTAACATTGTTAAGTCATGCAATAACTCTCAGGGAAACAGGCAAGCTGTTTCTGCACCGATTTCCTGGAGAGCCTGTTTGCCCTGAGCCCGTTCCACATACAGCTTGAGGGGGAGCGTGTTCGCTTCTAACTAATCCTGCTTTTCCATTTGCACGCCTGCAGGCGACAGTCAGTGTGACGAAGCCACATGCAACAATGGAGGGACCTGCTATGACGAGGGAGATGCCTTCAAGTGCATGTGTCCCGCAGGATGGGAAGGAGCCACCTGCAATATCGGTTAGTAAATGGTCGTGGGCTCTGCTCATCATAATATATTTTGATGGGTAGGGGGACCTGCCGTCCTCTGGATGTGACTGGACTCCCATTCCCTGTCCTGACTGACCAGTGGCCATACTAGCTGGGGGCTGGCGGGTGTCGGGAGTTCAGCAGCATTATTTCTTTGTAACATTTGTACACGGCCTCGGTCCAGTATACCTGAAGGAGCGTCTCCACCCCCATCGTTCGGCCCGGACACTGAGGTCCAGCTCTGAGGGCCTTCTGGCAGTTCCCTCACTGTGAGAAGTGAGATTACAGGGAACCAGGCAGAGGGCCTTCTTGGTAGTGGCGCCCGCCCTGTGGAACGCCCTCCCTTCAGATGTCAAGGAAATAAACAACAATCTGACTTTTAGAAGACATCTGAAGGGAGCCATGTTTAGGGAAGTTTTTAATCTCTGATGTTTTATTGTATTTTTGATGATTTGTTGCAAGCTGCCCAGAGTGGCTGGGGAAACCCAGCCAGATGGGCGGAGTAGAAATAAATTATTATTATTATTATTATTATTATTATTATTATTATTATTATTATTATTAATTACACCACCCTTCCTCCGTACATCTCAGGGCAGTTCACATTCAGAGGGCCAGAGGTTCGGCATCCCAGATTTAAAACCCTGTGCCGTTTTTGAGAAACTCTGTTTTGCTTCTTCTTTTTCCAGCCAGGAACAGCAGCTGCCTCCCGAACCCTTGTCACAATGGCGGGACTTGTGTCGTCAGTGGAGATTCCTTCACGTGTGTGTGCAAAGAGGGCTGGGAGGGACCGACTTGCACTCAGAGTAAGCGCTCTCTCTCTCTTTTCCCCCCGCTCTCATATACCCAAACTCTTTCTGAAGTGCAGGTGGCTGACAATGAGAAAACTGGCTCATCTCGTTGCCCTCGGGGATTTGAGATTAAAACCAGAAGGGGGAAGCTGTTTGATGTGGGGTGTTCGCATCACCTGAATCATTGGGCTTTAATGACATTGTGGGACTGGAGCTTTGACCTGGGCCTGAGAAAGTTGCAAATGAGATAAGTGGAAACAGATGTTTTCATGTTCACACTGCCGCTTCCCTTCAACCCAAACACCACCCTGGTAAAAAACATTAACTCTGGTTCATTCTCATCTGTTCCTTGGTTGCAGCAGCCTGACCACTTTTGAATCTGTTGGTGTTTCTTCCAGACAATACTTTGCAAAGAATCCCATGTGCATTTGTTTAGTGTGTGGGTTTTAGCAATTTAGTTCAAACCTGTTTTGGAAGGGGACACCTGTAGACAGTGCTTGTTTCGGGGGCGGGGGACGCAGGGGGACGCATACCCCTAAACATTTTGTGACTCTGTTTGGCCTCATTGAGGGGCAGTATTTCAATACGAGTAGGAAAATGAGAGTTCCTCTAAACTTATTTTTTCTTAAGAAAAAAAAGCACTGCCTGTAGAAATCCAGAGTGCTAATTGCGCATCTTTGTCTCTTACCTCTTTACAGATACCAACGATTGCAGTCCTCATCCTTGGTAAGCAGATGGGCCTGGGAATGAATTGCACTTTTATTTGCATATGCCCACCCTGATCAACTTTCCTTCGAAATACCCCTTTTGATTTCGCCTTGAGGGACCTCTGGGCGGAAACCGGGGTGGAGGTGTTAACAAACAATAAAACAAAAATTGGTCTTAACACTAAAGACCCAACCTCCCATCTATTCCATATTTCAATTTCGTATTACTTTTTGCCAATACACACTTTTATCGTAATTAAACTTTTTCTTAATGTATCTTAATTCTTATATCTGTCTTACAACTATTACTGAAGTTCCTCAAAAACTACCATATTTATATTTCGAATATTCTTTGAAAACCTCCCATTTTGAAACAAATTCCTGGTTTGATTTATTCTTTATTTTTTTCTGATAAACCGTCTAATTCGGCATATTTTGTCAGTTTTTGGATCCAGTCTTGTATAGAGGGAATTTCATTTCTCTTTCATTTAGCTGCGATAAGAACTCTTTAAAAGCTGCTTTTAAATGATCTAAAGGATGGAAGTTGAAGGCTGCCCATAGAAATAAGTGGGGTAATCCATGGTTTTAATGGAGCTGCGATTTGGCCTCAGTGTGTCTACTCCCACCCCCAGCACCCCAGAAACATCCCCAGTGGACACTGATCATTTTCATTGAACCCAGAATAGGGGACCTCTTGGATAGGGGAACCAGGTGGGAGGAAAGGACTGGAGTGGCCAGAAACTTAAATACAAAAGCAGTCCATGCTGCAACATTTTGTCGCAGGTCCCATTTGTGCAACAGTATTCTCTCCTACTTTAAACTCAAAACGGGCCGGTGTTGCTTAAGTTACAATTGTGTAAGCTGCTTTTTGCTAAAGGGCTTAAAGAACATGCATTTGTGAAAGTGAGAGAGCATCGGCTAAGCAAAGTTCTTTCTCGTTCTCCCCAAACAGCTATAATAGTGGGACGTGTGTGGATGGAGACAATTGGTACCGTTGCGAATGCGCTCCAGGCTTTGCAGGTCCCGACTGCAGGATAAGTATGTGTTTGCAATCCTTCAGCTCTTAACTTTGGCCTAAAGTTGCATTAGAACAGGAGGTGCAATATATGTTGTTGTTTTTGCTAAATTGCGGTTTGCACATATGGCGCTTTCTGTGTCGCTTGGCAAGAGACTCCAGTGGCAGTTCTTTTAATCAAATATAATGTCCCTGAGAGATCTGTGCCCCTGTTTGCAGGAGAAAATGAGTCACGCTAGAAGTCTCCTGAAAAACAGTAGAGTAAGTTGGTTCTAACTTGCCCAGAGTCCCGTGGGTTCTGGTGACCGCTAGCAATCTGTGAATTGGAAACCTCAAGTGTCAAGAAGAGCATGGGTAGGCAAACTAAGGCCTGCGGACTGGATCCGGCCCAATCACCTTCTAAATCCGGCCCATGAACAGTCTGAGAATCAGCGTGTTTTTACATGAGTAGAATGTGCCCTTTTATTTAAAACGCATCTCTGGGTTATTTGTGGGCATAGGAATTCATTCATTTTTTATCCCCCCCCCCCAAAAATATAGTCCAGCTCCCCACAAGGTCTGAGGGACAGTGAAAAAGTTTGCTGACCCCTGTCAATGCATTTCATGGGGCTTCAAAGCTCTCCTTAGACTGGGCCCTTTGAGAGCTCCTGTGATGAGGAATTTTGCCCAATAAAAACTGTTTCCTAAATTAGTAGCAGAGGGTGTTTTTTGCCTGCAGAACTAGAGGTTGCGTACGTGTTAAAAGCAAGGATTTAAAAAGAAGTGCAACAAGAAAACAAGAAAAAGTTTGTGCCAATAATGCAAATTGGACATGGAGGCCACATTGGAAGGGCATTTTTGTTGAGCAGAGAAAATGGCTGGCAGGTCCCAGGTCCTGGAATCAACCCCCTTAGTTTCTCTAGCAGTGTTAGAAACTCAATAAGCTAGGCTCCAAATAGCTCCTTAAAACCAAGGTTGCAGTCGCCAAAGTGAAATGCCTGGTTGCCATTTTGGGGGCAAGGCGACTCTAAAGTCTTATTTTTCAAATGATGGACTGGCTGTGATTGATTGATCAGTTACACATCCGGCTAGTTCAGATGACAACCTTCAGTGGTTCTCAACCTGTGGGTCCCCAGGTGTTGTTGGACTACAACTCCCATCATCCCTGACCGCTGGTCATGCTGGCTAGGCATGATGGGAGTTGTAGTCCAACAACATCTGGGGACCCACAGGGTGAGAAACACTGAGCTAGATTAAGAACTTTGAGAACTTCTTTAAGTTCTCACCTGATCCAGGGACAGTCTACATATATATTGGCCTATTCCTGCCTCTTTTTCTGAATGGTGACCATTTATAACATAGGAATATTCTTCACAACCTATGAGCAGGTCAGTGGGAAGGGGGTAGGCGAAGGCAAGCAACAACAAGCAACTAACGTTGTTCGCTGCTCCTGCTCTTGCTGCACAGAAAAAGCCTTTTGGTTCCTGAAATTCATTCCGGTTGTGCAGATAAAATATAACTGGTAGAATTCTACAGGATGTGTTGCTAGTGTGTGGAAAAAGTCAACATTTGAGGATCCTCTGGCATGCACCTCCAGATGGTGGAGATGTCAGGTGCCAGGGCATCTTCACTTGGTTGCAAATGTGCAAAATGCGCACTTGACTCTAACCAAGACAGAAGATTCTTGGCAAGAAACCCCAGAGAGCTAGCCCTGGTACTGTAAAATGCAGCTTTGTAGGTTAGCATATGAGCTTTGCTGAAAACTATTAAGTAACTGCTTGTGTCCTGATTTTCCTTTAAAATCTTCTTTAAAATTTTGAGCAAGGTTCGCAGCTTTACAACTCTTCATTCGGGTGGGTGGGGGGATTGATCCATGCAGCCCATATTAATTAATTACACAATCATTATTCCTACTAATCTACTTTCCGCCCTCTGCCTTACCAGATATCAATGAATGCCAGTCCTCGCCCTGTGCTTTTGGAGCAACATGTGTCGATGAAATCAACGGGTACCGTTGTATCTGTCCTGCCGGCCGCATTGGCCCCAGATGCCAAGAAGGTATTGGATATATATATAGTAGTTCGTCGCTTATAAAGTAAAACAAAGCCTCCTTTTCCTTCCCAGTAGTTAATATGGATGAGCAAAGAATTCCAGAATGTCTATCTGTGTGTTCGCGATTGAACAGGGAGGAGAAGGAATGAGAAGAGGGAGGAGGGAAGCGTTGCTAAAGTACTGGAGCGAAAGCTGGGGTGGGGACCCTGTGGCCCTCCAGATGTTTGGTGGACCACAACTCCCTTCATCCCTGACCATCACCCATTCTGAATGTTGGTGCTGATGGGATTTTGGAGTCCCAATATCATTTGGAGGGCCACCCCTAAGACGGAGAATTCAGTGTTATGTTGGAGGGGATGTCAGGAAACCGGGACTTGTGTTCACATGTGGTGGGGGTGTAAATATGTACAATTTTTTCTGGCAAAGGGTGTTTAAGGAGATAACAGAAATCACCGGGTTAAAGCTGACCAAAAGTCCATAAGTAGCATTGTTATCAATTTATGATGGGGTGGAAGGTACACTGGCTTTGAAGGACTTGCTCACAAATTTATTGACAGCTGTGCGAGTTATCATAGCTAGGAAGTAGAAGGGGAAGCAGAATATAAAATGGAAGAGTGGTATAAAGAGGTGTGGGATATAGCTATTAATGGTAAATTAACGTGTCATTAAGGTAAGATGGGGAATATGCAGGAGAAATGATTTTGAGGAGATATGTTTGCAGAATTTGTACTGTTAAAACGGAAAGAGGTCAAACTATTGCAAGAGGAATTGAAATTTTGGGAGGTTGGATAGTTACGATGGAATGGTCTTGGTGGCGGGGTGCACAGTTTTATTCTTTTTTATTTATGATTATTACGTTGTCAAAATAAAATGATAATAATGATAATAATAATAGAAATACCAAAAAAAGCAGCTTGTTGGAAAAAATTCTACATATGTACACATCTGTTAAAAAATCAAACCCAATACTCGGGTTCCTTTACTTAAAGTATCTCATAATTCATAAAATGTTGAGTCTAAGGCATCTCTGTGAGTTAATCCCTGAACCGCTTTCCCTCTCAGTTTCAGGAAGGCCTTGCATCGGCAGTGGGCACATTATTCCAGATGGAACTAAATGGGACGACGAGTGTAATAGCTGTCAGTGTGTGAACGGAAAAGTCACGTGCTCTAAGGTACTGTCCTGGGACTCCTGGCTGCCTCGGCTTGCCTCCTTTTCAATGCGTTCCAAGTGTCCGGCTGCCAACTAAATGGTCTTTTCCGTTCTAGGTCTGGTGTGGTCCGAAGCCTTGCTTGATAAGCGCCAAAGGTCACAGCGAGTGTCCCACAGGCCATACCTGCCACCCTGTCAAAGAGGACCACTGCTTCGTAGGTCCCTGCGACAACATAGGCGAGTGCTGGCCTTCCAATCAGCAGCCCGTGAAAAGCACATGCAACTCCGATGCTTACTATCAGGACAACTGTGCCAACATCACTTTCACCTTCAATAAAAAGATGATGACTCCAGTAAGTTGGTCTCGAAACGAGCAGCTACACAAATGCCTTTGCAAGCAATTCCAAAGTATAAGCTGACTGGGTGGCTGTCTACCAGCTCCTTCTGGTACGCAGGCTGAGACTCTACCTGCCCGCGGACTGTCTCGCCAGAGTGGTGCATCCTCTAGTTATCTCCCGCTTGGACTACTGCCATGCGCTCTACATGGGGCTACCTTTGAAGGTGACCCGGAAACTGCAATTAATCCAGAATGCGGCAGCTAGTCTGGTGACTGGGAGTGGCTGCCAGGACCATATAACACTGGTCCTGAAAGACCTACATTGGCTCCCAGTACGTTTCCGAGCACAATTCAAAGTGTTTGTGCTGACCTTTAAAGCCCTAAATGGCCTCAGCCCAGTATACCTGAAGGAATGTCTCCACCCCCATCGTTCAGCCTAGACACTGAGGGTCTTCTGGTGGTTCCCTCACTGCAAGAAGTGAGGTTACAGGGAACCAGGCAGAGGGCCTTCTCGGTAGTGGTGCCCGCCCTGTGGAACGCTCTCCCATCAGATGTCAAGGAAATACAACCTATATACAACTTCCTAGGATGCTAGATGGGGAGGACCAGAGGTAGAATAGTGGGAGCAGCACCAGATGTGACTCTTAGCTTTGGACATCAGGTTTACATTCGAACCACGGGAAAGTTGGAAGGCCACTCTCGCTCTAAACCCAGGCGAGCAAGAGGCACCGCCATAGATCAGTGATATATTTCAGCCAGGCAAAAGCACTTGAGGAGAGTGTGAAATGAGGCCAGTATAGGATATGCAGCCTGGGGGAAGTCTCAAGGCCTTGATGGGCCTCATTCGGCCTTGAGCCCTGAAGTTCCCTCGCCCCTGAGGTTAAAAAAAGCCATCTACCACACAAACTACTGTAGCACACCCTTCCCTCCCATTTCTCTAGGCTACCTGTATGTCTTGCTGTATTCTGGCATCCACCCTTTGGCCCAAGGAGTTTGACTTGCTCACAGCAACTCGGTTGAGCAAGGGATTGAACTTTTTAAATTTTATATCCTTTATTGAAAAATAAAAAGTACAAGTGCACAGAGGGAGACCTGAAGAAACGAGAAATAGTACCTGTGTGGAAAACAAAACAGAAACAAGATATTGTGTACATTACAAAAAAAGGGGGGATTTGTTATTGTAGTTAACCAGACCTTAATCTAATGGAGTATTTATAAAGCAAGGGATTAAACTGTGCTTTCCCAAAGCCAAGCCTAACTAGCTACCGGGGGCTACCTCACATTTGACATGTTATAAAGGCATGCATTTAGGAAAGTACGAATGCTAAAAACATGTCCCATCCAGGTGTACTCATCAGGGACTTGAGATCAGTCTGAAGTTCCCTATGGAGTCCACACTTGGACGACGCCTTATGCAGAGTCACCATCAGCAGATCTCCAGGATTTTAAATTTCGGGGGGGGGGGGGTGTGTCTCTACCTGAAAATGCTAGGAACTGAACCAGGGACCTTATAAATGCAAAACGTGTTGTACCACTGAGCAATGGCCCTTCCCTGGGCAATGACCTGTATTCCATGCCAGTGACCCAATTGGCAGTTGTGGATATTATAGCTTCTGCTATAATGTAGATCAGGGATGGGGAACTGTGTAGTTGAACAACCTTTGGAAGGACCCAATTCTCATCATCGCTGACCACTGGCCACGTTACCTGGGACGGATGGGACTTTGAGTTCCCCGCTCTTGACCTAAGAGGCAACGTTCTCTGTGGAGTTGTAGCCAGGCGCAAATGGCAACAAGAGAAGTGCCACTGATTTATGTTCTTGCCGTGTGTCCTCTTCTGTCAAAAGTACTCATGTTCCGTGTTTGCTCTTTTCCCACAGGGCCTTACAACTGAGCATATCTGTAACGAGCTGAGGAATCTAAGTATCTTGAAGAATGTGTCCGTCGAATACTCCATCTACATCACGTGTGAACCGTCGCACTTGGCACACGATGAAATCCATGTTGCAATTGTAAGTCTGATGGTTGCTATGCCTGACTTATCTTTCTAAACGTTGAGACTCATTGCTCTGTCTCAGTAGGAAAGAGTGGATTCTCTGTTTAACTACGATTTAATTAGATATTGCCCATAGACATAAATACATGTGATATAAACAATAAAATGGCAAATGCAACAATTCAGGTTCTGAAAGCAATGACAAAATACAACCGACACGTACAAACAAAGCAAGTAGCAGCAAGAACATAAGGTGTTGTGCATTAAAATGAGCAACAGTGAATCTTGGATTCACACATTTGGAAGATTTGGGGAGTGGATTGTTATTTTTAATTAAATTTGTATACCGCCCTATACCTGTAGGTCTAAGGCGGTTCACAACATAAAATCACAGTATAAACACACACACACACAAACCAAGGCCAACCCAATAATCTGCCCCCCCTTCCCAAAACATTTTAAAAGCATATTGGATGTCAATCAGCCAAAAGTCTGGATAAAGAGGAATGTTTTTGCCTGGTGCCTAAAAGTGTATAATGAAGGCACCAGGCAAACCTCCCTGGAGAAAGCATTCCACAAATGGGGAGCCACTGCAGAAAAGGCCCTGTTCTCGTGCTGCCACCCTACGGACCCCCCATGGAGGAGGCGCACAAAGAAGGGCCTCAGAAGATGGTGTCAGGGTAGGTTCATATGGAAAGAGACAGTATTGTGGTCCTCAGCCATCAAAATGAATGTGCCATCAGAACCTAAAGAATTTGGGGGGGGGGTTATTCCAGGATCATAGCACCACCACAAAGAAGATCCTGTCTTGTGCTCACTCATCAAATCTTCCAAAATAGCACCAAGAACAAGACAGCCAATGCTGGTGTTAATCCCCAAACAAGCCTAGTGGAGGGTTCTAGAGTCTAGCTTCCCTTCCAAAGGATGTTTACGTTGTCTCTAATACGCAATCTTACTCTTTCACATAGTCTGCCGAAGATATACAGGAGGAAGAGAACCCGATAAAAGAAATAACAGACAAAATTATTGATCTGGTGAGCAAGCGTGATGGGAATAGTACGCTTATTGCAGCGGTTGCAGAAGTCCGGGTACAGAGGCGACCAATTAAAAGCAAAACAGGTAAATTTTTTAAAAGAGGGAACTGCATTTTCTCATGCGTTGGTTGAGGGCTGGCAGTAGGAATGGAAATTGCAAGTGGATAAGAAGCCGTTTCATTCATAGCCTGTTTCCAGACTTCCCGGCAGGGCTTATTCTTACGCAAGTTTGCTTTTCGGCACAAATTCTAACACATCTCAAGTTTACCGTAAAATAACTTTTATTCATTGCTAGACACAACCTCCAAATACTGGATCGGGCTCATTTGAGCTTTAACAAATGGCTTGAACTGATGTTTGATGCTTTGTTGTGTTTTTAAAACAAGAACAATAAACATTAATAAGCTTCCCTATACAGGGCTGCCTTCAGATGTTTTCTAAAGGTTATATAGTTACTCATCTCCTTGACATCTGATGGGAGGGCGTTCCACAGGGCGGGTGCCACTACCAAGAAGGCCCTCTGCCTGGTTCCCAGTAGCTTCGCTTCTTGCAGGCAGGAAACCGCCAGAAGGTCCTCAGTGCTGGATCTCAGCATCCAGGCTGAACGATGGGGGTGGAGACACTCCTTCAGGTATACAGGGCCGAGGCCATTTAGGGCTTTAAAGCTCAGCACCAAAACTTTGAATTATGCTCAGAAACTTACTGAGAGCCAATGTAGGTCTTCCAGAACCAGTGCTATATGGTTCTGTTGGAAGCCGCCCAGAGTAGCTGGAACAACCCAGTCAGATGGGCGGCATATAAATATTATTAGGTAAAATATTATTATTTTTGTAGGGATGCGGGTGGTTCGGGGTTGGTGGTTCGAATCCCCACGACGGGAGTGAGCTCCCATTGCTCTGTCCCCGTTCCTGCCAATCTAGTAGTTCGAAAGCACACCAGTGCAAGTAGATAAATAGGTACCGCCGCGGTGGAAAGGTAAACAGCGTTTCCATGTGCTCTGGCTTCCGTCACGGTGTTTTGTTGTGCCAGAAGCAGTTTAATCATGCTGGCCACATGACTGTCTATGGACAAACGCTGGCTTCTTCAGCCTGAAAGCGATATGAGCACCGCAACCCCATAGTTGCCTTTGACTGGACGTAACCATCTGGGGTCCTTTACCTTTTTTACCATTATTATTATTATTATTATTATTATTATTATTATTATTATTATTATCTGGGACCTTCTGCATGCAGAGCAGATGCCCTAAAGGTAAAGGGAACCCTGACCATTAGGTCCAGTCGTGACCAACTCTGGGGTTGCGGCGCCCATATCGCTTTATTGGCCAAGGGAGCCAGCGTACAGCTTCCAGGTCATGTGGCCAGCATGACTAAGCTGCTTCTGGCGAACCAGAGCAGTGCACCGAAACGCCGTTTACCTTCCCGCCGGAGCAGTACCTATTTATCTACTTGCACTTTGACGTGCTTTCGAACTGCTAGGTTGGCAGGAGCAGGGACCGAGCAATGGGAACTCACCCTGTCACAGGGATTCGAACCGCCAACCTTCTGATCGGCAAGTCCTAGGCTCTGTGGTTTAACCCACAGCGCCACCCACGTCCCTACCACTGAGCTATCTGCGCTGAGTACTGATGGTGGGTTTGTTGACGAGAGTCACCCTTGCCAGTGTGGTGTAGTGGTTAAGAGCGCTAGACTTGTAATCTGGTGAACCGGGTTCGCTTCCCCGCTCCTCCACATGCAGCTGCTGGGTGACATTGGGCTAATCACACTTCTTTGAAGTCTCTTATCCCCACTCACCTCACAGTGTTTGTTGTGGGAGAGGAAGGGAAAGGAGAATGTTAGCCGCTTTGAGACTCCTTCGGGTAGTGATAAAGCAGGATATCAAATCCAAACTCTCCTTCTTCTTGCCTTCCAGATTTCTTGGTCCCGTTGCTGAGCTCCGTTCTGACCGTGGCTTGGATCTGCTGTCTGGTCACGGCCTTTTACTGGTGCATCCGTAAGCGCCGGAAGCAGAGCGCGCACACGCACACGCCGTCGGACGACAACACCACCAACAACGTCCGGGAGCAGCTGAACCAGATCAAGAACCCCATTGAGAAGCACGGCGCCAACGCCATCCCCATCAAGGACTACGAGAACAAGAACTCCAAGATTGCCAAAATAAGGACACACAACTCGGAGGTGGAAGAAGACGACATGGACAAGCACCAGCAGAAGAGCCGCTTTGCCAAGCAGGCGACCTACACGCTGGTCGACAGAGACGAAAAGCCCCCCAACGGCACGCCGGCAAAGCACCCGAACTGGACAAACAAGCAGGACAACCGGGACTTAGAAAGCGCACAAAGCTTGAACCGCATGGAGTACATTGTATAGCAGGCAGCCGGGCGCTGCCTCCTAATCCATACTTAACCAGTTCGAGTCAACTCTGGAGCTTGTAGTTCTCAAAGCGGTTGTGTAATATTTTGAGTCTAAGGCTATTATTTGCTTAGAATCCCTGTGTTAATTTAAGTTTTGACAAGCTGGCTTACACTGGCAGTGATAGTTGCTGTGGTTGGCTGGAATACCAAGCGCTGCATTCCACATCTATGCAAAACTAGTCGAAAGTGCCCCCCCCCCATCAATTCAGCCGCCGCTGATGCATCTCCTGGCAAGGTTTCATCAAGGTATCATGTAGCCTTTTATTATTTAGCCTTCCCTCCCCTAGCAAAGAATTCCTTCCTTCCTTCCTTCCTTCCTTCCTTCCTTCCTTCCTTCCTTCCTTCCTCTCTCTCTCTCTCTCTCTTTCTCTCAATGTCACGGTTTATACAGTCCCTGTGGGGAGGGAAGGAGATAAATTTTATTTATTTATTGAAATTAGAGTTCTTTTGTATATTGGTTTTATGATGACGTACAACTAGTTCTGTATTTGAAAGTGCCTTTGCAGCTCGGAACCACAGCAACTATCGAGGAAAAAAAGTAAAAAAGTTTATTATTTATTTTTTTTAATTGTATTTTTTTGTGGGGAGGGCAAGTGGGGAGGGATTGGGGGGGACTTCTTGTCAGCAGTTGCTGGTAAAAAAAATGAAGAATTGAGAGGAAATGTGTCAAAAGTAGAAGTTTGTATAGTTATGTAAATAATTCCTTTTTTTATTAATCACTGTGTATATTTGATTTATTAACTTAATAATCAAGAGCCTTAAATATCATTCCTTTTTTTTTATTTATATGTATGTGTTTAGAGTTGAAGGTGTTTTTCCCCCCATAGCATTTGTAAGCTTATGGCTTCTTTATCTTTTTAAAAATCTTTTTATTCTACCCCCCCACCCCTTTGTTACATGTTTGCCTACATGCCAAAATTTAAGGTGTTCTGAAAATCAGTTTGTTTTTAAAGGATAGAGAAGGCTTTTGGGGCCTTGAAACTGGCTTTCTGTACGATGTTGAGTGCGCGTTTTGTCTTTATTCTTTGAGAACACCTTTGATAGTATCACTTTAAGAATATTTGTTTAAGTACCAGCTGAGGCAGTTTAGAATTAGATTAGAATTTTATTTTATTTCCCCCCCTCCTGGCTGCTTTAGAAGTTGGGGCATGGGGGAGGAGGGAGGGGGAAAGGAGGGCAGGCAGATCATCTGCCGTGAAGCAGTTTAAGGGAACACAACTGAGCGATAACCTTCTGTAGATGAACGTGTGACCGGTTGCATGTAATTAAAGAAAAAAAATATCGAATTAGCGTGTGGAGTTGGAAACACCGAAATCTTATTTTGTAAACTCTTGATTTCCCCCACCCCCACCCACCAGCACAGATAGGTGGTGCTGAACCACTTGTAGGTTGTTTTTTTAAAACTTCTTTTCTTTGTAATCTACTGCATGTAGAAAGTATTCCGATAAGCTAGTTGTTGAATACTTGAACAGTAGAGTGTCCAGTTAAGATCACTGTGTAGATTTGCCATAGATTACACTGCCCGCCTTAAGGAGTGAGGAAATCAAAGTGCTATTACAAAAAGTTGGAAGATCAAAAAATCAAAATTGCAAAAAAACGACAACAAAAAAGGCTTAAAACTGAGTAATCTCGCTGGGTAAACCACCGGGATCACGAGGATATCTTGTATGGTAATATTAGTGTTACACGGACATGAAAATACATCTCTGATGTGTTTATTCCTGGCAATAAATCTTGAAAAATATTTATTAAATTTTTTTGTATAAAAACAGCGTGAAGATTGAGCTTCATTGAGATGCTTCCAACGTGAATGTCTTCCAAATGCTTCCCCCACCCCCAACAATAGCTATGCTATAAAGGTAAAGGGACCCCTGACCATTAGGTCCAGTTGTGACCGACTCTGGGGTTGCAGCGCTCATCTCACTTTATTGGCCGAGGGAGCCGGCGTACAGCTTCCAGGTCATGTGGCCAGCATGACTAAGCCACTTCTGGCGAACCAGAGCAGCGCATGGAAACGCCGTTTACCTTCCCACCGGTACCTATTTATCTACTTGCACTGGTGTGCTTTCGAACTGCTAGGTTGGCAGGAGCCAGGGACAGAGCAACGGGAGCTCACCCCGTCGCGGGGATTCGAACTGCCAACTTTCTGATCGGCAAGTCCTAGGCTCTGTGGTTTAACACACAGCGGCACCCGCGTCCCAGAGCAACGCTATAGAAGTAAGCAATACCATGGGGCAACCCAGTGGTTTCATTGGGATAAACTCGGTGGACCACATAACGTGGATGTTGAGATTCCCACTGCCTACCCCAGGTCCAGAACGAGAACTGCCAGGGCTGTAAACTTGGTCTGTTTTTAGATCGTTCTCGCTGGGATCGAGAGGATGACTCAATGGAAGTGTATTAAAGACCAGTTTTTGAAAGCACTAGTGGCTAAAGCCCCTTTCCAAATCTGGTTTTGTGGGCTCTCCGAGTCCTGCCTCCAACTAGCTTGTGTTGGTGATGGATGCAAGTGGAACGGCCTTATTTATCTCTTAACGGTCTTCAGCCTGGTTTCTTTTACGCTTCAATGGCTCTGTCTCACCTTTCTTGCATTGTGGAGCTCAAGATGGCGGTCACAAGGTGGCCCAGGCACTGAGCAGAGGTGCTCAGTTTCAGTGGCATTGGGGTATCCCATACCTTCTAATGATGCCTTGGATTGTCTCTCGAGGCTATTCTGTAAGGTTTCTTCAAGAAAGCCTTGAACCCAGAATCCTTTTCGCCAGCAAAGTGCTTATTATCATGGTGGGAAGTGAGCAGGAACTTGCCCTTCTGAAATCTGTACCTTCACTCAGAAGCTCTGGATTAATTGGGTATCTTTGAGCAAAACACACCACAGGGAAAAAGCCGCTCTTGGTAGCTTCATCCTTCCATGTTTTAGGGCAGGCACACTTGAAATTGGGTGTGAAGAAGAAGAAGAGGAGTTTGGATTTGATATCCCGCCTTTCACTCCCCTTCAGGAGTCTCAAAGCGGCTAACAATCTCCTTTCCCTTCCTCCCCCACAACAAACACTCTGTGAGGTGAGTGGGGCTGAGAGACTTCAAAGAAGTGTGACTGGCCCAAGGTCACCCAGCAGCTGCATGTGGAGGAGCGGAGACACGAACCCGGTTCCCCAGATTACGAGACTACCGCTCTTAACCACTACACCACACTGGCTCTCAGTGTGGTGGCACACAGCAATTTGATACTGACTTGGAAATGTGAATGGGTGGGGCGGTGGGGGATGGAAAGAGAATATATCCCAGTGCTGCAGCTAGTTATAGAGTTCAGCCTTTCTCAACCTTGGGTTCACATTATGTTCTTGAACTACAACCCCTTAGCATGATGGGAATTGTAGTCCCGCAACACCTAGGGACCCAAGGTTGAGAAAGGCTGAGTTAGATGCAGACTGAGTTAGTTGAGCTTTGGTTTCGCAGAAACTTAGTCTAGAACAGTGTTTCCCAATTCAGCTGTTTTTGGACTACAACTCCCATCACCCCTAGTTGCAAGACCAGTGGTCGGGGGGAGATGGGAACTGTAGTCCAAAAGCAGGTGGAGACCCAGGTTTGGGAAACGCTGGTCTAGAAGATCCAACCTTCTCTCATATTCTGGAAAATGATCACCTCTGTGACAGACACTGTTGCTGCAATGGAATATAAGCGGGTAAGGAAAATTACCGCACTGAAGTGACCAAGCTACTACTAGTTTCTACTATTCCCCATGTGTACCAACAGATAGAAGTGCCGTCCTTGCAAGCAGCAAAGAGATGTGGGGGTGTCGCTCTTGTTAAAATACATTTGAGATTTATTCTCCCCAAACCGCCCCCCCCCCCGAAAAAAAGCTGGATTCTGTGACAGCAAACCAGTTTATAAAGGTGGTGAATTCTCTGCCAAAATGTCTAAACATACAACTCACTGGAGAAGCACGGGCCCCTGTCATTAAAAACCAGTTTTAAGATAGCTGCGGGGAATGTGCGATTCTCTTATCTAAGACCAGCCTTCCCCAACTTGCTACCCTCCAGGTGTTTTGAACTACAGATCCCATCTGCCAGCACACCATGTTGTCTTAGGATGATGGGAGTTGTAGTCCAAAACAGGATTTGCAAACAGCATTCTGGCATTAGGAAATGGCCTTAAGAGAGTTTAAATTACTGGATCACGTAATGTTTCAGCTGCCTCCTGCAAGCCTTCCTTAGATAGTAGCCCTGCTGCCTTCCTAAGGAAATGGCTCTCAAGATTAAAAGCACCACTCCCAGCTTCGGAGTGCAAAGAGCCCCGGCTTCATTCATTCCCATCAGATTGTATCTGCCATAGTCACAAGGACAGTTGTTCATTTTGTAGCTGCCTCCCACTGCAGGTTCAAACAAACCAATTAGAGATAATGAGTCCTTTGCAGGGTAGCAAGCAGTGCTTGTACAGTGTGAATGCTGAGCTGAAGAGCAAAGTCCCTTATGCTGGTGTGCCTGCTGCAAAGCCCCTTATGCTGGTGTGGCAGGCTCATGGCATCCCGACATTAAAAGGCCATGTGGACCACTTCTTACATCTCTCACCTCCCTATAAAGTGGAGATTTTCCCCAATGGACATCTGGGATTGCTTCTGCAGCCAATGGGAAGTTGCACACGCTTCCTCCATGCCAAAAGGAGCGCCGGAAATAGCGTTTGCGCATGCGTGCTTTGCCGACCCCTGCTCTAGTTGTTGGACTATACAGCTTTTATCAGCCTCAGCCAGCATTGCCAAGCATAAGAACAATGAAAGCTGTAATCCAGCAACACCTGGAAGGCACAACTTTGGCTGCTCCTTTTACGGAGGAAGCTGGGAATTCTTCTCTGGCTCGGATTAAATCCTGAGCTACTGGAGAAATGCGGGGATGGCAGAGCTTCTCTTTGCTTTGAGATGGACTCGTAAAAGCCTCTTTCTGAGCTTGGTGAACTTTGCCAGCATCCCAACTACAGATGTGGTTATTGGGCCAAGTAAATTAGCTTCAGTTCCCCGTCTGCAAGACGGTTGGGGCTGCAGTTGGAAGATAAACAAGATAAGGAACGTAAGACAAAGAGCAGCCTTAAATTCAAATTCATAATGGAGGGACCACTGATAGAATATTCACATAGCTACTCGACCGATGCAGGAGAGAGCTCAAAATAAAGGATTCTGAAATATGAAACTACTATTGCGGTTCGTTGTTTCCTCTGTTGCAGAAACAAAAAGGAAAGCAAAGAATGTTTCAGGTTAAGAAACAAGACTTGACTGTGTTTATCTGAGTGGAAATTGCATCTTACTGTTTCACAGTATACTAGTTTGGAAGAGGCACCCACAGATTTTCTTTTTTGTCTGCCAGAGAGAGGCCTCACACAGAATAATGAATGTTTGTGCTTCGGATAATGAGTCAGCTGGAGGCTGGAAAAAGTTTGCTTCTAGAGTTACTTCATAAACAAATTTGTTTTCTGTCAACTTTGTTCTTGTGAAATCCAGCCCGTTCCTTCCTGACCAAAACTCACCTACCCAAGCGGGCAATATTTATACTAGAGCCAAATACGGCAATCTCAGATCTGCCTCCCTTGCGTGCTCAGTGGAGGCTCCCGGCCAAAGTGGAGGGCTCTGTGCGGGCATAAATGGTAGGACAAATAGAAAGTGACAAAATGAAAGAAAGCAGATCACCCAACGTGCTAGCCATTCCTCAGCCCTGCAACTTTCACAGGGCAGTCGCTGGCAGAAAACTCTCCTCGTGGATGCTGCAAGGAGGTTCGCTTTCGTTGTGGATCTGAAACTGTGATGCAAATGTTTAAGGACACAGAAAGATTTTCAGGCTTATAGGGACCAAGTTGCATAAAGCAGCAACTCTAATAGTGCACCGAAAACAGGCAGACACAATTCAAACATTCCCCAAATAAGGAGATGTCCTAGTATGTCCTAATTCTCAGGAGAAGTGTTAGGTTCGATGAAGTGTTCAAACCAGGTTTCAGCGTCGGCTTTAGAACTTGAGCAAGATGTGCCTGTGAGCATGCGCAGAGGGCGTTTCCTTCATCACCGAATAACTAGAACCTGTGCCAAGAGTCCAAGGTTGAGAATGGCTACCCCAGGGCTTGCTTAAAAATCCTGTTGCTTCTTTGTTTCAGTTGTTCTGGCAGCTAAACATGAGCTTTAGAACAACTGAGCCCAGACCCTTTTCATTCTTTGTGGTTTTGGGGTGGGTGGTGAAGCTCTCTTTGTACCATTTGTGCAAAGATCCAACAAACACTGTTCACCCAAGTTGTTATCCTTCTGCCAGGGATGGGCGCTTAGTTGCTGCTTCTCTCTGTGGGCCTTGATCTCCACATTTAATGCAAGCAAGGGGGCTGCTGTGACGGTAACAAATTGGAAGCAAAATTATTTTGAAGGTTGAGGCTTTGTCTCCTTTTCATTGTCAAGCCTCATTCTTTCCCAAGAGCGGACTGAAAGGATTGCCAAATCAGAGGTTAGGAAGGGAGGCAAACACAGCCATGCTGCTTCCAGATCATCCATGTTCGACAACACAGCTATCGATACAACATGCTTTTTCTGCTGCCCTTCCTGCAAATGAGGGCATAACCACATTGAATAGCAGTTCATGCTATCATTTAGACTAGGGCTGCCACCTTTGTTCTGGCAAAGTACAGGACATGGCCAGGCGCATTTTTTTCTTTTTCATCTGGGTGCCAAAGTGAATTCAAAGCAATCCATTACAATCTGTTGCAGCCTAACAGGATGGCCCCTCTGGAATTTGTCACACACGCACATAAGCATGAATTTGTAACTCTTGTCTGTGCTTGGCTACTCGGAGCTTAAATATATGACATTTCACACACCCTTCCAAACATATGCATTTGGAGAGGATGCCTCACTTGGCAGAGAGAGAGAGAGAGAAGGCCTGAAATACAGGACAAAACTGTATTATACAGGCAAGCCTCTTGGGCTTGCTGATCAGAAGGTCGGCGGTTCAAATCCGTGCAATGGGGTGAGCTCCCATTGCTCTGTCCCAACTTCAGCCAACCTAGCAGTTTGAAAACATGCCAATGCAAGTAGATAAATACAGTGGTACATTGGGTTAAGTACTTAATTCGTTCCGGAGGTCTGTTCTTAACCTGAAACTGTTCTTAACCTGAAACACCACTTTAGCTAATGGGGCCTCCTGCTGCCGCCGCACCGCCAGAGCATGATTTCTGTTCTCAGCCTGAAGCGAAGTTCTTAACCTGAAGCACTATTTCTGGGTTAGCGGAGTCTGTAACCTGAAGCGTATGTAACCTGAAGCATATGTAACCCGAGGTACCACTGTAGGTACCGCTGTGATGGGAAGCTAAATGGTGTTTCCATGAGCTCTGGTTTCCATCACGGTGTTCTGTTGCTCCAGAAGCGGTTTAGTCATGCTGGCCACATGACCCAGAAAGCTGTCTGTGGACAAACTCTGGCTCCCTTGGCCTGAAAGTGAGATGAGTGCCACAACCCAATAGTCGTCTTTGACTGGACTTAACTGTCCAGGGGTCCTTTACTTTTTACCTTTTTTACGGACAGGACAGGTGTTTAGGCACAGGTCACATCCACTGAAATCAGCTTTAGGCAGCTGATTTGGGGTTTCATGAAAGGGCAGCAAATTCATTACGTGCCTAATGTATTAGCGTTACTATAATTCCCTCCCTCCTTTGTTAGGGATGGCAAGGAAGGGAATGCTTCTAGGATTTCCTGTCTCAGCCATCAAAGTAACTTGTCTGGCCTTCACATACCTCCATATGTGGTGGGAATGTCCCCAAATCCAACTCTTCTGGACACCAGTCACACAAGAAATATGCAAAATAACTAATCGAGTATTAGAAGTCACCCCAGAACTGACCCTACTAAACATTTTCCAATACAGTGGTACCTCGGGTTAAGTACATAATTTGTTCTGGAGGTCTGTTCTTAACCTGAAACTGTTCTTAACCTGAAGCACCACTTTAGCTAATGGGGCCTCCTGCTGCCGCTGGAGCACAGTTTCTGTTCTCATCCTGAAGCAAAGTTCTTAACCCGAGGTAATATTTCTGGGTTAGCGGAGTCTGTAATCTGAAGCGTATGTAACCCAAGGTACCACTGTATAATAATGCCCACTTGCATCACAAAGCGCTCATAACCCACCTACTCTCAACAGCCAGAAACATCATTGCCAGCACTAGAGAGACCTGCTGGGAGTAAATATGGATCAATGGTATGAAACAGTATGGGAAACAGATTTATTAGAAAAAAAACCCTAACCAATAAACTGAAACTGACACAGGGACAAATAGAAGACACCTTCACCCTGTTATGGTTCCCCTTTATCACTTACACAGCCCAACAAGACAACAACAATAGCATAAGAATCAATATAGCTGACCGGACCCAAAAACACACCCTCTCACACACTACAGCCAACCAAAGACAACCAACCACACCCTAGGGTACCTGTCTCACCTCCAAGGAAATACAACAAGCGAATTGAAAGAGAACCCACACAAGTGACGCTGACACAAAACCCCACACATCCACTAAGGAGGAGAATAGAATAATAAGCTCCAGTAAGTCTCAGTTGGGAGACAATACTAAGAACTGGATCTCCTTCCCACGCTTTTCAAAAACCCCACATTAACTTCTGGAAATCACCTTTAATTATCCAGGCACTGGGTGTACATTTAAAATTAGGCCCAATGGGCCACTGGCACAATTCAAAATTTATCTTCTGAACTAAATCAAGCAGGTAGGAAGAAACCAGACCAGATTAGGAAGAGGAGGCTGCAGAGCCCAGCAAAATGTAAACCGTAAGCTGAAATGGCACATAACCATGTAAATTTTTCTGAAATGGACCAGATATGACACGTTGATTTGTTCATAGAAGGGTGAGTCTCCTAACACACAAACACAATTTCAGGCCACGTAAGATTATTTTGGGGGAATGCCTCTGATCAGCAATATCATTAGAACTTTCCATATCTGCTATTAAAAGGTAAAGGTAAAGGGACCCCTGACCATTAGGTCCAGTCGTGACCGACTCTGGGGTTGCGGCGCTAATCTCGCTTTACTGGCCGAGGGAGCCAGCGTACAGCTTCCGGGTCATGTTGCCAGCATGACTAAGCCGCTTCTGGCAAACCAGAGCAGCGCACGGAAACACCGTTTACCTTCCCGCCAGAGCAGTACCTATTTATCTACTTGCACTTTGAGGTGCTTTCAAACTGCTAGGTTGGCAGGAGCTGGGACCGAGCAACGGGAGCTCACCCCGTCGCGGGGATTCGAACTGCCAACCTTTTGATCGGCAAGTCCTAGGCTCTGTGGTTTAACCCACAGCGCCACCCATGTCCCATATCTGCTATTAGACACTATTAAATGTGCCTTATGTATTTAAAAAAATCTCATGTCATATATGCAAATCCCCTTGGCCAAAAAAAGAAAAAAGAGAGGGGGGGTGTCTGTAATAATATCGCTAGCCATCACAAAGTGTAGCAAACGTTACTACCACAAAAAATATGCTTCACAGATTAGGGGCAGAATAAGCCAGAATGGTCCTTTCAATAAGCCCCAATGAAAACAAACAAACAACTACTACTACTACTACTACTATTTATATCTCACCCTTCTTCCCAAAAGAGCCCAGGGCAGGAAACATGGCATTCAAACAAGTACAATTATATACATTCTAAACATAATTTAAAAGCATTCTGAAAATAGACATGAACTGTTTGACAAGATTACTAGTCTAAGGAAATAGGTTCACAGGGGGCGAACTTTGACTCAAACTGGTTCCACTATTCCCTCCCCCAATTATTTTTATTAATTTTCCAACTTATTACAAATCCAACCTAATTACTTTAATTTAATACACCTGTTGCAAACATAAGTTCATCATTTCATCCCATAGCTGCATCATTTGTTATTTAGTTTTCAGTTGTTATCCGTCAATCTCCGTTACATCACTCTTGCAGCTGACCACATTTTCCTCCTTACAAACAGTGCCTCTGTTACATCTTACAAGTATTACATGTGTAAAAGGTAAAGGGACCCCTGACCGTTAGGTCCAGTCGCGGACAACTCTGGGGTTGCAGCGCTCATCTCGCTTTACTGGCTGAGGGAGCCGGCATACAGCTCCCGGGCGAACCAGAACAGTGCATGGAAACACCATTTACCTTCCCGCCGGAGCGGTACCTATTTATCTACTTGCACTTTGACATGCTTTCAAACTGCCAGGTTGGCAGGAGCAGGTACTGAGAAAAGGGAGCTCACTCCATCGTGGGGATTCAAACCGCCAGCCTTCTGATCGGCAAGCCCTAGGCTCTGTGGTTTAACCCACAGCACCACCCTTATGTAGTCCTCCATAATTACTGTTGTTTCAGACCTGGTATGCTGGGATAATTAATTACTATCTTCCATTGTTCACTTCTTTGCAGTGAGATGGTACTATATATTTTTTTAAAGTTCATTTAAACCTACTGTTCGGCCTCTGCAGAAACTTTCCTTCTTCTTCACAATTCCTCCCCCCTTGATATATGTTGCCAATCTGTGTTTTAAGAGCACCACAGATGCCTCAGAGAACAATTGCTGCCTATAAGCCTATACTGAGATCCAAATGAATGTTTGCATTGGAAGACTAAATCGAAGTTCACAACGCACTGACCCCCAGTGTAATAAAATCTTCGTTCTTGGACACTCCTGGTGTGGAAATATCAGAACCAACAGCAATGAAGTGACACTCCCTGCTAATTTGTGCAAGACACCCACTCAGTTATATCCAAGTTTCCAGGCTACATTCGCTGTTGCGGCCACAGCACCTTCCCCTGTAACCCAAAACTGCACTCATCCACTCAACTCATTTGCGCTCCCAGCACACTCAGCTCTGCAAACACACCTGCCATAAGGCCCTTTCCACATGATCTCACTAAAACAAACCTTCATCCCCTTTCGCTCATCAATGCCACACTTCCATCAAGCGAGATTTCCAAGTCACGGCAGTCTCTGGCCCTAAGAAATGGCCTTCATCTCTCTAGATCAGAATGCAGCCCTCTAGATGTGGTTGGACTACAGCTGAGGGAGCAGGTTGTGTTGTGTTCTAAACTACTGAGCCACTTGGGCTTGCTGGTCGGAAGGTGGGCGGTTCGAATCCCTGCGACGGGGTGAGCTCTCGTTGCTCTGTCCCAGCTCCTGCCAACCTAGCAGTTCAAAAGCACGTCAAAGTGCAAGTAGATAAACACCATCTCCAACTCCTCAAAAGATTCCATCAATGGTGTCTCCAAAAAATTTTACACATCACCTGGGAAGACAGGCAAACTAATACCAGTGTACAGGAAGAAGCAAAGATCACCAGTGTCGAAGCCATGCTTCTTCGACATCAACTTCGTTGGACTGGTCATGTTGTGCGGATGCCTGATGGTCGTCTTCCAAAGCAACTACTCTATTCCGAACTTAAAAACGGAACGCGTAATGCTGGTGGTCAACAAAAGAGGTTTGAAGACTGTCTCAAGGCAAATCTAAAAAAATGTAGTATAAACACTGACAACTGGGAAACACTGGCCTGTGAGTGCTCCAGTTGGAGAACAGCCTTTACCAAAGGTGTTATGGGCTTTGCAGACACTCAAACTCAGGATGCAAGGGAGAAACGTGCTAAGAGGAAGGCACGCTTGGCAAATCCACACCGTGATCAACTCCCGCCCGGAAACCAATGTCCCCACTGTGGAAGGACGTGTGGATCCAGAATTGGCCTCCACAGTCACTTACGGACTCACTGTTAAAACCATGTTTATGGAAGACAATCTTACTCGGCTGCGAGTGATCACCAAAAAAGAAGAAGACCAAGAATGGTGTAGTACCTAGTGGTTCTAGACAACATCCATGATATCTTTTACTGATATGTGCCCTTTCTTAAACTTCATGATGAAAAACAGGCACATTTCATTCTATTCACTATTCAATTAAGGGGAAATTTGATTAAAGGGGTATTCCCCCAAGAAAGAAAATTCAGATATACCCACAGACCCATTCAGTCTACTAATATACTATACACACTACATGAGATGATGAACTTTCCTTCTGTAATTGTTTAAACGGAGTACTGAGTTTCCCCCTCCTCCTTATACAAGGAAAGGATTTGAAGTATTTAAGAAACTAAAGCCGCGATGTTTGGGCCCTGCTTGCTCAAACATGCTAAGACTCATAGAATAAATCTAGTATATGAGTCTTGACAAAGCGGGGAGAGAATCTCTTAATGGACAAAAAATGTTTTTTTTTATTTTTTAAGAAAACAAAAAAGAACAGGGAGATTTCCTATGTGCAAGTCACTGCATGCCTACTTAACTTTTTGAAAAATAAAATAAGATTACTGTTGTAATTTAGAGCCAAACAAGGCGAGCTAGCCATTGAAAGATCCAACGAGGTTTCTTAAACAGAACATTTTCTGATCAGGATCGCAATGCTGGCAAAAGCGGAGGGATTTTTTTTTATCCTGTCCTCTGTGCTGTTTTTCTCAGCTGAAATCACTTTCTGAAACAGCTCTTTGCCCCATGGGGCAAGACACAAAAGGTAGAAAAAAGAAAACAGCATGTTATTCCTTGAAGGAGAACTACCTGAAAATGACTTACAGATGGTACCTAACTCCGAGTAGGCTTTCTAAGATGTATAAGACTGAATCAGATAAGTATTGGAGATGCAATGAGGTTGAGGGTATGTTCTTTCATATGTGGTGGTCCTGTAAAAGGGTAAAAGAGTATTGGGAAATAATTCATAATGAATTGAAAAAAATGTTTAGAAGCACTTTTCGGGGGAAAACCAGACTCCTTTCTGTAGGGGATAATTCAGACGGAAATTCCCAGGTGTCAAAAAAGGTTATTTATGTAAGCCACTACTGCGGCCCGTGTTTTGTTATCCCAAAAATGGAAAATGAGCGAGGTCCCAACTAAAGAAGAACGACAACTTAAACCAGGCTTCCTCAAACTACGCCCTCCAGATGTTTTGAGACTACAATTCCCATCATCCCTGACTACTGGCCCTGCTAGCTAGGGATCATGGGAGTTGTAGGCCAAAACATCTGGAGGGTCGAGTTTGAGGAAGCCTGACTCAAACTGATGAAATATGTGCAACTTGCGGACCTAACATATAGAATATGAGAACAAGAAGAACATACGTTTAAAGAAGACTGGAAAACTTTTATTGAATATATGGGGGCAAATTGTGTACACTTGAAAACGTTGGCGTCATTAAGATAAATTCAACAGTTTAGGTAAGTTTTGTTGGATGTAATACTGGAATATTGAATGGTTTGGTTTATATAAAACATGCAGGGATTTATGTTATGCAAAATGAACCATGGAAGGAGAAGAAGGTAAGGCATCGATATTTTAAGGTTGGTCAAAAATGAGTATTCTAAATTGTAAAACAGAAAATTTAATAAAAATTATATATTAAAAAGAGAGAATTGAAAACAAATTGTGGAATGAAGCGACTGCGTAGCTCACATACAAGCAATCGCCTGCCACTTTTCATGCCCATAGACAACCAACACTGGAAACAGCTGAGTACACCAATCACTGAACAAGGGCAGTAATATGGGTGGAATATCACAGCAGTTTGAATCTCCACTTTCCATGAAACTTTACTAGATGATCTTGGACCAATCAGATCCTTTCAGCGGTTTTCGCAAGCATAAAAATGGGGGCAAACGTGCATCAGAGAAGTAAAGAAAATGGGTGTATTATCTCCCTGATCAATTGCACTGCTAGTTTTGCGAGCTCTTAGATCTCAAGCCTCCTTAAAACAATTCTGATGCAGTTTTAATGTCCTCGTAAACATTTATTGCAACGGAGAAAGAAAAGTGAGTCAAGTGAATAGTAAATCTCATAATAATCCAATAATAGAGGTTTAGCTCCAAACAAATTTAAGTGGATTTGAGATACAGAGGTGGGCTTAATTCTATCCTTTCTGTCTCTCTCTCTTCTCAACCTGCTGGTTGGGAAAATATATTCCATTCAGCACGCTCTATTTCTTCTAAATGGCTTTTGCATATTAAAAGCTATCCAAAAAACCCAGGAATAAGACCGAGAGAAATAGGGGCAAAAGAACCTAAATCCCAGTTCGATTCCCATGGAAGTAAACGATGACAATTAGGCTGTAAACAACTGCAGCAGATAAAGGCTCATAATGGATTCATGACAAAATGAAGAAGGGTCTTTGAGGGAAGCCAAGAACAGATCAAAACTTACTTCTCCAATTATCTGTTGTAGAACACTACCAGGTGTAGAATACAATGCTATATGGAACTTGTGTCTTGTTACATTTCAGTAACGTCAAGGATCTGAAACCTTAAGAAAGTTCAGGAGAAATGCCCATTTAGATGATACTTGCAGGTACTTAGCAAGCCCCCCAAGAAGCCAATATATCTTAACTATGGCCTTGGCAGAAGATGGAATCATGATAGCTTTAAATTTGGGGAACTTTTTCTGTGGCTTGCTTTTAGGATGGCCTTTTCCCCAACCCCCGCAATTCCCAGCCAACACACACACACACACACTTTAAATGAGTATCTCTGCAAGCTTGGCATACAGGGGGTTAAGAGTTAAGGGTTATTCTTTGGTGACTGCAGTCGGTTTTGGTTTGTCTGCATGACGAGCCGTCGTATTTCTCATAAAAACAAGTCTCTCAGGAAGGCTTTTTCTTCGAGTAAGCAACTCTCCATCAGACTTGGTTCCTGCCAAAGCCTTGTGTAGAAAAAACAATGTGGGATTTGGGGGTGGGGGGAACTTCTCTGAAAGATGTCCCCGGACAACCAGCACGACTGCAAGTCTGGGAACAGAGTGATCCTGCCTTAGAGACAACCTTATTGCTCCTGCAGGACAGGACAGCAGTCGTTTCAGTCACCCTTTGACTTTGGTTTGGTGCTGACTCACAGCACCGCCGAGGGTTCCTGCGTCGAAGCCCTGTCTAACCACGCCGCAAAATGTAGTTTTTGCTGGCCGGCTGCATGGCTCGGCTGTCTCCAATTCACATCACTTGTCCCATTCTGAAACAGGAAGCCCCAAGCTGCTCTCAGCTGTATTTATGCAATCCTTTGGTCGAGCTCCACGCCTACGTTTTTTGCTTCGGGCTGAGCATCGGAAGGAGCTGGAGATGCATTCTTCCTACTCCCTGTCTGAGTGCAGAGAGCCAAGATACACTTTCACGGTGTCCTTGCTGGGCTGCTTGCTCTCATCAGCTTTCTTTGTTTTGGTCCTCTTCACTCTAATAAGAATTTAAAAAAGAGATATTTTTCTTTAATAATGCGTAGCTCGCAACAGCTTTGCTCTTTCTACGAATTCAGGAAGGCTAAGGGAGGATCGGCTTTTGTCAATGACAAGCCTGCTTATTGTCTTGGCAAACACCTACGGCTTGCCCAGTATGGGTAGGATCAAGCAGCCGCCGTCTGCAATGGGGGAATTGGATTTACGAAAGAATGAGTTGTGCAGGGCTTCAGGTCCAAATCCACAGGACAGGGCGGAATTTTATCCAGATGTTACAACCTACAATGCACGTTGTCTTCTCATCCTTCCCAACTGAAAGACAATGTTTTCAGGAAAATAAATAAAAAAAAGATATAAAGACCTATGCGCCCAGAGAGGGATTCTAGACTTTTCAGCTTGCACAAATTGTATGCCGTTTTCATTAACACAGCGGACACCAGACTATAGCAGATGAATACAGCACACCATTCTCAGTCCTGTGATTTAATATTGGAGAGAACCCTCCCTTCCCAGTCCACACTGGAAAACTATTCTGGGGGAATGACGGTGGTGAACATCTTCTGGATGCTCATGGCAGCAGAGCATGGGTAGCCAAAACATCTTCCAGATGTTTTAGACTCCAACTCCCTTCAGTGCCAGTATGGCCAAAGGGAGATGTAGTCTACAACATATAGAGGGCAGGACGTTGGTAATCCTGGATCGAGGAATGTTGTTTGGGAAATACATTTCCTAGACTATAGAAGCCCTTCTATGAGCTACTATATCCAGGTAAGATTGGGGCCAAGAACAGGTGAGAGGGGTGGTTCTGGGAGTTCTAGGGACTGGTCCATTTCATTTATGGATTCCAGAGAGGGAGAGCCTGAAAAATTGGGGCACAGAAGGCCACAGACCCATAAAATCTGATGACCAAACCACATTACTTGAGGTTTGTGCCAATGCTTACCCATTTTAGATTTTCTGTTGCACTGGTGGGCATCCTTAATTTAGATATCGTGTGCAATTCTGTTTTCTCTGCCTTAGTTTTATATTGATATGCATTTTAGGTGATCATAAATCACCTTGCTGATTTTTGGACCAGGGTGAAAATCTTTCAAATAAACATTTAGCAGATGTATGGAAGTGTTGTGATTCCCACACTGAATTCCTGTGCCCCTATGGGTTGGCCGATTCATTCCAATGGAGGCAGATCCACATATGCTTTCCTTTATATCCAGGGACCTGCTGCCTCCAACTGAACAGATGAGGATGGGCAGCCCATAAACTACTTAGTCAGCCCTCTGGAAACAAACAAACTTGAAGCCAAGAGACTGAGAATCAACTGGATTTCCATCCTACTTCCCCGCTGGCCATATTCTCTTCATTGTCAGATGTATCCCTATGGTTGTGTGGAGCAAAACCTTTTGAAAAAGTCCCACACTGCCTGACACCGGGGTCTTTGGGCCCTGGAGCCCGGCCTGGCCTTGCCACTGCATCCCTGGCCCTCTCACTGAATGACCACCTGGCCAGCGCTCGCTCACTCGTCACTCGGATGGTGAACGAGCTCAGAGGGAGGCAGGCATGGGGCAACCGCAGCCTGGCCCTCCTCTCTGCAGGCGTTGGGGGGGAGTTTTGCCCCCCAAAAGCCATGCCGGCTGGCCAGGCAGTGCAGCGTGGCCCCACCTGGCTGTGGTGCCAAGGGCTGGGCTGGCATGGCGGGCTCCATTCGCCCTCTGTGCTCCATGCATGCCCCGGGCACCAGCAAACACCGTTACACCACTGCCTCAAAGTGACCTACATGTGGCTTCCTGCAGCCCACCCACGTCCTCGCTTCGCCAGACTGATGTGCCCATGGCTATAGTCGTTTCCAGGCTATCTGGGGAAACACGTAGTTAAGGAGCTGGGTGATCTTCCAGGAGATCTTCCAGGAGACAAAAGGAGGAAGATGAAAAGCCCAGACAACATGGTATCAAATGCCTTTCCCTAGCACATGCCACTGGCACAGATGAACTTTAAACAGGCTAGGCTGTTAACCGCAGGCAAAACGAAGAGGGCAGTGTCTTGGATTTTGTCAGGAAATCTCAGCTTTAAGGCTAAGTTAAAGTGGGGGGTAAGTCCTCTGTGCAAAGGCCACAGCATAATGAAGGCTGAAGTTCAACTAACACTAATATTTGCGGTTTGCGTAAAGAGCACGGAGGAGAAAAGGAATGTTCCTTGACCCAGTGATTACTTAAGCATAAAGGACCCTCAGCTGCTTTCCAAACGAGCAGAGAAAGGACCCAAATTTTATTCTATACCTTGGGAACTGATTCAATTCCCAAGCAGTGCAAGCTCTGGGAATGCAAGGGAAGGATCAAAGGAACATTGACAAGCCAACGGGTAACTTACGAAGGGGAACAGGCACCTTTGCCCTGCCCGCCCAATTCATTTGGACACAGGGTTTCATTTTGGCCTGTTGCAAAATGAATTTCTACTTTGAATTCTGAATAAATGCATCATATGTGCTGCTACATGTTAGACAGATGGCTCTGTCAGATGGGCTAGGAAGCATATCCACTTCCGGAAAGAAAGAAAAAACAGCAAGGGGGTAGAATACCTCTCATTGCACCCCAAAACACGACGTGGGCCAAGGACTGCTCCCATATACCTGGCAGCAGAAAGAAGCACGCAAATGCTATAGGTCAATTTTGTGTCCAGGGCAGCTGTCTATCAGCTCCATCTGGTATGCAGGCTGAGACCCTACCTGCCCACAGACTGTCTCGCCAGAGGGGTGCATGCAGGGCCGTCTTACCCATAGGCACCAGGGGTGCAGGGCACCCGGGCACTGGGCTCTCAGGGGCGCCAGGCCAAGAGTCTGGGGCCCGAGAATTGAGTCCAGGAAAGAGCCCGCCCGTCGGTCTGAGCACCGTGGCAGGCTCTTCTGCTGCGGGTGGCTCTGTGCCATGAGTTCAGGGGCGACCAAGCCAGCGAGATGTTGAGGCTGCCGGCCAGATACACCCTCCTGCGTGCCTGGGACTGGGCAACCTGGGGGGTGGGGCGCTGGGCGGATCTTTGCACCCTGGCACCGCATATGCTTAAGACAGCCCTGGGTGCATGCTCTAGTTATCTCCCGCTTGGATGACTGCAATGCGCTCTACCTGGGGCTACCTTTGAAGGTGACCCGGAAACTACAACTAATCCAGAATGCGGCAGCTAGACTGGACCGCCACCCTGACCACTTAAGACCCAACTCTCCCCATGATCAATTAACTGCGAGAGAAAGCTGGAAGGGTAGGAATGAAAAACAGTCCCTTCCCACCCACCCTGTGTGGGTTCTAGTTGTTCGTCTTTGCTGTTTATTTCTAGGAAGTTGCTTTTATTAAAAACCATGCATATGCATGAATGACGTGGGGACTTTGGGGACTGTGCTGCAGCCTTGGCACTATCAGGTTTCCTACTCCCATCTTAAACATGTATGTGGTGTGAGAGAGAACAGGGGAGAACACTCACATCTTTTTCAGGGCGTCTTGCTTTTCCTGCTGAGTCAGGGAAGTTGCCGCGGATTCTCCGAAATATTCCGATGTCCCAGGAGGAAACATCTCTTCCTAATCCAAAAGGTAATGCAGAGCTTTCAAATGGTGACCCATCAGTGCCACAGTTTTCAAAACGTTACAATATACATGTATTCTTTATAGATTACAATGATTTTACAATCATTTTGACATTTCAGAACTTGACTTCTTCCCCCTCTTTCTGTGGTTCCTTAAATTTATTTTTAATATCTTCTGCGTATCCAAATCAACATAATTTGCTCATTTATTCATCATCTTTAAATAGATACTCTTCTGAAACTGCAGGTTATTGCAATAATCCTGCCAATGTTCTTATCGGTTTACAATTTATCTGTAAATAGTCAACAAACCATTTCCATACTTTTTTAAAAAAAATTGTTATCTTTATTTCTCATTCTTCAGGTAAGTTTCACCATTTCTGCATATTCCATAAGTTTTTGTATCCATTCTTCCTTTGCTGCGACTTCTGCTTCTTTCCCTCCTGGGGCAAGCAACATTCTTGCCGCTGTAGTCGCATACATGAATAAATTTCTATACAGTTTGGGTAGTTCTGTCCCTATAATTCCCAAATAATGTTCCTATAATGCCCTGTGTTATTATTCATCATTCATATTATTATCAGCACCAGAATGAGATCATAAAGGCCAATCTCTCTCCTTCAGGTGGACAACATCAGCACGAGGACACAATGACCAGTCTCTCTCCTTCATTGGCCACTATCAACATGAGGTCACAATGGCCAGGAGAGGGTCAGAAAAAAACAGATCACAGCAGGCTGTGTGTGCAGATGGTAGATCTGTCCTTATAATTCCCCAAAGAAAAGCTGTTTTTTTTACAAAGGTTATTTGAAACATCCTTTTCATTTCATTATATATCATTTCCCAGTAAGCCTTAACCTTACTACAAGACCACCACATATGATAAAAAGAACCTTCTTTCTCTTTACATTTCCAACACTTATTTGATTTAGATTTATCCATTTTTGCCAGTTTACTCATTTTACTCATTCCCCCCCCCCCCCAGTTTATACATGTCTTCCACCTCTCTAGATGAAAAGGGACACCAGATTGCACTAAGCCAAGGGCGGTCTTTCCTGCAGTAATCTCCTGCTACACATTTTTGAGCCACTGAACTGAACCACAAACAAACAAGGCCAATGAGCTGGATTCCAAGCCATCTGAAGAAACTGCTGGCAAATATTTGATGTCTCTGTGGTTTGAACTGTGACAGATGCCAGGAGTCTGTGTAACAGACAATAGCAGCTTGCTTTGTCACTTGTTACTGAAGAGTTAATGGAACCGTGTCTATTCCATTATTCTCTGAAGGATTCCTATAATCTCCCATATTAACTACATGGGATACAGAGACTTGCAAAACTCTGTCTATCCATCCATCATTCAGCTTTGCAAGTGACTTTCATTTTGAATTATGCTTTTGAATTATGGTGCTGGAGGAGACTCTTGAGAGTCCCATGGACTGCAAGAAGATCAAACCTATCCATTCTGAAGGAAATCAGCCCTGAGTGCTCACTGGAAGGACAGATCCTGAAGCTGAGGCTCCAGTACTTTGGCCACCTCATGAGAAGAGAAGACTCCCTGGAAAAGACCCTGATGTTGGGAAAGACTGAGGGCAGAAGAAGAAGGAGACGACAGAGGATGAGATGGTTGGACAGTGTTCTCGAAGCTGCCAGCATGAGTTTGACCAAACTGTGGGAGGCAGTAGAAGACAGGAGTGCCTGGCGTGCTCTGGTCCATGGGGTCACGAAGAGTCGGACACAACTAAACAACTAAACAACTAAACAACAACAAAGAGACTTTAATAAATATATATGTTCAGACACGCACACAGAACCGTGATTGTTCTCTTCATTATTAAAACCTATATATGAACAGAATGAGAAATTTTACTTCACGCTCCTCACTGCAACCCTTCTGAATACATGAAATTGGACCATCTAGCTGAGGCGAAAAGGTATGGCATCCATTTGCCTTCTAGCCTATCCAATCAAGAAGAAGAAGAAGAGTTTGGATTTGATATCCCGCCTTTCACTCCCTTTTTAAGGAGTCTCAAAGCGGCTAACATTCTCCTTTCCCTTCCTCCCCCACAACAAACACTCTGTGAGGTGAGTGGGGCTGAGAGACTTCAAAGAAGTGTGACTGGCCCAAGGCCACCCAGCAGCTGCATGTGGAGGAGCGGAGACGCAAACCCGGTTCCCCAGATTACGAGTCTCTCACTCTTAACCACTACACCACACTGCCCTCAAAAATTGGAGGCCTTGGTCCTCAGAGCATCATTGAAGCAAAACGTGCCACACTTCTCCCATGTCACATAAAGTGCCTTGATGACATGAAGAAGAGTCTTGCAAGGCCAGATTCATGCATGCCATTTAAATTGTGACCTAAACCTGCTTTGCAGTTTAGCTGCAGGGAAAGTGTGGCTGAGTGGAAAAGATTGCACTCTTTGACTTTTGGTTTGCTTTACAGCATTTGTCCGTAGAGGGGGCCGAAAAGGGTTAAAGCTTTGAAAAATAACAAGGGAAAAATGATGTATATGTGAAACACTTCTCAACATGCCCAGTAAGTATAGTAGATTTTCCCCTCAGAGCCACACCCTGTAAGTGCTATATTTTGAGAACTGAACAATTATCATAAGGAATATGAGTCATTCTTTGAACGACTCTGTGGGAACCAGAGCCTCTTGCTTTTAGGAGGAATGTTAAGTTGCCTGAGGCTGGAATAGCACCATATATATATATATATATATATATATATATATATATATATATATGGAACAAAAAGTGGACACTTCATATATCTTAAGTATTAATGGTGATACCTGCTTTAATAATTAGTTGATGAGATGGGGGATGGGGGACTGGCAGGCAAGGATGATGAGGAGCCTGTTTTGAGAATTCTGTTGTTTATTTCCTGTGGGAATGCCAAGGCTTCTGAATGAAAAAGGGAAGATTAAATCTGTTCTCATCCTGTCTGGGAATCCCAATTTTTTTTTTTAAGTAAGTAAAATAAAGAAAAATATAACAGGCAGAAAGAATGACTGCAGAGGTTAGACACTGTATGAGTATTTTAAATTGTAAAACAGAAAATTTAATTAAAAAATTAATAATAATAATAATAACAACAACAATAATATTAATAAAGTGTTACCGCGAGAGCAAAAAGAGGACGCAGAAAAGGACGAATAAATAATCAGTGGAACTCGGGTACATTCTTCACAGAAGAAAAATAATTTCCTCAATGAAAATATGGGCATCCTATTCTATTATTATTATTAGGTAAAGGTAAAGGGACCCCTGACCATTAGGTCCAGTCGTGGCCGACTCTGGGGTTGTGGCGCTCATCTCGCTTTACTGGCCGAGGGAGCCAGCATGTGGTCAGCATGACTAAGCCACTTCTGGTGAACTAGAGCAGTGCACGGAAACGCCGTTTACCTTCCCGCTGGAGCAGTACCTATTTATCTACTTGCACTTTGATGTGCTTTCAAACTGCTAGGTGGGCAGGAGCTGGGACCGAGCAACGGGAGCTCACCCCGTTGCGGGGATTTGAACCACCGACCTTCTGATCAGCAAGTCCTAGGCTCTGTGGTTTAACCCACAGCGCCAACCGAGTCCCTATTATTATTATTATTAAATTTATACCCTGCCCCAGCCACTCTGGGTAGCTTCCAACATATATAAAAACATAATAAAACATTAAAAACTTCCCTATACAGGGCTGTCTTCAGATGTCTTCTAAAGGTGGTATAGTTATCTCCTTGGCTGCAACATTTATCTAATGAAAATATGGCTGTCTTAAGGAAATGCAGGACATTCTGGGATGGCTTCTGTAAATCCAGGATGGTACCTGGAAAATAGGGAAACCTGACAGGTCTGAAATCACCACCCACAGTACTAGAGTTTGGGGACACCTGCTAAAACTGACTGGCAGAATATTCAAGACAGACAAAAGGAAGGACTTCTCCCCACAGGACAGAATTAACTTATGGAATTCACTGCCACAAGATGTGGCCACCATCTTGGAAGGCTTTGAGAAATTCACAGGAAAATTATTTAGACAGAACCAGCCAAACTGTATAGAAATTTATTCATGTATGCGACTGCAGCGGCAAGAATGTTACTTGCCCCAAAATGGAAAGAAGCAGAAGTCCCAGCAAAGGAAGGATGGATACAAAAACTTATGGAATATGCAGAAATGGCGAAACTTACCAGAAGAATAAGAAATCAGGTAAGCATTGCTACTCCTGTCCTAATTACCTTCTCTCTTCCTCTCCAAGTGCTGGGTGCTTCTTCTCTTCTTCTGTACAGTGGTACCTCGGGTTAAGAACATAATTCGTTCCGGGGGTCTGTTCTTAACCTGAAACTGTTCTTAACCTGGGGTACCACTTTAGCTAATGGGGCCTCCTGCTGCCGCCACACAATTTCTGTTCTCATCCTGAAGCAAAGTTCTTAACCCGAGGTACTATTTCTGGGTTAGCGGAGTCTGTAACCTGAAGCATCTGTAACCCAAGGTACCACTGTAGTCTCCTCTTGGCTGTTCTACTGCTGCTTTGCCCATCAGTTGCTGCCTAGTCCATCTCTTCTCTCTACTCTACCCTCATCCTGCAACGGCTACTGGACTTTGAAGGTTCACCATTGAATTTGGGGTACCAGGGAACACCTGCATCTACCATCTGCACACACAGGCTGCTGTGATCTGTTTTTTCTGACCCTCTCCTGGCCATTGTGACCTCATGTTGATAGTGGCCAATGAAGGAGAGAGACTGGTCATTGTGTCCTCGTGCTGATGTTGTCCACCTGAAGGAGAGAGATTGGCCTTTATGATCTCATTCTGGTGCTGATAATAATATGAATGATGAATAATAACACAGGGCATAATAGGAACATTATTTGGGAATTATAGGGACAGAACTACCCAAACTATATAGAAATTTATTCATGTATGCGACTATAGTGGCAAGAATGCTACTTGCCCCAAAATGGAAAGAAGCAGAAGACCCAGCAAAGGAAGGATGGATACAAAAACCTATGGAATATCCAGAAATGGCGAAACTTGCCAGAAAAATAAGAAAGCAAGATCACAAACTTTTAAATAACAGAACGGTTTCTTGAATATTTACAAATAAACTGTAAACAGATAAGAAAATTGGCAGGGTTATTGTAAAAACCTGCAGTTTTATAAGAGCATATATTTAAAGTAGATGAATAAATGAGTAAATTGAGTTATTTGGAATATGCAGAAAATAATAATAATAAAAATTTAAGGAACCGCAGAAAGAGGGGGAAGGAAGTCGAGTTTTGAAATGTTAAGGTGATTGTAAAATTATTGAAATGTATAAAACTGAAAATCATAAATAAAATAATATGTTTTGGCGGGATCATAGAAATGAGATTGATCAACCATTGTAATCTACGGTAACTAAATGGATCCCTCCTAGTTTCCTGCTAATGCATCTTGAAGTGGAGGATTGTATCTGTCAAAAGCTTGCGCCATAGTCAAGGAGCCTTCAAGATGCCGTGACTCATTTTGTTGTTCTTCGCCCCTGTTGCTGACTCCTGCTTCCCCAAGACTGCACCATTTTGAGTTCTAGCACAAACACTCCGCCTTCCAAGAAGGAATTCACAAGGAAAATGAAATTGACTATTCTCAAGAGCTGGGAAAGGCCCTGTGTCAATTCCAGTTCCTTGCACTCACCTGAGGGCTAGCCAGGTTGGTGCCCTCTTTATAACGCTTTTGGGAAAAGGAAGGGGCTGCTCCCTGACTACTTTGCATATCACCTTTTTAAGAACGTCTCAGTTTCTGGTGCCTTCCTTTAGAACTAAGCTCTTCACTTCTGGGTACTGGAATATGTTGTTGTTTAGTCGTTTAGTCATGTCCAACTCTTTGTAGCCCCATGGACCAGAGCACGCCAGGCACTCCTGTCTTCCACTGCCTCCTGCAGTTTGATCAAACTCATGCTGGTACCTTCGAGAACACTGTCCAACCACCTCGTCCTCTGTTGTCCCCTTCTCCTTGTGCCCTCCATCTTTCCCAACATCAGGGTCTTTTCCAGGGAGTCTTCTCTTCTCATGAGGTGGCCAAAGTATTGGAGCCTCAGCTTCAGGAACTGTCCTTCCAGTGAGCACTCAGGGCTGATTTCCTTCAGAAGGGATAGGTTTGATCTTCTTGCAGTCCATGGGACTCTCAAGAGTCTCCCCCAGCACCATAATTCAAAAGCATCAATTCTTCAGCGATCAGCCTTCTTTATGGTCCAGCTCTCACTTCCATACATCACTACTGGGAAAAGCATAACTATAACAATACGGACCTTTGTTGGCAAGGTGATGTCTCTGCTTTTTAAGATGCTGTCTAGGTTTGTCATTGACTGGAATGTACATTAGCCATATTTTAAAGGAAAGGGAGAGGAGGGTAGGAGGTGAAGAATACAACCATGGTTCTCTTAAACTCCCCCAGGTGCATTATTTTTAAAAAATTTGCAGGGGTACGAAAACACAAAAGAAAGTTTTCACAGTTTGCCAAAAACAAGCTGCTTCGACAGCTAGGTACTCGTTTACCTGATTGGATTTTTACTGTGGAACACTGAGCATTTCTTGCGCTGCCTTACAAAAGAGAATTGGTGGCCACATGCAACCAGCTACAGGTTGAAGACATATGCTTAATACTGTTACTCCAAGGCTAAGATGTTAATTGAGGCATGAATTGCTTCCGATTGCACATTATGTCATGTGACTATCGACGGTGGATTCAGAGGGAATATTTGCAGAGAATGGATCTATTGTTCAGCGATAACACAAAGGCGGGGAAAGGTCAGTGGTTTTATAGTCAAGACAACATTCGCTTAATAACATGCAAAGGAAACTGAAGCCAAGATGGTCTTTGGAGTTTTACTTCTTTCTGGTTAACGCTTTAACAATGCTGTTATATCTGCTGAACCCTCTCTATTTCCCTACTTTAAAGCAAACATGGGAAGGCTACGGTTACGGAGGAGGGAAGACGAAACTTTTGCATTTCTGACTCGGGAATTTTGAAAGCTTATTTTATCATTTGGCTGAAAGAAACACAGGAGGAAATCAATAGCAAATCAATAAAAATATTTTAAGAAGAAAGAAAGTGGAAATGTAAAAAAACTACAGGGGAAAACGAACATGGATTTCCAAATATGGAAGCTGAACAGAAGCCGTTCCGGAAGTCCGTTTGACTTCCAAAACATCCGGAAACCAAGGAGTGGCTTCTGATTGGCTGCAGGAAGCTCCTGCAGCCAATCAGACGTCACAAAAGCTGTGCTGGATGTTTGGGTTCCAAAAGAATGTCTGCAAACCAAAACACTCACTTCTGGGTTTGTGGTGTTCAGGAGCCAAAACATTTGACTCGCAAGTCGTTCGTTAACCAAGGTACGACTGTATCTAAGTACTCTTGGATATCAAAATAGTGGAACACTCATGTAAGTACTAACTTATGACAGATGAACTACACACAGCAGCAGGGCATTAGTAGGGGAGAGCTGACAGAGGGAAAGAAATGTGTTAATATATTAAAACAATTTATTCCTCTTCTTTCCAATTCTCCCCCCTCACTTGCAAGTCCCAACCCTTTTGGGAAGGAAGAGGGAGGACTGGTGGGGGACTAAGGCAGGCTTTGTCAACATGGTGCCCGCCAGATGTTTTGGGCTACAATTCCTATCAGCTCCAGCCAGCCTTGGGAGTTCCACTCTGAAACAGGTGGAGGGCACCAGGTTGCCAAAGGCTGCATTAAGCATCCCTCTCGCTCATTCTCCCTTCCACGGAGCACACTTTCTTCCAACTCACCTTTGCAAATATCCCAAACGGTTGCTGGAAATAAACATCCTTATTTTACAAGGGTAAATTCCAAAACAGCAATAGAAGTGGCTGTTTGCTGATCTAATTATGGCAGCACGGACAATAACTGTTGATGACTTCAAAGGTCAATAGCACTTATCCTTGATCTTGCCATTTATAGTTGGATTAGGGAGGCTCAGCTGACAGTATCAACTTGCCCTCAATGAGAATAGTGGTCAGACATGGGGAGCATCACTAACCAGGACCAATCCCCTCTCTCACACTTGCATCCCAGCCATTACTCATGTGGTCTTCATCCTGGCTGCTTCCTTTCAGAAGAAGATTGCAACAGATGTCAGGTTGAAAATTGTTATTCAGCGCAGAGATAGAAAGAAGATAAAGTCCTGACCAGAGAAGAATGGCAGATTAAGTTGATGGATTATGCCGAAATGGTAAAAATGACTGGAAGAATCAGAAATTGGGAAGACCAAAAATTTAATAAGGAATGGGGAAATTTTTATAATTTATCTTAAAAACCACTGTAAATAGTTAAAACTGTTAGTAGGATGGGAATAACACTTGTAGTTTAATAGTGAATTTTGGATATAATGGAGATGTAAAATTAACAATAGGACCCACAAAGGGGAGGAGGGAAGTCCAGTAGATTCTATGGAATCTTGTCTTTATGTTGTATGTTGGATATGTGATTGTAAAACTGTAATTTGAAAAAAAAACAGATAAATAAATTTAAAAAGAAAAAGAAAATTGTTGTTCAAGAGGCAAGCTCAGTTTTTATTGACAGGGAAAGCCAAAACAAGTCAGCACACTGTATTAATGCACTACTAGAATGCAAGGGTGAATAGTGTTTTTATCAGTACTTTGGTATAAAAGCATATTTAATTGAAGAAAATGAACCTTGCCCCTACTTCAATGTCCTTCCCCTTTGTTTATTTTTCTTCTGGCTTAGATTCAGCTACCCACTGTTGGAAAGGAAGAAGGTCTGCTAATATGTGTTCTCCCAGGAAGGCTTCAGAAATCATGGCACCAACTTCCAAAAAGTTAGAAGCCAATAGGCATAAGGCAAATTTTTATGATGTTATTTTTGTTCTACTACAACAAGCTCCTCACCAGCTCCCACCGCTTCTATCGCATTGTATAAAATCACTCCAAATAAGCTCATGTACATTTTGCACAGTTGCAAACAGAAGGAAGGGATGTCCTTCTAGACAGTTAGCAATTCAGCAAGGTATAAAACATTATTTTCAATAGGCAATAAAGTGTAATCAAATATTTAGAAAGCAAAATAGGCATCAAATTTTACAAGACCTAGGGTAAAAGCGGGACAACTAAAAGACTTTAGGAAATAAAAGCATTACAGCTGACGTAAACATACAAGCTCTTAGTTTGAATTGACAGTTAACACTCAGAATTCTGATTTCACGAGAATTGCTTTCAACTCTTCACTATCTTGGCATCTTTGAAAAACAACCAAGGGACTTGGTGATATATATATTTTATATATATTGCAAAATCTACGGCTTATCTTTGTAAATCGGTCTACGCTAAAAGACACTTCCCTTTCTTGTGTCCCACCCGATATCAGAACGTATCTGTTGGATAATTATTCCTGTTGAAGGCACTGATAACCGTTAATCATGGTTATGGAGAGTGAAAATGTATCATTGCTCTCTTAGAAGCTATTTCCTAATCTAAGTCTGGGTGTGCCCTCAAAGTAGCTTTGTTTCATCCAGACTTCCCCGTCTCCCCAAATATCTCCATTATTTCAACACTGAACAAATACAGATCTCTCAGAAAAGGTGGAAATATTTACTGCTTAGCCCTAAGGGCCTCTCAGCTATATTCTGTGCACAGCTATTTCAAAATATTTGCCATCTTTCATAACTTTATACCACCTCCTTTTATAGGCATGCCCCATTTCCACTTTTTAGCTTTCTCGAGAGCCAGTTTATTCATTCAGCTGGATGGCGGAATAAAGCTTTCCCCAGACCATACCATTTCAGGCCACGAGTGAAGAAGGTGCTGGTTTGAACAACTGGGACGCAAGTGGCGCTGTGGTCTAAACCACTGAGCCTCTTGGGCTTGCTGATCAGAAGGTTGGCTGTTTAAATCCATGCGAAGGGGTGGATCCCATTGCTCTGTCCCAGCTCCTGCCAACCTAGCAGTTCAAAAGTACACCAGTGCAAGTAGATAAATAGGTACCACTGCGGTGGGAAGGTAAACAGTGTTTCCATGCGCTCTGGCTTCCATCATGGTGTTTCGTTGTGCCAGTAGTGGTTTAGTCATGCTGGCCACATGACCCGGAAAGCTGTCTGTAGACAAACGCCGGCTCCCTCGGCCTGAAAGCAAGATGAGCACCGCAACCCCATAGTCGCCTTTGACTGGACTTAACCATCCAGGGGTCCTTTACCTTCATACCTTGTTTGAACAATTGCTTATGATAAACCTTCCTGAACAATGGCAGGGGGCGGAATGTCTGGAAGTAATCTCAAAACTTTTCCCTATCCAACTACTTTCGAATGTGTAATGTTTTTCTGTAGACTCTTGAAAAGGGGGAAGAATAGTCCACCACCTCCCAAGGGAGACTGTTCCACCTTTGAACAACTCCTACTGTCAGAAATTTCTTCCTTAATGTTTAGTCAGAATGTCTTTTCTTGTCCACTTGAAGCCATTGGTTTGAGCCCTTTCCTCCAGAGCTTGTTCCCTCTTCCATGTGACAGCCCTTGAGATATTTGAAGATGGCTCTCACATCTCTTCTCGGTCTCTTTCCTGGGCTAAACATACCCAGCTCCTTCAACCATTCCTCATAAGGTTTAGTTTCCATACCCCTGATCATCGCGGTCTCCCTCCTCTGCACATGTTCCAGCTTGTCAATATCCTTCTCCCCTGCAGCCTGAAGTGGCGCAGTCCAAGAAAAAGCTTTGTCCTTTGATGTATGGTAGCTGAATGGATATACTGGCCCCAAATCTGCCCTGAATAGAGGAGTCAGCTCAGAATACACGCAGGGGCCAGCTCAGGATCACTAAGAACCAACAGCTCTCTGTTTCAAGCAGATGCTCAGCATCTGCTAAGCAACAATCAAAAACCAATATGCCTCCATCCTGGGAAAATGTAAAAGCTGCATTAAAGGTGTTGAAGTAAGGAACGGCATCCTTTAAAAAGGCAATGCTTGTTTCTGATAAGGTGGATAACATCATAGCAGTCTATCTTGTTATCACCATTCATCTGATATGCTTTCAGTCAGTGTTTGATGTTGGCATCCAATGTGAAACACTGGCGTAAAGATGTCCTTAGACTTTCCCTCCCCCCCCCCCGAGATCAAGCTAGCTTCACCTGGTTTTTAAATAATAATTTTATTATTTATAACCTGCCCATCCGGCTGGGTTGCCCCAGCCACCCTAGCAAACAATATATTCAAGAACAGGAGGCACCATCTATTTTGCAAGATGACAGTTTAATATGAAGCTTGCCACCATCAGCGGCATAATGCGTTATCAGTGGAGAATTATTATTATTTAAGCCACATATTTAAGAATAGAACACCAGACGTATTTCAGATGTACAAAAACCTTTCTCCTACACAGGACATTCTAAAGCAGTCTAAACAATGTATAAAAGACCACCTAAGAAGCTGGGAGCAGTGCTATCCAAAAAATCTGGTGGGGCAGGGAGAGGTCTAGCCACCATCCTGGTAGTTCAAGAGACCTTCCAACTGACCCATACTTTTTAATGAAAGTTGTACTATGCTCTTTCCTTGTGTGTGTGTCTTTCTCTTAAAAAGCATCTTAAATGACAACAGACAAAAATGACTTCTAAAAGAACCTCAAACAGCTGTCTATACAGTGGTACCTCGGGTTAGAAACTACTCGGGTTACAAACACTTCAGGTTACAGATTCCACTAACCCAGAAATAGTACCTCGGGTTAAGAAATTTACCTCACGATGAGAACAGAAATTGTGCGGAAGCGGCGCAGCGGCAGTGGGAGGCCCCATTAGCTAAAGTGGTACCTCAGGTTAAGAACGGTTTCAGGTTAAAAACAGACCTCCGGAATGAATTAAGTTAATAACCGTGGTACCATTGTATATCTGTTCATTAACAGCCAAAAAGACATCAGTGTCCGGCAGCTTCAAATCACGGTACAAAATTATTTCATCAGCAGACTGTCCAATAATGTTATGTGCAAAAATCATTTCATCTGCAGACCATCCAACAATGAAATGTGCAAAAATAAAGCAGATTCTCAACGGCTGTAGAATCACTGAATGAATGAATGGAAGTTGGAAGTTGAAATAAGGAGGCAACTCCAAAATGGTTGAGCATACATGAATCCCATTTGACAAATTCCTTTCCGCTGTGCTCCCATGAAAGATGTGTTGGAAAGGTCTAAGTGTGAAACTGCCCTCTGAATCCAAGGCTTCCTACTGATGCTTCCTACAGTGTTCAGAAGTGGTGGAACCTGTATACACTCATTTTGGGTCAGCCAACCTAAAAAATAGTGTTAAATCAACTCCCCCTCTGTTTGATTTGGACATGGCTCACAAAGAATGGTTATTTTTTAAAACACACCCAGAAAAAAAATTGTTTCTGAAACGCCTTATGATGTTGAGCATTACAACAAAACTAGTCCCAGAAGCACTTTTAATTTCTCTCATGCCAGGTTTTGCTGCCTGCCAATAGTGCCAAGAACCAATGCCCATTGCCCAATTCATTAAAAAGAGACTGGTTACTGTTAGCAGTCTCCAATAGTGTGACAGTCGCCACACACACACACACACACACACGCAATGCTGGAGGAGACTCTTGAGAGTCCCATGGACTGCAAGAAGATCAAACCTATCCATTCTGAAGGAAATCAGCCCTGAGTTGTCACTGGAAGGACAGATCCTGAAGCTGAGGCTCCAATACTTTGGCCACCTCATGAGAAGAGAAGACTCCCTGGAAAAGACCCTGATGTTGGGAAAGATGGAGGGCACAAGGAGAAGGGGACGACAGAGGACGAGATGGTTGGATAGTGTTTTCGAAGCTACCAGCATGAGTCTGACCAAACTGCGGGAGGCAGTGGAAGACAGGAGTGCCTGGCGTGCTCTGGTCCATGGGGTCACGAAGAGTGGGACACAACAAAACAACAACATATACCCAACGCATGTTACATATACTTTTGAGTTTTTTTCAGAATCACAAAACATACTTCTAATTACTAAATGGATGTTATCTTAAGTTCAGCTAAAGTTGGGGATGGATGGATGGATGGATCAATCAATCAATCAATCAATCAGTCACTGTCAGTTTCACCTGTGATCATCCATTCCCCCTATTCATCTGCGGGCGGTTGTTTTTTAACGCAAAAATAGCATTTAAATACATATATTTCACAACGTATCAACGTCTAACCCTGCCCCCTGTAAACTAGGCATTCTTATCCACATTTTTTTGAGCGTTACAAAATTGGAAGAAGTGCAAAATCCAATGGACGATTCTATTTTGCTCTGGATGTTACTGCAGGATATCTGCATCATATTGGAACGTGGCAAATAATTAATTCTGCAAGAATCCCTAGCTGCTTGGTATGGATTGCAGAAGCACTCAAAATTAAAGCATTTAAAACAAGGTTGTAATTAAAAAAAATAAGCTTATAAAGTTGCTTTATTCTGCACCCTAAGGAACGACCCCGCTTTACAGAAGTGGTCCGCTTCCCATAAGTTCTCATCATTTCCCCTGCTTGGGTGTGTAGCTTTTGATCCCAGAGAACATTTTCTTGACTCCAAGTTTTAAACTACTTGGCCTAAGTATTTTTGTAACATTTTCCATCTCCAGCACGTGCCAAGAATCTGTGAATGGCAAAGGCCAATATAAAAACCACCCACGTTTCTATCCAGCGCATGGCAAAATGTGCTGTTTCTTAATACCCTTCAGTGCGTCCTGGTGCCACACTCTCACTGACCTGAGGAGGACTGGAGTCACGTCTTGTGACACAAACCACAAATCGGTCAGGAAACACTCGCAACTCTGCAAAAGAAGGAAGCACAGGGATGTTGTGTGTATCTTTGCCCCCCTCCCTCAAACACACGCATACCCAACGAGCTTAGACGCCCCTCTCTAAGCTGCCTCATCCCTTAAGATTTTAAACATGCAGCACTTTTTTCAACTGGCATCTATGCTAATGGCATTACTTACTCCTCTTGACAGACAAGAGCACCCAAACTGCATAAATCTCGTGGAAATATGCTGAAGTCAATCGCTAGAACTCAAGAAACCCCCCCCAAAAAACCCCAAACCACAAATTTTTGCCACACACAGAGGACAGAAAATAAAATATTACACTTCTATTTCTTTGCACCTTGCCCAATCGTTTTTTCTTTTTCGGAATATGTTTTATTGGGATTTAAAGATCTACGAATCATGCAGCACAGAAGCAAAAAAAAGAAAAAGTCTGAATTAGGTTTTCTTTTCTTTTTCTTTCTGTCACAAGATGAGAAGATAGAGTATGACATTAATGATATTCATGTGGGTAGAGTCAGTGCATCATGTTGTCATAAATCTGCTGTTTTCTTTTTCCCCTTTTTTAAACCAAAATATGTTTTAATGACAGAGCTCTGCCTTTGACTTTCAGACTATTTTTAAAATTTATTTTACAAGTGTAGAGTTATAACAACACCAAATACATATCCATATTTAGATATTTCTCTGACTCTTGAGACTTCCCACCATCCCCTACATGACTCCTGTTATCAACTTTTTCAACTGCATATTACTTCATGATCCATATTTTATACCTCTCCATATTTTCCATATTATTTGCTACATTACAAGTGTTATTAAAAATCCTGCTAATGTTTTCATCTGCTTACAATGGCCTCCTAAATAAATTATAAAATTTTCCCATTCTTTATTCATGTTTTTGTCTTCTTGGTTCCTGAGCTTCCTGGTCAATTTTGCCATTTCGGCGTAGTCCAACACCTTGATTCACCCTTCCTCTCTAGTAGGGATTTTGTCTTCTTTCCAATTGCCCAATTATTTCTTAACCCATATCAACACACATGGCATGGAAACTAGACTCTGTGAGCCAAGGTAGTTATGGCATTGTGAGAATACAGTGGTGCCTCGCAAGACGAAATTAATTCGTTCCGCAAGTTTTTTCTTGCGAGTTTTTCATCTTGCGAAGCACGGTTTCCCATAGGAATGCATTGAAAATCAATTAATGCGTTCCTATGGAGACCGCCTTCAGACCAGGTCCGGGGACAGCGGGGAAGACGCGCTGCGCTTCCCCGCTGTCCCCGGAGATTGCGGGGCTGGCAACGGGGAGAAGTGATCTTCTCCCCGCCGCCAGCCTTCAGAACAGGTCGGGGGACAGAGGGGAAGCGCAGCGCTTCTCCCCGCTGTCCCCGGAGCTTGCGGGGCAGGCAGCGGGGAGAAGCGCTCTTCTCCCCGCCACCCGCCTGCACAGGACCAGGTCCGGGGACAGCGGGGAGGCGCGCTCTGTTCCCGGACCTGTCCTGAAGGCTTGCGGTGGGAGGAGGGCTTTCCTCCCCACCACCAACATTCAGAATGCTGTTCTGAATGTTGGCGGTGGGGAGGAAAAATCCTCCTCCCACCGCAAGCCCTGGGAACAGAGAAGAAGCGCTGCGCGCCTTCTCCTCTGTTCCCTGACCTCCCACCGCAAGCCTTCAGGACAGGTCCAGGAACAGAGGAGAAGGCGCGCTGCGCTTCCCTGCTGTCCCCGGAGATTTCCCTATGGGCTTTCGTCTTGCGAAGCAAGCCCATAGGGAAATTCGTCTTGCGAAGTCGCTAAAAATCGGAAAACCCTTTCGTCTTGGGTGTTTTTCGTTTAGCGAGGCATTCGTCTTGCGGGGCACCACTGTAGAATGAATGTACCCTTTTTTGATCAAACCTCTCCATTCTGAAGGAAATCAGCCCTGAGTGCTCACTGGAAGGACAGATCCTGAAGCTGAGACTCCAATACTTTGGCCACCTCATGAGAAGAGAAGACTCCCTGGAAAAGACCCTGGTGCTGGGAAAGATGGAGGGCACAAGGAGAAGGAGACGACAGAGGACGAGATGGTGGGACAGTGTTCTTGAAGCTATCAGCATGAGTTTGACCAAACTGCGGGAGGCAGTGGAAGACAGGAGTGTCTGGCATGCTCTGGTCCATGGGGTCACGAAGAGTCGGACACGACTAAACGGCTAAACAACCACACCCTTTTTTGTTATTCAAATAGTAGCTGTGGGGATGGGGAGTTGCGCTCTCTCTCTCTCTCTCTCTCTATTGTGTAGTCCTGAGAGAAACAGCACCTCTGAAATTGCCATTCGCTCATACGTGGTGGACTTGTAAAAAAAAAAAAGTCACAGGCTTTTGGGAAATGATACATAATGAGTTGAAGAAGATGTTTAAAATAGTCGTCTCAAAAAAGCCTGAACAAAAAAAGTTGGTTAAATTGTTTATGTACGCTACTACCGCAGCCAGAATTTTGCAGGCACAGAAATAGAAAGAAGACGTTTCAACAAAAGAGGAGTGGACTTTAAAACTATTAAGACTATGCGGGGATGGTGAAATTGATGGCAAAAATAAGAGAGCCAAAAGACGAAATGCCTGTGGAAGAGTGGAAACCTTTTCCGTACTATCTGAGAAAGTACTATAGTCAAATGAAATTGCTGGCAGGACTTGAGATACAGTGGTACCTCGGGTTACATAAGCTTCAGGTTACATATGCTTCAGGTTACAGACTCTGCTAACCCAGAAATATTACCTTGGGTTAAGAACTTTGCTTCAGGATGAGAACAGAAATCATGCTCTGGAGGCACGACGGCAGCGGAAGGCCCCATTAGCTAAAGTGGTGCTTCAGGTTAAGAACAGTTTCAGGTTAAGAATGGACCTCCGGAACAAATTAAGTACTTAACCCGAAGTACCACTGTATAAGCAAAGGAATGCAAATCATAAAGGAATGTCATGTAGGGTGCATATTATGGGGGGGGGAAGGATTACATTTAAGGCAGTAGATCAGGCACCCCCAAACTTGGCCCTCCAGATGTTTTGGGACTACAACTCCCATCATCCCTAGCTAACAGGACCAGTTGTCAGGGATGTTGGGAATTGTAGTCCCCAAACATCTGGAGGGCCGAATTTGGGGATGTCTGCAGTAAATAAAGGATTTGAACAGAAACATCATGGAGGTAAGGATGGGAAGTCAAAATGTTAAGGAAAGATTGTACTGAAACTAAATTGAATTCTTATCCCCCCCACATGCCCCCAAAGTGAAGAACTAGACTGATGCATTTATTTATTTTAAAAACTAAGCTCTGCTATAAGAGTAAATATCCAGTGTTTAAAAAAATGATGAACATGATTCAAGCAGGGATTTCAGCCTAACTCTTAAAAGTTCTGAGAGTGATGTTATTTCTGGCAGCGTAAGATTTGATGTCATATCCTCCTATTTGCTCCTTGGCTTGGGGAAACATGAAGAGAGACCAGGTCCAATGACATCACCTAGAATCGGTTTTCTAGAAGCAGGCTGGGCAACAGCCCTTCCTTCCATGGGCTTGTACCACCCTTTGACAATAGGCCTGACTCACAGAGCAAACTCCACTGATTCACAATCTGGAGATTCGGGGGGGAAAGCGCTGAGTCTTGTCCTTGCAGAAATGTGGTGTGTGGCCCAGCCAATGACCCTGACCCGAGTTAAAAGCAAACTTTAAAAAGATTAAGAAGTTAGTTAGCAGTAAAGAACGACAGGACGACAGCCAGATCCTAACGCAAATATTGGCCCTGATTCAGCAGACGGGCTTCCCTAGCAGCTGAAAGAAAGACTGTGTTTCAGGGTGCGGCCGAAATGGATCGTCGGCACATCAGTGCTTGCTGTTGTGCTTCCGGCAGCTGCGATGTGTTGTCTCCATTCTTCTCCCCTCCCCGTAAAGTACAGCAATTCCCTGTAAGTTGCCCACTGTCTAGCGATATTAACTCTCTTAATAGTAATAGCCTTGGTAGGAGATAGCCATAAAGGTGTTTTCCTTTCCAGCAGATTTTTATATTTCTCTCAAACTCTATACAGATTCTTCCTAAGAATATGGTTCATAAAACTTTTTAAAAATTTTTGCCTTCCCATACCAAAGACATGCATGCCAGCCGAATTTGAAATCATGGCCTTCTAAGTTCAGGATGCCTGCATTCTCCAGTGTAATCCATTCTTTTAACCAACACAAACAGACTGCCTCATAATACATTTGCTGGTCTGGCTATTCTGGAAATAAATCTCTCCTGCCATCACTTGCTTTCTCCAAAGTGTTAAACAAACAGCTTACCACCATGCTTCCGACCCATAATACATCGAAGATTCGTCCATCTTTTGACAAAGTAGGCTGAAATGTGAAAGTCACCAGCTGCAACATAAAAAACAAAAACAAAGACAGCCATCAATAGATTTTTTTTTATTGTTTATAGTCAATGGCCATCACAATATAAGCACAAATCAGCAGCTTATTGATCCGTGCTGCTTTCACACAAGTAGCACATGTTATCAGAATATGCCTCTACAAAAATCTAGAGAATAAAAATCCACAAAGTAGACTGCAACTTAATCCTAGCCACCAAAGAAGCCTGAACTGAAAACAGAATGAACAGAATCCATCTGCTTCTTTCCTCAAACTGCAATGTCCCTTGTGGCATCTAAGGATGGCTTGGACAAAGGGATAGCCACTTCTCCATACTATTATATTTCCCCCACTGAGAATTTTTCCTCTCTGGTCTCAGATGCTTGGGGAGGCTCAAATGTTTGTTTGCACAGTCAAATCTTGTTTTGTGGATGGGGTCCGTTCCGGAGGCCCGTCCACAAGCCGAAAATGACACACGTCAAAGCACCACATCAGCGTGTGGCACGATTTAATGCTTCTGCGCATTATGTAAGTGACAAACCCAGAAGTAACCTGTTCCGGTACTTCTGGGTTTGCTGCGGACGCAGAACAAGGTCTTACTGTAGATGCAATTGTTGCGGCAAATGCTCAAGAACCAGCTATAAGTTGCATTCCTTCCTGCACAGTATATACTACATCCCTGGATAAAATGCAATGCCTTCCATGGCCTTAATTCTTTTGCAAACAGTTTAATCTGAACCAGATGAATGACACATAGTAAATGCTGCTTGAATGGGCTTTATAGTATTACACTACAGTGGTACCTTGGGTTAAGAACTTAATTTGTTCCAGAGGTCCGTTCTTAACCTGAAACTGTTCTTAACTTGAAGCACCACTTTAGCTAATGGGGCCTCCCGCTGCTGCCACCCGATTTCTGTTCTCATCCTGAAGCAAAGGTCTTAATCCGAGGTACTATTTCTGGGTTAGTGGAGTCTGTAACCTGAAGCATATGTAACCTGAAGCGTATGTAACCCGAGGTACCACTGTATTCATATTTTTCAACTGTATTGAAAAGTAAGTATGATACTTACTATAAATCTACCTTCCTTATTTTTTTTCATAAAAATATTTATTTTGACGAAGTAATAATCATACATAAATAAGAATAAAAATGTGCACCCCGCCACAGAGACCATTCCATTGTAACTATCCAACCTCCCAAAATTTCAACGCCTCTTGTGATGGATTGACCCCCTTCCGTTTTAACAGTACAAATTCTACAAACACCCTCCATATCTCCCCAATATCATCTCCCCTGCATATTCCCCATCTTATCTTAATAGCACGTTAATTTACCATTAATAGCTACATCCCACACCTCTTTATACCACTCTTCCATTTTATATTCTGCTTGCCCTTTACACTTCCTAGCTATAATAATTTGTGCAGTGGGCAATAAATTTGTGAGCAAATCCTTCCTAGCCTGCAAACCTTCTACCCCATCGTAAATTAATAATAATGCTACCTCTGGGCTTTCAGTCGGCTTTAACCCAGTGATTTCTGTCATCTCCTTAAACACCCTTTGCCAAAAGAATGTACATATTTACACCCCCACCACATGTGAATGTAAGTCCCGGTTTCCTGGCATCCCCCCCAACATAACATTGAATATTCATTGTTTATTTGATTTAATCTGACTGGTGTTAAATACCATGAATTTATAATAATTTTCTTTTATTCTTATGGGCAACATTTTCTTTCTTTTTTTTTCTTTTTTCAGATTTGATTGTTATCATTCACTTTAACACACCAAACAGAAAAAGAAAGCAAATTTCCATCACCACCAAACAAAAAAGAAGGGAATTAATACATCAACTAATAGCCTTCAAATCATAAAATAAAAGTGGTCTTTTTCTATCGACCAGACTTCCTGTCTATTCTTTATTACAGATTCTGTATCATTTGTTCACTGCCATTACATAACTAGTTTTGTTCAAGTTGATCCATTAATAGGTTTTACATCATTCTTACAACTGCTACTGAAATTATTCAAACACTGCAAATGACCTTAGATTACAATCGTTATTTTTCAAATATATTTTAAAAACTTCCTATTTTGATATAAATATCTGTTTTGATTTATTTTTTATTTTTTCCTGACATGCTATCTAATTCTGTATATTCAGCCAATTTTTGAATCCATTCTAATCTTGACGGGACTTTGTCACTTTTCCAATTTGCCGCAACGAGAACTTTTGCTGCAACCATGGCATATAAGATCTCTTTAACATTTTCAATGTACATTTCTCCCATATTTCCCCCCACCTTTGACTATCTATCTGCCCCGCTGTCTCCTTTTCCCACACCTCTAAATCTACCTTCCTTATAAGGTCATTCCAAATCTCTTAGCTTATCTCTAGTAAATGCAATGATAAGAAAATAACTGCTGAAAATTGTGGTGTTTTGCTCCTTCTCCTCCTGTGCTATACTAGGAACCAAGCCTTGACATTATATCTGTGGTTTGTCATCCTCTAAACGAGTGTTTCTCAAACTTGGGTACCTGGCTGTTGTTGGACTACAACTCCCATCATCCCTGACGATAGGTCCTCCTTACTAGGGATGATGGGAGTTGTAGTCAACAACAGCTAGGAACCTAAATTGAGAAATGCTGTTCTAAACAAACTACAAGCTGTAACTAAAGTTTGTTCACGGCTTACCCCTCATGGCTTTTTTTCCCCGGGTGTGTGTGTGTGTGTGTGTGTGTGTGTAAACTATAGCTGAGCTCCTGGAAGCCCAGGCACAAGGGAAGGAGCGATGTGCTGGTGGTTTTCTCACTGTGCACCAGTAGTTCTTCATGCAGCGCCTGGTTAAACTAGGGAACTCCCTTCATCAGGAGGCTGCAACGGCCAATGACTTTGATGGCTTTAAATGAGGAACAGGCAACTTCACAGAGGACAGGACTGGTGGCTACTAGCCATGATGGCTCGGCTCGGCATCCACAGTAGGAAGCAGCAATGCATCTAAATGCCAGTTATTGGACGCGGGTGGTGCTGTGGTCTAAACCACTGAGCCTCTTGGGTTTACCAATCAGAAGGTCGGCGGTTCGAATCTCCGTGATGGAGTGAGCTCCCATTGCTCGGTCCCAGCTCCTGCCAACCTAGCAGTTTGAAAGCACACCAGTGCAAGTAGATAAATAGGTACAGCTGTGGCGGGAAGGGAAACGGTGTTTCTGTTCACTCTGGTTTCTGTCATGGTGTTCTGTCGCGCCAAAAGCAGTTCAGTCATGCTGGCCACATGACCTGGAAAGCTGTCTTCAGACAAACACCGGCTCCCTCGGCCTAAAAGTGAGGTGAGCGCCGCATCCCCAGTCACTTTTGACTGGACTTAACTGTCCAGCAGTCCTTTACCTTTTTACATTTTACTTTACATGCAAACCAGGCCGTTGCATTTATTTAAAGACTTGCCCAGACCACATGGATGAGAGAAGGCACTGTATGTCTTTCCACACTACTCTTTAAAATGCAATAATTAGCAGTTTACCTGCATGGAGCCATCTTAATTCATGATTTGCCTGCTATTAGGAACAAGTAGTAATTAAAGATATCCCGTGGTTCTCTAGTGTTTAGCTCCATGACACATTGACTCATATTTACCTGTTGCTGTGGAGCGGTGTTTTACTGCCGCTCTGCGTGTGACCTCACAAATACATTGGCTCCAAAAGTCACCTTTGTCTAGGGAGGTCAGTTTTGGGGGCCGAATCGGCCATTCGTTGTGCTGATGACCTGGTCCAGGAGAGAGATGGGCGAGTGAGATCCTGTTAATCTGGCTGGCTGTCTCAGCAGCTTTGGATACCATTGCTCACAATATTCCCCTACACCATTTCAAAAGATTAGGGTTCAGAGATTTTGTATTGCAGCAGGTCCATTTTACATGTGAAGAAATGTAGCTACACATCAGCCTTGAAATCTTACTAACTTGGAGAGGATCTGCAAAGAGGAGTGGGACAAAATACTCCCTGAGATGTGTGAAAACCTGGAGGCCACCTACAAGAAACGTCTGACCTCTGTAATTGCCAACAAGGGTTTTGCCACCAAGTACTAAGTCATCTTTTGCAAGAGGATCAAATACTTATTTCACTCATTATAATGCACATCAATCTCTGACTTTTGTCTTCTGGATTTCTGGGGGTTGTCTTGTTGTTATTCTGTCTCTCACAGCTACAATAAACCTACCATTAAAATTATGGACTAGTCATTTCTTCGTCAGTGGACAAACGGGCAAAGTCAGCAGGGGATCAAATACTTTTTTTCCTCACTGTATGTGGACATGGCGAAACTCAACAGCAAAAAATAAAGAGACCCCAAAAGACGAAATGCTTGTGTGGGGGGGTGACTAGAACGTTTTTCGGGCTATCGGAGAAAATACTATAATCAGATGAAATTCCAGGCAGGGACTTGAAATATAAGCAAAGGAATGAGAATGATAAAGGAATGCAATGTAGGATGCATGTTATCTATAAATTAAATGATGCGGGAGCTAGGATACAACCTTGCTTAACTCCATTTGTGGCTGGTACGGATTCTGTGAGCTGCCCATTTGTACAGCAACACACTTTCAGCACAGTGTTTTTATGCTGTTGTTTAGTTGTTTAGTCATGTCCGACTCTCCGTGACCCCATGGACCAGAGCACGCCAGGCACTCCTGTCTTCCACTGCCTCCCGCAGTTTGGTCAAACTCATGTTCGTAGCTTCGAGAACCCTGTCCAACCATCTTGTCCTCTGTCGTCCCCTTCTCCTTGTGCCCTCCATCTTTCCCAACATCAGGGTCTTTTCCAGGGAGTCTTCTCTTCTCATGAGGTGGCCAAAGTATTGGAGCCTCAGCTTCAGGATCTGTCCTTCCAGTGAGCACTCAGGGCTGATCTCCTTCAGAATGGATAGGTTTGATCTTCTTGCAGTCCATGGGACTCTCAAGAGTCTCCTCCAGTGTTTTTATACAGACATTTAATCAAGAACAACAATCTTTTATCTATACTTGAAGAGTCCAACTTATCCCAGTCTTACTTGAGAGATGGAATCAAATGCAGCTTTCAGATCTATGTATAGCACACCACCTGGTTTCTTAACATACTTATCTATAAAATGGGCTAGTACAAAACAATGGTCTATATTGGATCTGCCTTGTCTAAACCCGATTTGCTCCTCGGCAAAAATAGTTTCATCAGTTATCCAATCAACAAGCTTACTGTAAAGATGCTTTGCATATAATTTGCTAATTACAGGTAGCAAACTAACTGATTTATAACTAGCCACATTGGATGAAAGGCTCTTTTTGAATAGACTACCGCATAAGATTTAAGGCAGTAGATAAAGGATTTGAATGGAAACATCATGGGAGTAAAGATGGGAAGTCAAAATATTAAGGAAAGATTGTACTGAAACTTAATTGAATTTGTTAAATTGTATGAAAATCAATAAAAAAAATTTTTTTTTGGGGGGGGAGAGAATTTACATGCAGGGATGGTTCCAGAAAATAGCATGGTGTGGCTCCCTGGCAACTAGAGTGCTGAAGGGCTCTATCCTGTTGCCAATGCAATTTAATATTTATATGTAACTGCTGAGAACGGCTATTAGGAGAGTTGGAGCAAAGTGTCATCAGTATGTGGATGACACCCAGTTCTATTTCCCTGTAACATTTGAGTCAGGAGAGGCTGTGCATGTCATGAATCTGTGCCTGGAAGCAGCAATGTAGTGGATGAGAGCCAATAAGCCAAGACTGGATCCTGACATTATTTTAGGAGGCTTAAACACCTCCACAGAAATTCAAAGTTTCCCTAAAGCCTAGTTCCTCATCGCGGCATGTAGGCTTGAGAGAAAAAGCGTATGATCTATGAGGAGGAAAAAATGGTTACCGCTGGGAGTTGGAACTCATTCAAATGATACCAATTTCACTTGGAAAAGTGCCTTTGATATGACAACTACAGACAAAGGCCTTCATCACTCTGTTCACACCCCTGTGGTTAGAGATTAGAAAAATTAGAGGAGCTGATCAACAGCCGCATCCTATGCCTTTAGTGTGTTGAATGCAAAAGACCCTAAATGCGAACTGATAGCGCCTACATTTTCTTTTCGTTTGTTTTAAAAATAGCTGTTTCTATTTAGGCGGCAGCAACATTTTCATTTCGAAAAAAGAATAAATTCCTGAGGGTTAGCCAGGTTAGCCCACGGCAGCCGCCACAACCAAAATTCTTGTGGCTCCTCAAAGATTAATCACTTATGTAGAATAAGCTTTTAGGGGCCACTGGATGCAGTAAATGGCTTTCTATCCAGTAGCTGATCATCTCAGGCACCTGCCCGTGGCGACTCCGGCCTACCGCAAATGCTTATATTAGCAGTTGGAAATAAGTCACAAATTGGCTCACAAGGCCACCCCCCAACAAGCTACACTTCCACTTTGCAGGGAAGTGGAACCGATTTGGATGGATCTATATGGTTTCCAGAGGGATGTTTTATCTCATGTTGATGGTCTTTCAGCTGATTCCCTGGAACGCAGAGTTAACCAGGGTTATCGACTGTCTGGCTCCGAAGTACCCTCTCCGACTGCATGGAGCCCAGACAGCCCCATGGTGTTCTCCAGGGCTGAGGGCGATGAAACAATCACTGAGATGGCTAGAGTACCGGAAAACACTTTCTGAATCAGACAGGACACGGGTTAGGCCTCAACGTTGAGCCTACCAAGTGGCGATAGCAACGACGAAGAGGATCATCTTCACCGCCTCTATTGCATCTGTAGAAAACAGCAGCAGGAGACTCTTTCAGGCGGTTCGCAATTTAGCGGACCCACCTTCACCATCGGGGCCCTGTAAGGATCTCAAGGACCTCCTGTAATGATCTTGCCAATTTTTTTGCAGATAAAGTCACTCAGATTCGGAAAGAGGTAGACTCCACCATGGGAGCAGGGCCGGGGCAGGAGAGTGCTAGAGTCCTGTCTAGTCAAGTTGTGTGGGATCAATTCCAATCTGTTACCTCCGAGGATGTGGACAGGCTGCTTGGACAAGTGAAACCAACCACCTGTCTCCTTGATCCTTGCCCATCCTGGCTCATAATTATTATCCTGGCTCATATTATTATAAGCCACACCTGCCTGCCTCCCTCACCTGATGTCCTCAGTTGAGGGGCAGGTATGATAGAACAGCTGTGAAGAAATAAATTGGAAGCTTCAAACGAACAACCGATCAGAAGTCTCACTGGGAACAGCAGAAGCCCCATCAACTACTATTGAGCAGGGCTCACTTTTTCCATTTCGAAGAGGCAGTATGAATCCAAACTGCTTCCTCCAAATGGACACCCTGCAACCACCGGCCAGCTGATTGGCAGTTACTGTGGCCTCCTTGGAATACTGACAGGTGCCAATCACCCAGCATCAGGTGACTGGCAGACAAAACGCGCCCGCAGTGGGTGGGGGAATTAAGAATCTGTTAATAAATTTCTTTTTAAAAAAAGAAAAAAAGAATCTGCCTGTCTGCTGCGTCCAGTTCCCTGTATTTGTTCCATGCAGCCAAAGAAGCAGTCGCTGAGATGTGCCATTTAAAACACCACCATTTGCAAAGAAATTAAGGTTGGAGGAGGCAAGACCCCAGCAGCAGAGGTCTTGTCAAGATTTTCGAGTTAACTTCAGATGAAGTTTACAGCATGTCATTCCTTGAAGGAGAACTACCTGAAAATGCTTTACATGTGGTATTTAACTCTGACTAAGCTTGCTAACAGGTAGAAGACTGAATCAGATAAGTGCTGGAGATGCAATGAGGTTGAGGGGACGTTCTTTCATATGTGGTGAACCTGTAAAAGAGTATTGGGAAATGATCCATAATGAATTGAAAAAAAATGTTTAAGAGAACTTTTAAAAACAAGAACCCCAGAGATGTTTTTGTTGGGGATAATTCAGATAGAAATTCCCAGGTGTCAGAAAAGGTTATTTATGTATGCCACTACTGTGGCCTGTGTTTTATGTGCCCCAAAATGGAAAACGAGCGAGGTCCCAACCAAAGAAGAATGGCAACTTAAATCGATGGAGTACACGCAGCTTTGCGGACCTAACATATAGAATAAGAGAACAAGAAGAACATACGTTTAAGGAAGACTGGAAAATGTTTATTGAATATATGGTGGAAATTGTGTACACTTGAAAAAGTTGGCAGCATTAAGATAAATTCAACAGTGGAAATAAGTTTTGATGGATGTAATAATGGAATAATGAATGGTTTAGTTTATGTAAAATATGCAGGGATTTATGTTATGCAAAATGAACCATGGAAAGAGAAGAAGGGAAGTCATTGATAGTTTAAGGTTGTTAAGCAACCTTTTAACTTGTAAAGCAGAAAAAATAATAAAAATGAGAGAGAGAGAGAGATTTTCGAGTTAACCGCAGAAACCACAGCATGCTGGACTAAGCTTGGTGCTGCAAGTAGTGTTGTTTTGCCCCTAATTATAGCATTTTGAAGGAAGTGGTATTTCAGCCTCCTTGGTTTGCTTTGCAAGTCCCTGAACTTGCCCGGTCACCTGCAGCCTCCTCCGGAAAGCTTACTAAGGCAGTACCTGACAAGTTGACTTGGACATCGATGAGGCTGCCAGCAAGAATCTGCAGCACAGGATAGAGCAGCATAAAGCTGTCTCCCACGGCTATTAAAGACCGTTCACCTGGTGAGCCTGGGAAAATGCCTTTTTTGCTGCTGAGTTATCCGGAATAGCCTGGCAGGTGTGCCCTTCCCAGCAAAAACTGGCAGCTGAAGAGCTCTGCGACTGAATTCAGCAAAGCCTTCTTCAAAACCACAAAACAGGCCTTAGGAGGCCCACAGTGATCCAAAACATTTCTGTACGTGTCGCTTCCATTGTTTGAGATGCCTTTTCATGTTCTGTTCCAAAATCTCTGTATTTCCCCCCACTTTACCGCCCAATCATTTTAGATCAGAAATACTCTGTTCTTTGCTTCTCAGTTATGTTTTAAGACAGGCCATTTTTCTTTGCTGCAGGAACTGAAAACCTCACATATCTGGAAAAAATACATTAAAGACTAAAGTATATATATATATATATATATATATATATATATATATATATATATAAAAATGTGACACACAGTAGACGAGATAATTGGTTGAAGCAGAAGTTCGTAAGAGTGCTAAAAGATTTGATTGTCTAATCTGGCTAATTTCTTTTAAGAGCGTAACATTTGTTAGCCCATGTAGGCACATAAATATTTAGCATCCCTACTAGCATATCCAGCTCTCTGCATTTTTGGGACGTGTAATGATATCTAATCCCTTAATTATCTTTCTCCGCTCAATATTTCAACAGAGAAGCCTCGAAGCTACAGAAAAGAGCTTTCATTTAAAGTTTGCCTGCTGCTTCCAGTAAAAAATTCCAGAGCAGGTCAAACGCTTGAGAAATCCCATTGAGATTTGTGACATATATACCGGGGTTGGGGTGGGGGGTGGGTAATGAGAACGGTCAATGACCATCAATAGCACCCTGCGTCAAATCTTTCTTGTGGGGTTCAAAGAACTTTCGGAGCAATTTTTGGGTGGTGGTGGGAAGCTGCAGGGGAAACAGAGATTATGTCCATTCATTATGTTCGTTCATATAAATATAAAATCACAATCAATGATATCAAAATACAACAATGCCTCCTATAGGACAGCCTGCCTGCCTGACTCCCTCTCCTGCAATCCTTCTCTAGGGGCAGTTGGTGGCAGATAGCCCTGAGAAGTAGCTGGGGAGTGGAAATGGATAGATATATAGGAGCCAGCATGGTGTAGTGGTTAAGAGCGGTAGTCTCGTAATCTGGTGAACCGGGTTCAATTCCCTGCTCCTCCACATGCAGCTGCTGGGTGACCTTGGGCTAGTCACACTTCTCTGAAGTCTCTCAGCCTCACTCACCTCACAGAGTGTTTGTTGTGGGGGAGGAAGGGAAAGGAGATTGTTAGCCACTTTGAGACTCCTTAAGGGGAGTGAAAGGCGGGATATCAAGTCCAAACTCTTCTTTTTCCTATCCTCACATCTATCTGCTGTCAGCAATTTTGTCTGGAAACCTAGTAAGATGAACCAAAGGGATATGAGCAGTGCCGGATTTACGTATAAGCTAAACAAGCTATAGCTTACGGCCCCACACTCTTGGGGGGCCCCAAAAAAAATTAAAGGGAGAAAAAACTGGACGTACATTTCCAAAATATAAGATAAATAACAAATAAAATAAAACCTACATACAGCAACAGTCTTTTGTGTTGTGTAGGCCCCATGATGTAAGTAATGGGCGCCGCCTGCTAGCCTGCTCCCTAAAATATCACTGGTTTGCTCATTTCTATATATAGGGTGCCTACATTCTGCATGGACTGGTTGCATGGCAACATGTGCAAATGACTTTAGATACCTATTAGGTCCATAAATTACCATATAGCATATATTCAACACAAAAAACAGCGACAATTTGTTGTTGACAAAGGACAGCTGGACATATAAAGGGCCCCATTACCTTCAGTAGCTTAGGGCCTCATCAAACCTAAATCTGGCCCTGGATATGAGAGTTCTGAAAGGGAAAGGATTTGAGCCCAATTCATGCACCACTCACATATTGCCATGTTCATGGAGTAGTGAGATTTAGCTTTAATGTGTGCCACTCCCGACATCGCTACCTGCTTCTGCAGCAAATGTGTGTTGGGTTGGGTTCTCTGCAATGAAATTCTGGTGCAAGAGCATCTGCTGTTGACTTGGGGCTCAGTCAGTGGTGTAGTGTGGGGAGGCCACGGGGCGATTACCCCAGGCACAAAATGATTAAGGGCACAAAATCTCAACACTCAGTGTTGAATACAGCTGCGTGCTTCTGTTGCTGGGGTCCGTTGAAAAAGGCTTCTCCACGCAAACCAGGAAGTGACTTCTCCAGACAACGGAATGACTCTTCTTTTTTATCTCTGCGGCTGCGATCTCCTGGGTGACACAGTTGAATGTGCATGTGTACTCTGTCCATTTCCCTTCCTCCCACCCCGTCTGCATGGCCCCGGGCTCTGGCAACCCAAGCTATACCACTGAGCTCAGTGTGATCAGGACAATGCTCCCTGGTGCTATTAGACAACAACAACATCAGTAAGTTAGTGAATGTGCAGAAAAATATGGTGTGATCTCCGCAGTCAGGACCAGCAGGATATAGCTGGATTTCCATGGTTGCCAGGGGCGTCTGTCTCTCCAGTTTTGTGTCATGCCATGCGCCCCATGGGGGCCATTTTGTGACTGGCACCATAGCACTTTCTCTCAAAATTTAAATGTCCTTAAGTCCAGAGGTAGCATTGTTATAAATTCATGATGGTATGGAAGGTTTGCAGGCTATGAAGGGCTCGCTCACAAAATTATTGACAGCTGCACGAATTGTGATAGCTAGGGAATGTAAGGGGCAAGCAGAATATAAAATGGAAGAATGGTACAAAGAGGTGTGGGATATAGCTATTAATGATAAATTAAAATGTGCCATTAAGGTAAGACAAGGAATATGCAGGAGAAATGATTCGGAGGAGATATGGAGGCTGTTTGTAGAATTTGTACTGTTAAAATGGAAATGGGTCAAACCATCGTGTTGAAATTTTGGGAGGTTGGATAGTTACGACGGAATGGTCTCGGTGGCGGGGTGCACATTTTTATTCTTATTTATTTATGATTATTACTTTGTCAGAAACAAATTTGCCTTCTGGTTCAAAAAGGCTGGCAATCTCTGATCCAGAGTGTACTTCCTCAGGCTGCAGGTGGGACTTTACATGGCTGAAGAGAAAACATTTCCATAAAACTTAATTCAAAAGCATCCAAGCAGGAAACTAGTATGTCACAGAGAACATGAGTCAAGAACTCTTTCCCCCAGCATCTAATTGTCTAATTTTTGTGTGTAGAGGTTTTCATTTGGCCAGATCAATTCATATGAGCTCCCAGCCATGGTCTGAAGCAGTTTAGACCAGACACAGGTTTACCATCTCGTCTGCTATTAGTGTGAATTAGGACAACAAAGTGTGGAAGAGAAGCAAACAGACTAGTTGCCCCACTTTCCAAGGAGCCAGGCCTGTAATAATCCACTCAAAACAGGCACACAGGCCAGCTCCTCCCAGCACATACATTTATTACTGTTTATTTCCGTAAAACCACCAGTGTGTGTGGCATTTTACAAAGCAAGAAACAAGAAAGGCAGCCCTCCGTTCCGAGGAACTTACAATTTAAATTTCAACAGCAGGAGAGGCAGCAGAGGGAGGGAAAGGCAGAGCAAAGGAGAATGGGATGGATATGCACAAATGCATTTGCAAGTGCAAGCAAAAATGTTGTGGAAACTAGGCAGATCTTCTCTTGCTATCCATACTACAAGAAATCCAGAGGGGTGGGGATAGGGGCTTTTCTATCCCACCTCCTAAAAGCTTATAACAACAACAACAACAATTTATTTACAACCACAACAACAACAATTTATTTATACCCCGCCCATCTGGCTGGGCTTCTCCAGCCACTATGGGCGGCTTCCAAAAAAATATTAAAATACTGTAATACATCAAACATTAAAAGCTTCCCTAAACAGGGCTGCCATCAGATGTCTTCTAAAAGTCTGGTAGTTGCTGTTCTCTTTGACATCTGGTGGGAGGGCGTTCCACAGGAAAGGCGCCACTACCGAGAAGGCCCTCTGTCTGGTTTCCTGTAACTTGGCTTCTCTCAGTGAGGGAACCGCCAGAAGGCCCTCGGCGCTGGACCTCAGTGTCTGGGTAGAACAATGGGGGTGGAGACGCTCCTTCAGATATACTGGACCGAGGCTGTTTAGGACTTTAAAGGTCAGCACCAACACTTTGAATTATGCTCGGTAACGTAATGGGAGCCAATGTAGGTCTTTCAAGACCGGTGTTATGTGGTCTCGGCGGCCGCTCCCAGTCACCAGTCTAGCTGCCGTGTTCTGGATTAGTTGTAGTTTCCGGGTCACCTTCAAAGGTAGCCCCACGTAGAGTGCATTGCAGTAGTCCAAGCGGGAGATAACCAGAGCATGCACCACTCTAGCGAGACAGTCCGCAGGCAGATAGGGTCTCAGCCTGCGTATCAGATGGAGCTGGTAAACAGCTGCCCTGGACACGGATTTGACCTGTGCCTCCATGGACAGCTGTGAGTCCAAAATGACTCCCAGGCTGCACACCTGGTCCTTCAGGGGCACAGATACCCCATTCAGGACCAGGGAGTCCTCCACACCTGCCTGCCTCCAGTCCCCCCAAAACAGTACTTCTGTCTTGTCAGCATTCAACCTCAATCTGTTAGCCGCCATCCATCCTCCAACCACCTCCAGACACTCACACATTATCCAAATGATCAAACCAAAACATTCTCTAAACTCATTTTACCCTTTCCTTTGTAGGACATCCTTTTCACATTATCCCTTCCAGACACAGTAACCGTAGGGAGAAAAACTTGGGGTGCACAAAGTCGTCTGAAAATGGGGAAAGTATATCCAAGCTGCTTTTAGAAATAAGACTAGGCAATATGAGCCCCAAAACAGGAGATGGAGAGCAGAGAGATGCAATTTCTTGCTTTTCTAGTTAAAAAAAAAAAAAAAAGCTTTAGAACAGCAGTAGGAAATTGGTGGCTCGTGGGGCAAATCCAGTTCACCAGATGCCCTATTATTCACTCATGATATAACCTAGTGGCTATTTTAAAGAAACAAGCCAGCAAAAATGAACAAATGTCCTACTAGTTCCATCAAGCTCTGTTCACCCTATATGAAGCAAACGAAGGGACCACCAGCCTGAGCCATGGAGTTTTGCTAGGCGGCCCTATCAATCACCAGCTAATTCGCTGCCATCCAGTGAAATTCTTCTTTCTATTCACCCCAACAGTGGGTTGTTGTTTCTTCAGGTGGAAGACTGTCTTATGGGTCAATACTAAATTCTGGACCATTGTACCCCAATGGACAGAATGCCTTGTGCTGGCTTGACTCAATGACTGTATCCCCCTCCAAGCCAACATTACCATAGGCAAAATAATTTCTAATGGCGCTCAGCTATTACCAAGGTGTTCAGCCTGACTATTGGTTGGAAGTCTAGGTAATGAGACAATTCAACACTCAAAAGCTTAAGCAAAAAAACAACTGTGGGGAAATCGCACTGTGTTTGTTGTTATAAGCAGTGCCTACCTTTCAGAGACAAAGGATTAACTTTTGTGTGTTCCGTTTCCTTCGCCTGTCTGTGCTGTTTGCGACCTTTCAGGTACTGCGTCACCCTTGAATCAACCACATCTTTTAGCAGCAAGCAGACATCCTAGAAGAAATATTTGTTTTCAGACAGGTTGGAGCATCTTCTACAAAGTCTGAGAAACCACTTGTGAATTCTCAGATTTGTTTATCGTGCAGTGTCCTTGCAAACAAGCTGAAAAGCAATGCAGGCTGCAGTTCTAAACTTGATTTGAAATCAACTGCATATACTTCTAAGTACATCATGGTCATTCCTAGATCCACGTATACTAAGTGAGCATTTTGGATATCGGAGAGGAGGGAAATAATAGAAAACAGATTAGTGACAAATCCCAGAGCAATCTTACAGCTGAGGGCAGGAGCAGCAAAGTGACTGCTCTTTGCTTTTGTACTGTACTTTGTACACATCAGTCAAAATAAAGAGACGTCCCTCAAGCTTGCAGGCAAAGGGATTTGGCAAACAGGAGAAGGCAAGCAAAGTGGGGGAGGCAGAAAGGTAAGCATCAAGATTGACGCTCCTTAGTTGCTGTCTTTTAAATGGAAAGGCAGAATATAGATGCAACACATCACTGCCCTTATTCTTCCTTAGGCAAATTTAAATGTTTTCTTTTCTACATACAGGAATCAGCAAGACAGGCACACCCCTTCAGTTGGGAGTGAAGAGAAGCAAGAAGAAGCAAGGAAGGAAGGGAGATGCTCCTTTGCCGCAGTAGCACAAATACCTGCAGCTTCAGCTGTTCTAGAAGATCATGAACTCCAGATCATACATGCAGGCAGTGTCTTCAAATCTATCATCTATCTATCATCTATCATCTATCTATCTATCTATCTATCTATCTATCATCTATCATCTATCATCTATCTATCATCTATCTATCATCTATCTATCTGTTTTTGATTAAATTTTCTGTTTTACAATTTAAAATACTCATTTAAACATCCTTAAAATATCAATGACTTCCCTTCTTCTCATTCCATGGTTCATTTTACATATCATAGATCCCTGCATATTTTACAAAAACTATACTATTCAGTATTCCATTATTGCATCCATCAAAACTTGTTTACACTGCCGAATTTATCTTAATGCTGCCAGCGTTTTCAGCTGTACACAGTTATTTCTCATATATTCATTAAATGTTTTTCAGTCGTCTTTAAGTTGTCAATCTCCTTTGGTTGGGACCTCGCTTGTTTTCCATTTTGGGGCTAACAAAACACGGGCCACAGTTGTTGCATACATAAATAACCTTTTCTGACGACTGAATTATCCCCAGCAGAAAGGACTCTGGGTTTTTTGGGAAAGTACTTTAAAACATTTTTTTCAACATTTCCCGCTACTCTTTTACCCTTTTACAAGTCCACCACATATGAAAGAACGTTCCCTCCACCTCTTCGCATCTCCAGCACTTATCTGATTCAGTCTTATACATCCTTAGCAAGCCTACTCGGAGTTAAATAACATCTGTGAATCATTTTCAGGTAGTTCTCCTCCAAAGAATGACATGCTGTAAACTTCAGGTTACTTTTCCAGAGTTTTTCCCTGCAGTATTTTCAAATATCATATCAATTCCAACAAAAAAGGGAGCACAAATAAAAATTCCCAAGATATTAGGAACATGCAATAACCAAATGTGGATAAGCCAATGCAATCTCCTGCTTCCCCTGCTTAAATTGTGTGCTCTTAAAGCACAAACGATTGAGCCTTACCTCTCTCTTACGATCAGAAAACCACACAGTGTCCTTACTGGAGTCACGCGACGTAACATGGAAATCCACCAGAACAGCAAAGTTTCCACACTTCGGATATTTGTGGTAGAAAGATGAAGAGGGAGATAACAGAAAATCTTTTTTATTCTGTGTTATTATACACATCATCATAGAATCATAGTTGGATGGTACAACAGGGGTCAGCTAGTCCAACCCCGTGCAATGCAGGAATCTCAACAAACAGTTCCTCATCCAATTTGAAACCATACCGGACCCTGCTTAGCTTTGCAAACATGCCAGCCATTTTATTGCTGCAAGCTTAGTGTGGTTCTTGGAGTTCAGAGGTAGGTCTTACATGACTGAATATTACCCATGTGCATATAACATAGCATCATAACTGCCCTATGAACATGCCGTTTATCATAGGAATCTTAATATTTTGTTATTAAAACCTAATCAATTCAATATCAATGCATCAACTAGCATGTATAAACTTTAACATTAAAAAATTACCCAATTCACGCCCGCTTAAGTTTTTTAAAATGAATTGAGAAATTCTTCCTTGAATTGTGTGCCTGACATTTCACGTTAGCCTATCAAACTGTTCACCTTACTTTTTTAAAAAAATTAAGAACCGCCTTTTCCTAGCTACGTTGGCCTAAACAGAAATGAACGAGTGAAGGAGCATTCTGTGGTGTTCTAGGTCTCACCTGTGGCAAGACCAGGTGAGGGTCTGGGGGTCACCTCTATCACCAAAGGACCTCAAGTATCCCTTTTCCAGCGGATGAGGTAGTTTGGTAGAGAAGAGGGAGCTGTGAATGACGAGTACCCAAGAGAAAGTAGACATCCTTATTGGTGAATATTCATCCGTGGAAGCACAGAGAGATACAAGGGGTATGTGGTCATCACTGTTCAGCTGCCCAGCACAAATATGTGTCATGACATCAAAAATACATCTTCTTCTTTGTCTATCACTTGTAGCCGGGTAAGATTGTCTTCCACGAACACAGTCTTAACAGTGAGTCCATAAGCGACTGTGGAGGCCAATTCTGGATCCACATGTCCTTCCACAGTGGGGACATAGGGTTTCGGGCAGGATGTTGATCACGACGAGGGTTTGCTGAACGTGCCTTCCTCTTAGTACGTTTCTCCCTTTTGTCCTGAACTCAAGCATCTTCAAAGCCCATAGTTCTAGTTACGGGTAGGTAGCTGTGTTGGTCTGCCGTAGTTGAAACAACATTAAAAAAATCCTTCCAGTAGCACCTTAGAGACCAACGAAGTTTGTTACTGGTATGAGCTTTCGTGTGCATGCACACTTCTTCAGATACACTGAAACAGAAGTCAACAGACCCTTATATATAGTGAGAGGGTGGGGAGGGGTATTACTCAGAAGGGTATACATAAGGGTCTGTTGACTTCTGTTCCAGTGTATCTGAAGAAATGTGCATGCACACGAAAGCTCATACCAGTAACAAACTTAGTTGGTCTCTAAAGTGTAACTGGAAGGATTTTTTTTATTTCAAAGCCCATGACACCTTTGGTAAAGGCTGTTCTCCAATTGGAGAGCTCGCAGGCCAGTGCTACATTTTTTTTAAAGATTTGCCTTGAGAGAGTCTTTAAACCTCTTTTGTTGACCATCACCATTAAGCTTTCCATTTTTAAATTCGGAATAGAGTAGTGGCTTTGGAAGACAATAATCAGGCATCTGCACACATGGCCAGTCCAACAAAGTTGATGTCAAAGAGTCATGGCTTTGACACTGGTGCTCTTTGCTTCTTCCAGTACACTGGTATTAGTTCACCTGTCTTCCCAAGTGATGTGTAAAAATTCTAGGAGACTCCGTTGATGGAATCTTTCGAGGAGTTGGAGATGGCGTTTATAAGTGGTCCATGTCTCACTAGCATACAGTAAGGTTGGTAGTACAATAGCTTTGTAAACTATTACTTTGTAGACATACTGACCACAGCACTCATGCCTTCACTGCATAGCAGCACTTGCAGGGTGCTGGCTTCCCTAGTCCTTAGTTGTCTTTCAAAGGCAGTAGCCTCATGGTTACCAACTGCCACCATCCACAAAATGTTGCCATCAAACAAGCATAAACAGGAGGTGTCAGTAACTCATCTATCTGAACTACCTGTGCACAGTGAGTGAATTGTTTGGTGCAACTCACCATGTAAAGAAGCCTCAAGTTATCCCCGAGAAACATAAATCTACATTTCTGTGGATTTGGCCCGGCGACTGAAGGCTCCTATCTACATGGAAGCATCAACATGACCTTCTTTTCTGTCTAAAAGGGCAGACCACTGTTTCCATTTCCCACCGTTTGGGACTAGGATCAGGACGCTAATTCGGAGAGAAAGAGAGCTACCTGCTGGAAGAATGCAAATTCTTATCCCAATGAGTGAACGAGACTACAGAGGTTCAAAAGTTCACAAGGAGTTGCTCATGTTCGTGGCGAGCGATGATAGCCAAAATATGACACAAGTGGGAAATCATCTGTAGACAGGTGTCAAAACATGTTCAGTTGATTTCTAAATGCTATGGGATCTTCTTTTTTTTAAAAAAAAAATGTTATTTTGCAATGTATGACTTCTCGGTGAAGATTTATGTGTGCCCTGTAAATTTATTTGTGAAGGGAGAAAGAATTTGTGCGGCATGTAAGTACTTAATATAAGTGCTATTTATAGACAGCTGGTCATACGCAATTCAAGTAACCCTGAAAAATATTACACGGGGCACCATGGTAATGCAAACATAAGTAAGCCAGGTTTGAATTCCCCATTCCAGCAGTAAATGAGGTGGAGTTAGCAGCCTTTCATCAATTATTTCCTCCAAAACCACTTTTCGCTAACACAAGCTCTATTAAGACACACAGGAACCAGCAGGCGATGAGGCAGAGCAAGATTTTCCCACCCACAGAACTTGGCTGTCTCTGAAAACATTAACAGGTACAACACAGCTGACTTGCCTCCTATCTCAACCCTTTAGTAAGAAACCTCTGAAAGGAAGGCAGTGAGAACGTTTCCTCTCTCATCTACCAAATCCTTCTCCAATCTGTGTAAATTGGGATGAAATCTGGGAGTCTAAAAATGGGGATATTAATGCTGACAGGTGTAATGGGTGGCCCTTATCAAGGAGCTCATAAGATAAACTCAAGCTGGCCCTTACAGTGGTACCTCTGGTTACTTACTTAATACGTTCCGGAGGTCCGTTATTAACCTGAAACTGTTCTTAACCTGAAGCACCACTTTAGCTAATGGGGCCTCCTGCTGCCGCCACGCCGCCGCTGCACGATTTCTGTTCTCATCCTGAAGCAAAGTTCTTAACCCGAGGTACTATTTCTGGATTAGCGGAGTCTGTAACTTGAAGCGTATGTAACCTGAAGCGTATGTAACCCGAGTTATCACTGTATTTAGGAAATAAAATCATAATCAAATGATGTCTTTCTGTGTGCCATTACAGGACTCAGGTTTCTGAAGGTGCTGCCAGAACTCTTGATTTGCCAACGATAAAAGGAGAAAGGGAAATTATCGTGCTGAGATTCTCCATATGCCCTGCTAGGAGCCACCAGGATCATTATTATTATTTAAATTAATGTAAGAATTTCGTTTCCCATACATATCTCAAGGCGATTTAAAGGCACACCATGGGATCAGCTGAATGATGGAGAGGCTCAAGATTTGATGGCAGATACGTCCTACCACATGTGGTGGACGTGCAAGATAACAAAAGCATTCTGGGAAATGATTTATAATGAGTTTTAAAAAAATGTTTAAAATAACGTTGTGAGAAAACCAGAAGCTTTTTAATTAGGAATTTTAGGTGCAGAGATATCAAAGGAGCAGAAACGACTATTTCTGTATGCGACAACAGCAGTGCAGATACTACTGGCCCAGAGATAGAAAGAAATTAAAGTTCCGACCAGAGACGAATGGCTGATGAAGATGATGGACTACACCAAAATGACTGGGAAAGTCAGAAACCAGGAGGAGAGAAGCTTTAATAGGGAACGGGTTACAAACTTTAATAGGGAATGGGTTATACAGCTACAGGCTTACTGAATATTCCTCAACATGTTCTCTGTAGTTGGCATCTATCCATCTCAGGAGACAATGGAAGAGCGTGTCTTCATGCGTGAAGTCAAACTGTTGGAGAGTTACAGCGTCTGCTGTGGCTGTAGAGGCTGATATGGGAGAGACATGTTTTATTGCAGCTGGGGCAGGTGAAGGTGTTCGGTTTTGCTGCTGCAGATGCACCATGGCGTTTCTTCTCTCTGAACTCCTCCCAGGGGTCATTCCTCCTCTAGTCACAGCTGTGGATACATGACCGGGCTGTCTGTCTCCAGGTGCTGTGGTCGTCTGCAAGGTGTTCCCACATGGCAGGGTTAATGTTGCCAGCGTTCATGTCCCATTTGCCTTCATGTCTTGGCAATGCAGGGTTGGTCTGCCAATGACCTGAGTGCCTGAAGCCAACCCCCCCATAGAACACATCCTTGGGGATCCTGCCACATTCCATTCCGTGTACATGAACAAGCGAAGTGTACACCTTGCTGAGACAGGAGTGCAAACATGGTGGGAATGTGGGCTTTGGAGAGCACATCTCTGTTTGAGACTCTGCTCTGCCATGTGATGCCAAAAATCTTCTGGATGCAGCACATATGGAAGGCATTGAGGTGTCACTTGTGGTGGGAAGAAGTTGCCCACGACTCACTTCCATAAAGCAGCGTGTTCAGCTCGCAAGCCTGGTAGACTTTCATCTTGGTAATACTACTACTACTACTACTAATTATACAGTGGACCCTTGAGTTACGTACCGCTCTGGATATGTAACCTTCGGGTTGCAAACCCGGAAGTGTATACTTCCGTGTTTCGCAGAGCATGCATGTGCAGAAGTGCTCTATTGCACTGCCCGCGTGCATAAAAGCGGCACCTCCAGTTACAGACTTTTCAGGTTAAATATGGACCCCCAGAATGAATTTAATTCGTATATGGAGGGTCCACTGTAATACTTATTATTTATACCCCATCCATCTGGCTGGGTTTTCCCAGCCACTCTGGGTGGCTCCCAACAGAATATTAAAAACATGATAAAACACCAAACATTAAAAACTTCCCTAAATAGGGCTGCCTTCCGATGTCTTCTAAAAGTCAGGTAGTTATTTATTTCCTTGACATCTGATGGGAGGGCATTCCACAGGGAGGGTACCCCTACCAAGAAGACCCTCTGCCTGGTTCCCTGTAACCTCACTTCTTGCAGTGAGGGAACTGCCAGAAGGCCCTTGGAGCTGGACCTCAGTGTCCGGGCAGAATGATGGGGGTGGAGACACTCTTTCAGGTATACTGGGCCGAGGCTGTTTAGTGCTTTAAAGGACAGCATCAACACTTTCAATTGTGCTCGACAACGTACTGGGTATTGGTCATTACTCATATTGACCATCTTTACTTAGCCAGAATGGCACCATCCACACACAAGGTAGAAGTAACAGAGGCTCAGGGAATCCCTGAGGTTTGCAGAAGTACAAACAACTTTTCGGTGGGAAGATCCCAAGGTGGGGAACCCCCAAACATGTCAGCGAGGATGCTCAGGCGGTACAAAATACTGAATGACTCTTGTCAGGGTCGACTGGAAAACTGGGGTGGGTGGAGTAGAGCTTGAATGGGCATCCTGAGCAGGAACACTCCACCCTGTGACCACTGAATTCACGTCTCACTTGTTGAATGTAACATGCTAGGTTTTTTTATACGATATACTGGGAGTACATTTTAAAATGGCCACAGAATGTTCCCAGATCCGTTCAGTGTTAACTATTGACTGGCTAGATATTTTTCAGGAGCTCTTTATCTCATCAGATTAAAAACATGAAAAGTTTCGGTCCAGCCGCCATCTGTTAATTCTTCATTCTTGGGAAGAAAACAGAGGGCAGGCTTTTGATAAAAGAAGATCAAAGCATTCTGTTCTTTCGGTGAGTGATACCTGTAACACAGAAGCCTAGCAAAACTGATTTCACAATGACCCAGTTGTAAAGGTGCCTTCCTGCTATTGATATGATATTTCTAGTACTCGAATAACCTTCAATACTTGAAAACTGCCTCGAGTAATTCTACGTCTGCAGCATGATGCGTTAGCTAGAACCAGGCAAATGCAAACTAAGCTCTTCAGGAGTGCAAACTTGGCCAACTTGGGGGGAAGAGTTGTGGAAGCTGGACCTACCAAAAGACAACGATGAAGGTCGGCCCCAAGCACCTCCGACGGCGTCTTTGAAATTAGCCAGGCATCAGGAGCATTTTGCATCCAGCTATCAACCACTTGCGACCAAGTGAAGGTGCCTTGGTGCCAGGATGGCACTTGACATCTCCACCACCTAGAGATGCATGCCTGGGAATCACTGGATCTGGACTTTTTCCACACTCTAATACCCCATACTGTAGAATTCGATCCGTTATATTTTATCAGCACAATCAGAATGAATTTCTGGGACCAAATTGCTTTTTCCTGTGCATCCTGAGTAACAGTCACCATTCAGAAAAAGAGGTCGGAATAGGCCAGATGGGTGGGGTATAAATAATAAAATTATTATAATTATTATTAGTATTACTACTACTACTACTATTATTATTGGCTTTTCTTGCTTAAGTTCTCAAAGCTCTTAACCAAGCTCAAAGTTGTCATCTGACCTAGCAATCAATCAGTCAGGCTATCCTTTGAAAAATAAGACTTTAGAGCTGTGTGGCACTATGGGTTAGACCACAGAGCCTAGGACTTGCCAATCAGAAGGTCGGCAGTTCGAATCCCCGCGACGGGGTGAGCTCCCGTTGCTCAGTCCCTGCTCCTGCCAACCCAGCAGTTCGAAATCATGTCAAAGTGCAAGTAGATAAATAGGTACTGCTCCGGTGGAAAGGTAAACGGCGTTTCTGTGTGCTGCTCTGGTTTGCCAGAAGCGGCTTAGTCACGCTGGCCACATGACCCGGAAGCTGTACGCTGGCTCCCTCGGCCAATAAAGCGAGATGAGCGCCGCAACCCCAGAGTTGGCCACGACTGGACCTAATGGTCGGGGGTCCCGTTACCTTTACGTTAACCCAAAATGACAACTAGATATTCTGTTTGGGGGACTGTACCCTTGGGCTAAGAAGCCATTTGGCGCCTAGCTTTTATATCCGAGTTTCTAACACTGGCAACAACCCATGTGACATCAGGGAGTTCATGCAATGGATGGCTACATCTTCGCCAGTTAGTGTCTGCATGCTGTAAAACCGTGGGCGGGGAACTTGCTATTCTATCTGATTAAATTTAATCATGTATCCCATCTTTCTGACAATGTATTTTGAGTTCAAAGCAGCTCACAATAATGTGGCCCTCCTGGTGTTACTGGGGTCATGCTGGCACTTGACATCTACACCAGCTGGAGGTGCATGCCTGGGGATTATTGGATCATTTCACACACTGATACCCCATCCTGTAGAACTTTTTTAAGGGAGAAGTTAAGGGGGGCTTAAAAATGACTGTTTTGGGGGGCAGTTCCATGTTGGGGGTTAAAGGCAAGAGACAAAGGGGTAAAGTCACTCACAAAAAGATTGCAGCACAGAGAAAGCTCCGTCTTCCCATCCAGAGATCATACAACAATGGAGGCTGGGGCAGGAGTCAGTTTTAGCGATGCTAAGGATAGGGAGCCAGAGATCGACTGTGATCTACCAAAACCTCGCAGGTATCTACCAGTAGATCGCAATCGACCTGTTGGACATCCCTGCTGTAGAATTTTACCAGTTATATTTCATCTGCACAACTGGAATGCTTTCTCTCTGCAGCCAGAGTAGTCACCATTAAGAAAAAGAGGTCGGAACAGGTGTGTGTGTGCGTGTGTATGGACTGTCCCTGGATCAAGTGACTTTTCTTCTTTCTCAAAGCTCTCAACCTAGCTCAAGGTTGCCATCTGAACTAGCCAGATGTTCAACTGAGAATCAATCACAGTCAGTCCATCATTTTCCATTTGGGTGATTGTAACCTTGGTTTTTAAGGATAATATACATACGAACACTCTAACATACAACCATATAAACAATAATAGAAGCATATATGGTGCATATTCAGTATAAAAACAAAAACAAATTCCAGACGTGCAGTGACATATAACCAAGTTTTAAAGATGAGTCTATAGTCCAGCCACAATGAACAGTGAGTCATGGGAGGAGGTACTTGTCTGACTCTCCCTACTGGGAAAAAATGGAAACAGATCCATATCAAAACTGTCTGATTCGACTTTGCTCCAGACTACCTCCTACTTTTCAATGTGAAACGCCCTTCCCCTGCAGCCAAGGGTTAGAAATCATCAACTTTAAGATTCCCTTAATTGTCTAAGAAAACCAACAGTTCCATGATAAATCATTGCAGCTCCTCCAGTTTCATATGGAGCGCTGGGAACTGACGGACAGACTTTCATCCCTGCACTCACTGTCCCCCTCCCCATGTCCTCTGTTAATAAATAGCTAACTGGATTGTGAGGAGGGGGAAACAGCTGGTTGCTAAGGAAACTGGGGTTTTTCACTCATGCTCTTAAATTGTGGCTAGTCGCCAGTAGGTTCACAGTGCACCAGAGCAGAACTTGAGAAGGAAAAACCCCGAATGTAGCTTATTGATTGCTTATTGGAAACTCTTCAAAGCAAGCGCACAGAAAAGCCAAGCAGCCAGGCTGATCTGTTTTGAAGGAGTTCCAAGGGATAGTAACAGAACAATATCTTTCTTAGGGCCAACCGAAAAAGAAGCGTGGTTGCTTCAGACAGAGACGCCTCTCCAGATGTTGTTGGACTTTCAACAGCCCCAGCCAATGGTCGGAGATGGTGGAATTTGTAGTCCCAACAACATCTGTGGGGGCCACAGATTTCCCACTCCTGCTTTTGGATTTCACAGAACTCTTCCTCGGACTGTAGCTAAAACAAATGAAGCAGAATATGTTGTGTGTAAACAAAGGTAAAAGACCCCAGACGGTTAAGTCCAGTCAAAGGCGACTACAGGGTTGCGGCGCTCATCTCACTTTCAGGCCGAGGAAACCAGTGTTTGTCCACAGACAGCTTTCCAGGTCATGTGGCCAGCATGACTAAACCGCTTCTGGTGCAACGGGACACTGTGATGGAAACCAGAGCGCATGGAAATGCAATTTACCTTCCCGCTGCAGCAGTACCTATTTATCTACTTGCACTGGTGTGCTTTCAAACTGCTAGGTTGGCAGGAGCTGGGACAGAGCAACGGGAGCAGCTCACCCTGTTGTGGGGATTCAAACCGCCGACCTTCCAATCGGCAAACCCAAGAGGCTCAGTGGTTTAGACCACAGCGCCACCTGCATCCCTTTGTTTGCAAAAAAATAATAGCAGTTGCTCATCATTTAAGAAAATGGAACTGGTGAGACACTGCCATGGGAGGAGCTCCTTTGTTAAGAATTTTCTTAATTGTTAAGCATTAACAAAAAAACACACTTAGCAACATGCTAAAGCTTTACAACTCCCGTTGCTCAGTCCCTGCTCCTGCCAACCTAGCAGTTCGAAAGCACATCAAAGTGCAAGTAGATAAATAGGTACCACTCCGGTGGGAAGATAAACGGCGTTTCCATGTACTGCTCTGGTTCACCAGAAGCAGCTTAGTCATGCTGGCCACATGACCCGGAAGCTGTACGCCGGCTCCCTCGGCCAATAAAGCAAGATGAGCGCCGCAACCCCAGAGTCGGTCACGACTGGACCTAATGGTCAGGGGTCCCTTTACCCTTTTAAAGCTTCACAACTGCAGAGAGAATGATGTCCAACGGATCTGGAAGAGTTACAAGTAGGGCCATGTTGAATTTTGGCAAGGTTTGGTTTTCACTGCAAATGTTCCCATTTGGGTATGGGGATATTTTACAAAAAAACAACAACCACCACCCATACTTTCAATTTTTTTCCATGCATTCTCCTCCCCACTCTATTGCTTGGCAAGGATGGCGGATGAGAACTTCTGCATGTTGACGAAGAGCTGGATGCATCTCAGAGAAAGTAAAACGTAGCACAGTGGAATGGCACCCGGGTGTGTTGTTTCCTCTTGGTGCATTTCTTTCACAGGGGTGAAAATTGGATGTACATTCCACTGGAAGGGAGGCTGACCCAGAAAGGGGGCTGCATTCCTTTCCGCTCCCAACAACACTCTCCCTTCCAAAACTGGAAGCCACAAAAGTCACCTTCCTTAAGCTCATCGTGGCTCACAAGCAGGGCAGGAATTACTCCAAAGTTGGTACTGCCATATTTCGTAACCGAAGAGTCACCTCGCTATTTTAATTGTTGGGAATTTTGAGTCTCTCTGATGCTGCCGGAGCACTTTTCCTTCTTCTGAAAGCCAAGAGATGATGAAACACAAGCTCTCTCGGAGCATGAGTAAGGAACAACTGGAGATAGCATCTGAAACTGCAACCTCATTACACTTCATCTGACAGCTTCCTACTTGCAGAGGTGCATGGAAATCCAAAGGCCAGTTGCCCACAACAAGAAAAATAATAATAATAATAACTGCAGGAAAGGCTTTTCTTTTCCTAGCTGACTGCTGCTTCATGAGGGTGACTCACCAGATCTGCTCAGTCACAAAAACAGTCTCTTCCCTGCCCCCTGAAAAAATGGTCTGGTGAGGTAGTGATAAGTTAATCACGAAGCAGAAGGAAAACACTGGCTGAACTGGATAGATCAGCGTAGATCAGGACAAAAGGAAACATGTCTGATCTCCTTCGTGTCCAAAGCAAAACAGAAAGCTATATACAAACCGAAGTTCCCAGCATGCAATGCTGGTATGTGTTACAGACACGTGACACGCAATAGTCCCACGTCTGTTCCTTACGGTGGAATGGAACGTCCCAACTCATGCAACCTCACTCACTTTGCATCAAATATTCCCTTGAAGTGAAAATTGGCAACAGAAATCCATTGGTAAGTGGCATTTCAAGTTTCACATGGCACTCATGTTGCAATCCTTGGGAGGAAGCCCCACAGGACGCAGTGGTACTTGCTCCTGAGTAAACATGCCTAGGATCCTGCTGTCGGTACTCAATTTACGGGTTTAAATGGAGCCTTCCAACACCAACGTCACTCGTATATTTGCTGCAAGTCTACTGAAGTAACAACAGTACTTCTCTGAAGTGAGGACTTTGCAAAATATTGTCCCATCATTTCGCCGGGAGCATCTCTGTCGGTGTGAATCCACTATATAGTTCAGCAGCACAGAATCGCACCGTACTCACAGGCACTCATAATGTATGGCAATTTCATTCGAAAGCATCAGAACATGCTGATGAAATTCAAAGCAGCAAACTATTTTGTCTAAGGAGCTGCAAAGGAAATGCAAGAAAACAAGGGGTAAAGAGGAGCTACTTGAATTGTCTGTATGAGATGGAGTGGATCTACACAAAGGGGAGGGGGAACCCTTTAAATCAGAATTAAATCGTTATAACTAAAGGGGGGGAACGCTATGTAAAAATCACATAGAATTTTATTTTATTTTTGCTCTCTGCCACCACCTGGTGTTGCAGGTTTATAACATATTCAAATTGTTGTTTTTTGGCTAATGTCGCTGAGTCCATGGAAACAAAAACAAAAATGGCTTGGGGAAAAAGAAAGAATTCTCTTTGGTGGGCAGCGGTGGATGCCTTGCCATTTGAGCTGTTCGAAGGGGGTGGGCAGGATATGTTCGCAGGTTTCCCAATCCAGCTCTAGCCTGGCACAGTAAACAGGCCTGGCTTGGATTTCTTTGCACAATGTGCTGGTAGCTGGATTATTTTAGGATCTGGCAGATCCTTGCCTTAGCTCCACCTCCTGCCCATCTTGACACACCCCATTTCAGGCGTTTACACTGGCAATTGCTTCCAAGGATACCACCAGCAGTAGCTTCTGCCTGCTCATGATTTTTGGATGCCAGAGAGGCAACCTTTTCACGTGCTGCCAATCTTCCTGACATATGCAAAACAGGTCACCTAAGCAAAACTTCATAGTCCAAAGGTAACGCTGTCCTGGCTGGATTTTCCGAGATCAGTTGATGTGAAAGTATAAACACTTTCATAATTTATTTTTAAAGTATTATTAAATGTACTACTATATCCATCAAGGGGGCTGTTGAAAGTGCAAAGCAAAATGAAATGTTCTCATCTATATATATAAAAACTGCAAAGCAACAGGAATGAAGGGCTCTGCTCTGAGCTCTTTTGATTTAATGAAGCACAAGAACACATTCAATTACAATAAAATAGAGAAATATCTAGGAAGGAGATTATCATCTTTGCAGCTTTTGATGTGCTTTATTACTCCACTAAGAAGCTCACCTAAGTCAGAGCCTGAGAAAGGCTTTCAAAGCTATGGAAGTTCGGGTAAGGTAATGCTGGATGGAAGAGCATTGAACAGCACCCACACCCTTCAGGCGAGTTTGGAAAGAGTTAACATCCTGAGGCATCTCTGCGCATACTGTCTGGCAGAAAGCTGGGAAGTGGAAGAAGTTTACTTTTCAGCTATGCCACTAAAGGATTGTCAAGCAGGGAATAGATTCCTCCAAATTTGCAATTAATTCCATAAAAAGTCAGCTTCCCAGCTCCACTGACAGAAGGGAGGGTCGGGTCCCATGTGCCTCGGCTCTCTTCATTTTTCCATTATTTTATGTTACCTACCGCAGCAATCAACTCATTAAGTCATCATGTGCGCACCATATTCCGGCACAAAAAAAACATCTGCAGATGTTACATTCCTATGCCAAAATACTGCAGTGCATTAAAAGATGTGTTGATTGAGCAGGCATGAACTTGTAACACGGCAAAGCTTCAGCTCATGCATTTGACTCGGTTCAAATTCTTCCTTGAAGAATAGACTGGACTAGGTAAAGGTAAAGGTAAAGGACGCCTGGATGGTTCAGTCCAGTCAAAGGCAACTATGGGGTGCAGTGCTCATCTCACTTTCAAGCCGAGGGAGCCAGCGTTTGTCCACAGACATCTTTCCGGGTCATGTGGCCAGCATGACTAAACCGCTTCTGGCGCAACGGGACACCGTGACGGAAGCCAGAGAACATGGAAACACTGTTTACCTTCCCACCACAGTGGTACCTATTTATCTACAGTGGTACCTCGGGTTAAGTACTTAATTCGTTCCAGAGGTCCGTTCTTAACCTGAAACTGTTCTTAACCTGAAGCACCACTTTAGCTAATGGGGCCTCCTGCTGCCGTAGGATTGTATTGCTACTCAACATTTAACCCACATGTACTGAAGATCAGCACTTACTAGGTGCTAAGGCCAGAATTTCTGCTCTTAACTCAGATGGTCAGATTCATTGTTGTGACAGTTGTGGAATAAAATTGGACCTAAGCATAACTGGGACCAGGGGAAAGGGCTACAATACCACTGAACATAATTGTTGAGAACATTAAAACCTTTGCATCTCTCAAGATTGTCCTCTATAGTGGTTTATGGCAATCTCCTTGTCTCTAGGCTGCCGGAAGATTTTTTCATTTGTTTTGATTTTCTGGAATGTAAGCCTAATAAGAATCATTAGGCTTGGAATAGCATTCCTGTCAAGATGCAACAGGCACACCTTCCGGAAACAATTGAAAATACATCTTTTGTTCTGACAAGTTTTCCCAGCCGGATGAAAAGACCTCTGCCACGGGTGTCCACTTTGTATTGTTTTTAATTTCATCTGCTGCTATTTTGTGCGTAGTGCTTTTTAGCTGTTTTTACTGCCTTGAGACGTGTGTGGAAGGAAACAAATACATAAATAAGCAAATTGTAAACGCTGAGTTACAGGCCGTTAGCTGCCTTGGTACATTTTGCAAAAGATGACACAAAATATGTATTTTAACAAAAAAACTTTACTTGGAGATGCAGGTACTATGCATCGTTTGCTACTTATTTCGGGTACAGTCGTACCTTGGTTTTCCAACAGCTTAGTTCTTGAACGTTTTGGCTCCCAAACGCTGCAAACCCAGAACTGACTGTTCCAGTTTGCGAACTATTTTTGGAAGCCGAACGTCTAACAGGGCTTTTGCGGCTTCCGATTGGCTGCAGGAGCTTCCTGCAGCCAATCAGAAGCCACGCTTTGGCTTCCAAATGTTTTGGAAGTTGAACGGACTTCTGGAACGGATTCTGTTCAACTTCCAAAGTACAAATGTATTTCCAATGCCCACATTACAAAGTACATATTCACCATGTTTTTATTAATCACAGCCTATTCCTCCCTACGAGGGACGCGGGTGGCGCTGTGGGTAAAAGCCTCAGCGCCTAGGGCTTGCCGATCGAAAGGTCGGCGGTTCGAATCCCCGCGGCAGGGTGCGCTCCCGCTGCTCGGTCCCAGCGCCTGCCAACCTAGCAGTTCGAAAGCACCCCCGGGTGCAAGTAGATAAATAGGGACCGCTTACTAGCGGAAAGGTAAACGGCGTTTCCGTGTGCGGCTCTGGCTCGCCAGATGCAGCTTTGTCATGCTGGCCACGTGACCCGGAAGTGTCTGCGGACAGCGCTGGCCCCTGGCCTCTTAAGTGAGATGGGCGCACAACCCCAGAGTCTGTCAAGACTGGCCCGTACGGGCAGGGGTACCTTTACCTTTACCTTTATTCCTCCCTACAGCAAAATAGGAATGCAGTGCTCCTTCTGCCCCACCAGTCACAGGAGAAGGACCAAAGCTTTGTAGAAGGGCACTTGCTTGGTACATGAAATATTACAACTTCAATTTCTGGCAAATGAAAGACAATTCTTCACTGAAGCCCTGGACAGCCTCTGCTAGTCAGTGGTATATAGACTAGTGTTTCCCAAGCAGGGGGCATATGGTCCCAGGGTATTCCAAGGTTGGCACAGGTTCAAATTGCGTAAATGGGGGGCCACAGCACAAGACTTGGGGGCCACAGAGGGAAGTAAGAAGTGAAGGGGGAAATCATCATTATTATTTTTTAATCCAGATTAACTGGCTATCTGCTTGGTCAATCAGAAGTGGGTAAAGGGGCAGCCCACTAGGGCCTAGTGCTCCTTTTTGGCACGTGCATTTTCTTGGAGCAGTCTTGGTATGTTTCTGGTGGGAGAGGGCGATCGCTGAGACTCCCGTTTTGACCGGTAGAGCCCATGATCCGGGACCCCCAGGTCAGGTAGGTGCGGTGGTAGGTGTTAGGAGCTTGGCCTACACTCGAGTCGGACTCTGGCAGAGACACATGCCCGACTGGCATGTTCTCTCCCTCCTGGTCGTTTGGACATGAGCTTCAAAAGCTTTCTTCTGCCCGAACATCACAGTGACCGATGCCAACAGACACTTAGGGATCCGCAGAGTGTTCGCAGTTTGCGTAACATACCTCAGCAACTCAGCATTTTGGCTAATCTACTTTATTTACATATAAACACACACGGAGCACTGCAACATGGCTCCCTCTCTCTCCAGCATCAGACAGCAAAGAGAAAAAGAACAAAGGACAATAGTCCCACTTCGTGGAACACAGTAACACACACATCCTGTCTCCGTCACTTCCCACTCTGTGGAATCAAAACATGCACCGTCATGTGATAGACAAATATCCCATGACTGCAATCATGGAGCAGGAATTCTAACAGTAGGGTGGCAATGGGTAGGACTGGGCAAGCCCGATCTGCTTGTTGCTGCCACCAGTGCTGGGCCAGGTGGCAGCCTGGGCCTGACTCTGCAAGGCGCAGGTTGCAATCCACCCCAGCGCCCAGTGCAGACAACCTTGAGTTGGTTGAACCAATGGTTTCACTTGGTATTAGCAGAATGTCCATGTTTTCTGAGGAATGCTGGAGGGTATGAGCATAAGTTAGCTTCCTGTGTTTATATATGAAATGTCATGCTTTAGACAACTGTGCATCCTTCATAATAGATGCAAGATGTGAGCATTTCACACCGAAAACCAAGTAGAATTTGTTTTACAAGAATCGGGAATCGGTCCAGCTAAGGTGGAAAGGGTGTGCCGTGCAGCCAGGAGAGGGGAGCTTGCTGAGGATCCTGCAAACGGGAGCTCAGCCACAGCTCTCCTGTCTGCGAGGGAGAAGACAGCACTTGCCCGAATCTTCACAGGCTTCCGATTTGCAGATAAAGCATTCAAGAATCCACATGTTCCATTTATAGAAACATTACTGACCAAAGGCGACTATTTCCAAATATAATTCCCAAAAGCAAAGATGCAAGTCCTGAGAAGTGCATTTCCAAACCTGCCCTTACAAGTTTTAATACTTCAAAGCCTCCTTTTTTAATTTCCATTGGATTGTGTTACTACGCGGAAAATATTTCCCACAGTTAACGATTATCATGTCAAGCGGCTGCGGTAATGGGCAGTAATTAGGAAAACGAAGACACGCACCCACCTGGGAAATACGACATTGATTCAAATTATGAATGCTGCTTTTCAAAATCTAAAAAAACCAACAACAACACAACTGCATGGAACATTCTTTCGTCTTATGAAGTGACTTCATCGTAAAAGCTTGACAGATTTTGTAGTGCCATTAATATAACCAACCAAAACGAAAAATCTGTGAAAAGCAGGATATCTTTGCCAGATTCGTAAATGGGAGAGCTGCTTCTGATTCAGAAATAAATTAAAATGGCATTCCCCGCTCCAAGTTCAAATTTGATTTCTCGGTTAATGTTATTTCGCCACACAGATGCTCTACTTAGGGGTCAGCAAACTTTTTCAGCAGGGGGGCGGTCCACTGTCCCTCAGACCTTGTGGGGGGCCGGACTATTTTTTGGGGGGGAGGGGGAATGAATGAATTCCTATGCCCCACAAATAACCCAGAGATGCATTTTAAATAAAAGCACACATTCTACTCATGTAAAAACACACTGATTCCCGGACAGTTCGCAGGCTGGATTGAGAAGGCGACTGGGCTGGATCCGGCCCCCAGGCCTTAGTTTGCCTACCCATGCTCTACCTTCTTAGTCCATGCCTTGGATGGACTGCAACTGAACAGAAACAGACTAGCCTTTTTAACACCTCCTCAATAAGTGCTACCCTATTAAAAGGTAAAGGGACCCCTGACCATTAGGTCCAGCCGTGGCCGACTCTGGGGCTGCGGCGCTCATCTCATGTGGCCAGCATGACTAAGCCGTTTCTGGCAAACCAGAGCAGCGCACGGAAACGCCATTTACCTTCCCGCCAGAGCAGTACCTATTTATTTACTTGCACTTGACGTGCTTTTGAACTGCTAGGTTTGCAGGAGCAGGGACCCAGCAACGGGAGCCCACCCTATCGCAGGGATTCGAACCGCCAACCTGCTGATCAGGAAGCCCTAGGTTCTGTGGTTTAGACCACAGCGCCAGCTGCATGCTGCCTAAAGGTTTACTTCTGCTCTCTCTGATATTTTTGTAGAGATTGCCATGTTCCTTTTGGCAGGAACATGGGTGTATTTGGCTTCTAGTCTTTCTCTTTTAATATTCTGTTATCTTACATTTTTGTAACTTTTTCGCACTGCGACTTTCGATTTGTACTTCACCCTTCGCAAGCCACTCTTTTTGGGTGAAAGGGAGCACAAAAAGGATCTCTGACACAGTAATAATCTGAATGTGGTATTTGGTAGAATCTCGGCGAGCAAACTGTACATAGGAGAGAATAAAGTCGCAAGGAAAGGAGAATATTCAACTCTGCCAGCACACTAGGTTTGAGACAACATAAAGATTATGAAAGACTGCACATGAGAAATGGATTTAATGTTGAAAAGACAGAGGTGCTGTCTGTGAGGAGAAAATACGGCTTGCTGCAAGTTGGACAACAACAAGTAATGGTTGAAATGGAAATTAAAGATGAGAAGATGTGGCAACAGGAGGAAGAGATGAACATAAGTTTGCAACAGGAATGGGAAACCTGATTTTAAAGAAATTGCATTAAATTAAAGTAATTTGATCGGATTTGTAATAATTGGGAAAACTAATAAAAATAAATATAAAAAAGAAAAAGAAAAAGAAAGGAGACAATGCATTTCCTTTGGAAAGAAAAATAGCTATTGATCATGTTTCTGAAAGTAAAAGATGTCAGGGGATGCTCAACTCAATATGCCAAGATGATGATGATGATAATTTATTCTTTATATCCCGCCTGGGCAGCTCCCAACAGAATATTAAAAACATGATAAAACATTAAACATTAAAAACTTCCCCACACAGGGCTGCCTTCAGGTGTCTTCTAAAAGTCAGATAGTTGTTTATTTCCTCGACATCTGATGGATGGCACCACCACCGAGAAGGCCCTCTGCCTGGTTCCCTGTAACCTCACTTCTCCCAGGGAGGGAACCGCCAGAAGGGCCTCGGCGCTGGACCTCAGTGTCTGGGCTGAACAATGGAGGTGGAGACACTCTTTCGGGTATATTGGGCCGAGGCCGTTTAGGGCTTTAAAGGTCAGCACCAACACTTTGAATTGTGCTCAGAAATGTACTGGGAGCCAATGTAGGTCTTTCAGGACTGGTGTTATATGGTCTTGGAGGCCACTCCCATTTACCAAGAGTGGCGAACTATCGCTCTTCCGGATGTTGCGGAACCAGAAATCCCATTAGCTTGCATAGGCAATGCCAAAGGTTCCCTGCAACTGCAATGGACCCGTGGATATCCATCTGCCTTGCATGCACTTGATTAAAAGGATTATAATCTATTACATGACTTACTGTCATGTCCATGCCACAGTTATTTCAATATTTTTAATGAAAAGTATATGTAATAAAGCCATCAATTCAAGTTAATCAAGGCTAAATCCTTCCAGAGGTCTTCGCTGTTCTAGCAGTTATACCAAGAAATAACTGGGTAATGCATACAGTCACTTTTCGTAAATGTTCCGAAAATACACCCCAATAGGCTGGCATCTTATGCACACTTTCCTGGGAGTGAGGCCCATCGAACACAACTGGGCTTACTCACAAGCAGACATGCATGAGAGTTCAATGGCAAGTAAATCTCCAAAGAGAGACTTCCAAACTCTTCAGGAGTGTCTGGATCATAAAGAACACTTCGGCAGAAAGTAAGGCATTCTACACTTAAACGGGGTTTTAGAAAATGTAAATTATGAGCTTTTAAACGGGGGGGGGATCTTCTCCCCCTTCCCATGTGCCTTATGCGCCAACAAAAGCAATAATGTTTTAGCTCTCTGTTTCTTTTTATCTATCATCACAGCAAGATTAGAAATAATAATAAAAAGAAAGAAATTCTGGTTTATACAACCCGTGAATAATTGCTGGCACACTAATATTTTAAAGATTGCTTTTCTCCCTCCTACTTGCTGAAATGCAGCTCTGGTCTTCATCAGTCTGGGTTCCCAAGTGCCCTTCAACTTGCACTAATCTCTTTCAGAGGTTCCCACTGTCAAAAATCTGCTCTTGCAAGCAAGCGAAGCTGCAGTAAAGAGCGGGGATATTCCTCAGTGCTGCTGCCCTTTAACCTTGCTATCAGATGCTTGTGTCGCAGAGATCTCGGGCAAAAAAGAATGATTTCCCCCATTAATACTGACTGAAGGCATTTGGCATCCTGACTTTAGAGCTTGCTTGCTCCAGAATTTCAACTATACATTCAGTTTTGGTGACTGAAACCTTGGTTTAAGGAGCCATTTTGGTGCATAGCTTATATATCATGAGTTTCTAACCTGAAGCCTGAGGTGCATAGCTGTCAACTTACAGATTTGAAAATAAGGGACCAGCAGCCTTGAAAATAAAGGATCAGCAGCCTAAATAAGGGATTTTCCCAGCACAGGTATGTTCAACATCTGAGCCCCTCTGAGCCAAAGGCAGAAAGCCCAGCCAGCAGCCAAACAAAGCCTCAAGCGGTGGTTCCCACAGTGCAGCAACCCGGCAAAGGGGATGCAGCAAGGAAAACCACCGTCACCTCTCTGCTGGGAAGCGCTGAGCAAAGGCAAGTCCCCAGGCAACATGGCCGATTTGATCAGCACAAGGCATGCAAGCTCCACCCCCCAGTCGTTCTTAGACTCCTTACTGGGTGAGCAATGCAGCCAAGCAACACAGTTGGAGCCTCCCTCCTCCCTGGCCAGCAGGGAGGGAGGGAGAGGAGCTGCTTCCTTTGAAACCCGGGAAATTTAAGGGACAGCATCAATAAGGGACAGCAGCAGGACACGGCGCTGGGATAAGGGACTTTCCCGCCAAATAAGGGACGGTTGACAGCTATGCTGGGGTGGTCACCTCACCTTGCTTCGTGGGTGAGCTGGCCCTGGTCTCAGCCTTGAGTTCTGTTCAGGGATTCCCAACCCAAACTACAAGTAAATAAAAACTCAGAAATGGAAGAAAACTTCAATGTCAACTGAAACCTGTCAATCACTTGATCATTATCACAGGGTAGAAATTATGTATCAAACAGATGGAAAGCTCATTAAACTGAGTAGGCTGAAAGCAAAGATTGAGGTGACCATAACTTCCGTCATAGAGCTTCAATATGCAGATGACAATGTAGTGTGTGCACACTCAGAGGATGACCTCCAAACCATCCTAAATATCTTCACAGAAGCTTACAGAAAGCTTGGCCTATTGCTTAATATCCATAAAACCAAAGTGCTACATCAACAAGAACAAATCAACCCCTCCTCAGCGCCACAAATACAACTTAACGGAGTAACGCTGGAAAATGTTGATCACTTTTCCTCTCTGTGCTGTTAACTTTCCACAAGTGTCAACATCGATGCTGAAACCCAACGTCATCTGAGCTCTGCGAGTGCAGCTTTCTCCCGATTGAGGACCAGGACATTAGCAGGGAAACCAAAATGCTTGTTTACAAAGCTATTGTACTGCTAACTTTCCTGTATGCTTGTGAAACATGGACCACTTTTAAACACCATCTCCAACTCCTCAAAAGAGTCCCTCAACGGTGTCTCCAAAAACGTTTACACATCACTTGAGAAGACAGGCAAACTAACGCCAGTGTACTGGAAGAAGCAAAGGTCACCAGTGTCAAAGCAATGATTCCTCAACATCAGCTTCACTGGACTGGTCATGTTGTGCGGATGCCTGATTATCATCTTCCAAAGCATCTGCTCTACTCCCAGCTTAAGAATGGAAAGTGAAATACCAGTGGAGAACAAAAGAGGTTTAAAGACTCTCTCAAGGCAAATCTTTAAAAATGTGGTATAAGCACAGAAAATTGGGAAGCACTGGCCTGCAAGCTCTCCAATTGGAGAACAGCCTTTACCAAAGGTGTGGTGAGCTTTGAGGAAGCACAAACTCAGGATGGAAAGGAGAAACGAGACAAGAGGAAGGCACATTTGGTAAATCCTCACCGTGATCAACTCCTGCCCGGAAACCAATGTCCCCACTGTAGAAGGACGTGTGGACCCATAATTGGCCTCCACAGTCACTTACAGACTCACTGTTAAAACCACTTTCATGGAAGACAATCTTACTCGGCCACAAGTGTTCGCTAAAAAGGAAAGATAATCAAATGCAGAGCTATTACTGCTCATAAATGGGTTCTTTCAACACATTATTTTGGTCACCTCCAAGAACATGGAGTCTCCCTTTGCTTTAAAGGCAGCTGACACAAAACTATGAATAATACTTAACTCGGTCCAGACACTAATTCCTGCATAAAATCTGCATAAGTAAACAGTTTAGTTCCACATTAATGGGAGGCTACAGAATGGAAGAGTTCGCCAAACAGGGCTGACATAGTTGCACACAGAACTTTTAACATGCTGATTATATTAAGAACAGGGCACAATAAATGTTTCCACTTCGTAAGAATCCAGACTGTTTACATGCTTAAGTGGCTAGAGACTTGGCTGTCTGTGTGTGGTCTATCTTTCAGTATTATAACCTCAAATATAAAGAGCAGCAGCATGGAAATCATTTTAGTTGCAAGGGAGGCCACAATTTGGTTACTGAAATTCTCAAGATACAACTTAAAGCGTGTTCTAAACACACACACGCTGAATAAAAATGATTCAGCAGAAGATAAACAGCAGCAGAGGAGACAGGAAATATAACGAGCAATTTCGGGATTTACTGAAGACACAAGTCAAACTAAGATGCTCTTAGCAATCCACAAAAGGGGAGACAGGAGGCAGAGCTTTCCATCTTAAGTTTTACCTGCACGAAACAATTATTTGCCATTATAGCTGCGGTTGCTCAGATAATAAATCCTGCTCAGGAATTCAATCTGACTGGATCTCCTTGCTGCCTGAGAGTAGTAGGAAAACAGTTGTGTTTAAGTAGCATACAAAAATCTCAGGTGGTGGATGGCGTGCAGAAATGGCAACTTATTTCTAGGGCAAAATCAGGTGATGGGAATTGTGCTGTCTGAGCTGTGTTTGAAAACTTAAAGGTAAAGGGACCCCTGACCATTAGGTCCAGTCACGGACGACTCTGGTATTGCGACGCTCATCTCGCTTTACAGGCTGAGGGAGCCGGCGTACAGCTTCCAGTTTCTGTGGCCAGCATGACTAAGCCGCTTCTGGCAAACCAGAGCAGTGCACGGAAACACCGTTTACCTTCCCGCCAGAGCGGTACCTATTTATCTACTTGCACTTCGTGCTTTCGAACTGCTAGGTTGGCAGGAGCAGGGACCGAGCAACGGGAGCTCACCCCGTCACAGGGATTTGAACCGCCGACCTTCTGATCAGCAAGCACTAGGCTCAGTGGTTTAGACTACAGCGCCACCCGTGTTTGAAAACGTAGTTGAGAACCAAAACAAAAACCATACATTTCCATTCTGATGCCACTTTTGATGCTGGTTTGGGGTTTTTTTTCCCCCAAAAGAGAACATGTTTTTTAAATGCTCATATAAACTAAGGTGCTATGCACTCTACTCAGATTTCTGCAAATTAAGCACAATGGGCATATGCAATTTCATTGTATATCATTCGGAGAAATTCACAGAATCGTAGAATTGTAGTTGGAAGGGACCCTGAGCACCATCTCATCCAACAATGCAGGAATCTCAACTGAAGCATCCAAGACAGATGGTCATCCAATCTCCAATGAAAATCTCCAAGAAGCAGAGCTCACCACCTACAATGGGAGTCCGTTCAACTTATTCTCAAAACCTATATAACTTTCAACAAGGTTGGCAAATAGCTTGAGAGAGAGGCTAGATGCTCCATTCTTGGCCCATGAAGTCTCCACCCTCAGGGCTTAATATCTGCAGGAAGAATTTAAGATATATTTCTCAGGTGCCACATTTTATGTTCAAAACCGGCATCCACGTCTGTGCAATGATTCTCAGTGCAGAGATTGCGTTAAGTAGCATGTTTGAATGTTGCATGTGTAAGCATATGTCTAGAAACAACGGTTAAAACAAAGACCATTAGCTGAAACTGCTGGCTAAGTGTTTAACAGTTACTGTACAGTGGACGCTCGGGTTGCGAATGTGATCCGTGCGGGAGGCACATTCACAACCTGCAGCATTCGGAACCCTCAGCGCTGCGTCTGCGCACGCGCGGGTCGCAATTCAGTGCTTCTGCGCATGCGCAAAGCACAATTTAGCACTTCTGTGCATGCGCAAGCGCTGAAACCCGGAAGTAACCAGTTCCGGTACTTCCAAGTTCGGCGCGGTGTGTAACCTGAAAATGCGCAACCTGAAGCATCTGCAACCTGAGGTATGACTTTTTTTAAAAAAAGAACAATTACCAGAGAATATGAAGATCTCGCCACCAGCCCAAGAGCATTTGTAATCATTTCGGGCGCATTTCAGAAAGCAAACATGTGTCTGGAGTATCACTTACTCACTGCATGCTTGTCAAGGAAAACCACCAGAGCAGAGAAACACACTATCTTTAAATATAAAAAACTACCCAAAAAAACCACTTGACAGAGAAAAGTGATGTATTATCCTGGAATTAGATCAGGTTTCCTGGGCCATTTTGTCTCTCCTTTTGCTTTGCTGGGTTGTTTTATTATTAAAGAGAAGCAATTCAATCTGCCAGAAGGGAAGGATAACCAAACCTCTGTACTAATTGTGGTTAACACCTGCCTGCAGTTTCAAAGGGCAGATAATGCCGGTGGCATACAAGCCGAGTGCTAGACTCACCAGGGACCTGCAAAAAGATGTGGATGGTTATCTCAATTGGTATGTGAAAATCAGCTCCGTCTCTCTCACATGCACACAGGCTAATCCGTCTCTTTCCCTCAGTTGCCTGGACTTTAGCCCCACCCACCCCGCATTTCCTGCCCAGCCCTATTCCTTAGCTCTATTACCTCTTGGGCCTTCGTCCCAATTACTTTCTCAGATTCCCTGCCCACCCAGAGAGATGGAGAAAGGGCAAGAAGAAGAATAAGCATTCAGATAAGCACATGCAACCGACACACACGAACATAGCAGGGATATATTGCAGAGCGCAAGATTCCTTTGTACGCTGTGCACCAGGGATGAAGAACCTGTGGCGCTCCAAATATTACTGAACTGCAACTCTCAAACCGTCCGGGAGTGGATTACAACAATATCTGGCACGTCGCAGGGTGGCATCACTGCTGTACGCCATTACACAACCAAACGTTGGTACATGTCGGACAACTTCTGAAGAGCTCCTGCAGGCGTATATAAGCTTGTCTTATGCCATAACCTGTTTCTGTGTAAAGGTGAAAGGTAAAGGGCCCCTGGACGGTTAAGTGTGTTTGTGTGCGGTTCATTTTGTGTATGCACAGGCAACATCTAACTGATGCGCAACCACACACATCATGGTGCATGAAAGTGGCCGGAAAAGGAGGTGGAAGTTAAAAATAAAGGACCCTTGGACGGTTAGGTCCAGTCAAAGGCGACTATGGGGCTGCGGCACTCATCTCACTTTCAGGCCGAGGGAGCCGGCGTTTGTCCCCAGGCAGCTTTCCGGGTCATGTGGCCAGCATGACTAAACCGCTTCTGGCGCAAGGGAACACTGTGATGGAAACCAGAGTGCATGGAAACACCATTTCCCTTCCCGCCACAGCAATACCAATTTATCTACTTGCACGGCGTGCTTTCAAACTGCTAGGTTGGCAGGAGTTGGGACAGAGCAATGGGAGCTCACCCCATGGTGGAGATTCAAACCACTGACCTTCTGATCGGCAAGCCCAAGAGGCTCAGTGGTTTCAGGCTTCCTCAGCCTCGGCCCTCCAGATGTTTTTGGCCTACAACTCCCATGATCCCTAGCTAGCAGGACCAGTGGTCAGGGACGGTGGGAATTGTAGTCTCAAAACATCTGGAAGGCCAAGGTTGAGGAAGCCTGGGTCAGACCGCAGCGCCACTCGCGTCCCTTTTCGTTTCTGTGTATGTGTGCGTGTCCGTAATGACGATGCTTGATGACTTGTACCCAAACACAGGGAACGGACCACACAAGCTACTGCAACTTCTTCTACAAATGTGCACACACTGAGATCAGGGCAGGATCGCCAAAAGGCCGAGAGATCGCCACTGCCTTTGGGATTTCCTCTGTTGCACAGAACTGCAGCGCAGCGTTACGAGGAGCTGAGGTTTCATCGAGAGGTGGCTGTGCAATGTCGTAAAGTGTTTTTGGTCACATAAGATGGCGCATCCAGTTTTGACTTATCCCAAGCCTGCCTCCAGTGGAAATAGGGGCTCCTTGTTCAATAGCAGTAGTTGTAGTAGTAGTACAGTGGTACCTCAGGTTAAGTACTTAATTCGTTCCGGAGGTCCGTTCTTAACCTAAAACTGTTCTTAACCTGAAGCACCACTTTAGCTAATGGGGCCTCCTGCTGCCTTCAGATGTCTTCTAAAGGTTGTATAGTTACTTATCTCCTTGGCTTGGGGGTCAGATAACTCCATACCCTCCAACATTTCATGGATGCAAATAGGGTTAACGGTTTGAATCCCCGTGACGGGGTGAGCTCCCGTTGCTCGGTCCCTGCTCCTGCCAACCTAGCAGTTCAAAAGCACGCCAAAGTGCAAGTAGATAAATAGGTACTGCTCTGGCGGGAAGGTAAACGGCGTTTCCATGCACTGCTCTGGTTCGCCAGAAGCGGCTTAGTCATGCTGGCCATAGGACCCGGAAGCTGTACGCCGGCTTCCTCGGCCAGTAAAGCGAGATGAGCGCTACAACCCCCGAGTCATTCGCGACTGGACCTAAAGTTCAGGCGTCCCTTTACCATACCTCCCACATTTCTCCACTGAAAATACGGACGTCCTAAGGAAAAGCGGGATATTCTGGGATCAAATCAGAAATCAGGACAACTTCTGTAAATCCGGGACTGCCCCCTGGAAAACAGGGCCTGTATTTCCAGAGGATCCGCCAACCCTCAAAAGTAGCTTGGTGTGTGTGGGTGTGGGCATGTGTGAAAACTACACAATACTTTCTGCTTGTGCAAAGCCACCCGCTGGATACAACCCCTTTGTTTTGGGAAGGCCCGGCTTCCTTGCACAGAAGTGGTGAGCTGCAGGATCTTATCTTAGCTTGAAAGTGGTTCCCACCCCCCCCCCAAATCATTTATATTACTGCACTTAGCTAACTTCTCCAGGTTTAGTTTGGAGACTAACCTTTTGTCCCGAGGAATTCCATTAGAAGCCCTTAAATATTAAAGTTTCATGTTGCAGCCTGAGACCGTATTTCCCATGTCAGAAGCAAAGACAAATGGTAATATAATCTTCAAATGATTCAATATATGGAAGAATGAAGAATGGCATTTTTTCGGCCGTGCAAACCTTGCCCAGCTCTGCTGTAAGAGAGTATCCATGTGAACCAGGATAATGTTTCAATTGCTATAGCAACAGAAACTGGAGTTCCCCAAGCTTGCGACAGACCCATTCTGTGGGCTAAGGAGGGTAGTTTTCTAGATGTGTGTTTAAGAGGGGGAAATGCAAGCCCTTGCTTGCAGAACGAAAGCAACGCTCTTCCGTCGAACTGTTTCCAAATGCACGGAAATGTTAAGATCATGACACCCCAAATGACCTAGGAAGAAAACCCACACTTTGCCACTGCAGCTGGTGAAATCGTGGGGAAGTCAATCAATCAATTTCCTTTATTCGACCGATAGTCAGAAATAAAACATTACACAATAATTATAAACTATAACATCATAGGGGTACATAGATAAGGTAGGGCCACAGTACTAGACCTCTCACAGATAACCCACATCAAAGCATTCAGTTATACGTTTCCAACACTTGAGTGCCAGGAAAAGGAATTTAGCCACTGACAAAGTTGTTATCCCAGAAGACTTATTTAGCAGATATGCTGTCTGCTTTCCTCTTTGTCCGGAACTGAGCTGGGGTAAGTATGGAGTTATAAGGTACTGTCTTAAATTGTTGTAGGTGGGACAGCTCAGTAAAATGTGCTCTGTGGATTCTACCTCACCCAATGCACAGTGGCATAATCTCTGGTCATATGGGACTCCTCCATATCTTCCCTTCAGAACCGCCGAGTCAAGAACATTCAGCCTAGCCGCAGTAAATAGTCTGCGGTATTCCACGTAGTGGATATCCGCCAGGTAGCGAACTGGAGCAGCCCGATACAACTGCTCCCCCAGAAACAACCCAGGTTTCACACGGGCTAAGTCCTCGTGGGGAAGTCTAAAGTAACAGAGAGAAAATTACTAAAACTAAAAACGAAGGGCGAAACAATTTTGCAATTGCAGCAAATACGTTTTAGGACAGCGAGAAACATTCTCCTTTTTCTTTTCTTTCTTGAAATGATTTTTATTTGATTTTACAAACACAAATACCAAATAGATAACCATATATTGAGATTTCCCTGACTCTCCGGACTCCCCCCCCCTTTGTGTGTCCAGTTATCAAACATCTTCAGCTACTTATTGTCTCACAATCCATATATTATATCTCTCCATGATTATCCACAGTGTTTGTTACATTACAAGTGTTATTAAAATCCTGTTAATGTTTTTATTTGCTTACAGTGGTCTCCTAAATAAATTGTAAAATTTTCCCATTCTTTCTTAAAAGTTTGTCTTCTTGGTTGCTGAGCTTTAGAGACATTCTCAAAACAAATGCTGGTCAGAGGAATCGATATAATATGGTCAGGAAAGCGATGTTCAAAACCAAACAATGCTATACTGAAAAGAAATTGGAAGCTGCCCTATAGGCAGAATGGGGCAGCCAGATTTTTTTTTAGCAGTACAGGGAACCTGTAGCACATTAACCCCAATCCAGAAAAACATGCACTGGTTGCCTATATGCTACAGAGCCCAGTTGATGGTGATGCCATTGAATCACTAATGATTTCTCCCTTCACCCAAGCTTTTATAGGGATTTAAATCAGCCAGGCAAGATGTAAATTAGCTGTGAAATTGTTGCTAATTGGTTTTAATAGATGTTTTAGATATATGGTTATGCTAACCTACAAGCCTTGAAGAACTGAATAGGGTTTATTTCTGAGTAGACATGGCTAGGATGCTCCTGTTAGGGTGTTCTTCTACTAAGTTATACTCAGAATAGATCTATTAAAATTAAGGAACCCAAGCTAGCCGTGTTCATTATTTTCAATGCGACCACTCTGGGTTTAACTAATTGATTCCACCCGTAATCAGCATGCATTTTATTGTAGCATTGTGTTATTTTGTAACCTTGAGAGCATGGCTGATGAAGAGCGGAATTAAAAAGGAGCAAATAAATGCCCAGGGGATGCCGTGTAAGAAAAAAGGCAGGAGCAAAATACATAAACTGCACACCCCTCTCCTCCTTTTCAAGTTTTCACTTTTGCATCTCTGTTTGTCCAATGTCACTCTGTTGCAAATGACATTGGATTACACTAGCTCAGAAACGTACTGCAGGGAAACTCCCAAGAAGTTCCACTATTTCAAGCGGTGCTTCTTAGCACAGAACCAAAAATTGCCAAATGATTCAGCTATCGAACGAAAGCTTGACTCACAAGGATTACGGCTGCTGGAGCTGGCCAAGCAAAATACTTCCTTTGTTTTCATCCCACTCTGCCTGGGTCTCTCCTCCCCACCACCTTATAAGACTCAATGAAGCAAGTACAGTGGTACCTCGGGTTACAGACGCTTCTGGTTACAGACTCCGCTAACCCAGAAATAGTACCTCGGGTTAAGAACTTTGCTTCAGGATGAGAACAGAAATCGTGCAGCGGCTGTGCAGCGATAGCGGGAGGCCCCATTAGCTAAAGTGGTACCTCAGGTTAAGAAGTTTCAGGTTAAGAACAGACCTCCAGAACGAATTAAGTTCTTAACCTGAGGTACCACTGTACTCTACTTACTACGCCCCACTCCCTAGAAAAAATAGGTGCCATGAAGTTGTTACAGCAAGTGTCACACTTTTAAACCAAAAAGAGAGGGGGGCTGGTACTCACTAGGCCTGAGCAATACATCAATACATTACCCAGGACAAGTCTGAGGAGCAGACCACGATGTTGGCTTCACTTAGTGGTATATCGCTTTATTGGCCAAGGGAGCTGGCATACAGCTTCTGGCTCATTTGGCCAGCATGACTAAACCGCTTCTGGAGAACCAGAGCAGTGCATGGAAATGCCATTTACCTTCCCGCCGGAGCAGTGCCTATTTATCTACTTGCACTTTGAAGTGCTTTCGAACTGCTAGGTTGGCAGGAGCAGGGACCGAGCAACGGGAGCTCACTCCATCGTGGGGATTCGAACCACCGACCTTCTGATCGGCAAGTCCTAGGCTCTGTGGTTTAACCCACAGCGCCACCCGCATCCCTGTTAAGAAGATGCCACATTGCAATTTAAAACGTGGTTCCTAACTCGCAGAAAGCCATTCCGGATCACGTGGAATATCTGACCACGGGCAAATGACACGTGGGTCAACTGACAAGATCCAGTGGATCGACGAACAGGCATTGCAACGCCACCCATTGGTTATTTCTTGCTCAGAATACAACAAGAGGTGGAGGGCCAGGCTGCTAGGTGGGACTCCTAGGAAGAGGAAATGTTCACTGGCGGGTTCCCTTTAAATAAGGAAGGCGTTGAATACTCCTGGCCCAGAAATGGAAGCAAGAAGAACTCCCCACATTGGAAGATTGGCAAGTAAAGATGGTCCAATACGTGGAGCTGGCAAAGTTGACGGGGGAGATTTGGAATCGCTGTGATGATTTGTTTCAAAAGGACTGGGGCAAATTTATACTCTACATGAAAGAAAATTGCAAACAGTTGAATACATTTGTAGGTTTAAGTTGAAATGTTTGGTAATGGGAAATTAAGGAGCTGATTTACTTATAAGTAGGTGATTGTTAAAAGATTGATTTAAGGTAAAAAAGTGAATTTAGGAATGTGGAGAAATTGGTAATGAGATATGGAAGTCTGTTAGAGGGAAGGAAGGAGGTCGATGCTTTATTTAAGCAATGTCTTAAGTTTTTTTTGGATACTGAAATGTAATAAAATATGGAAAACTTAATAAAAATTATATTTAAAAAAGGAAGGCTTTGGTTACAGTTTTGTGCTTATTTACTTGGGAATAAATCCTTCTGAACTTAAATGGGACATTCCAAGTAACTAGGCATAGGGAAGGTATATTGTTTTCAACAGCGTCTCATGGGTTTTCCATAAGCAGTTACCTAGCCAGACAGTATGGGGAACAGGATGATGGCCTAGAGCAACGGTTCTCAACCTGTGGGTCCCAAGATGTTGTTGGACTACAACTCCCATCATCCCTGAGCTCTGGCCTTGCTAGCTAGGGGTGATGGGAGTTGTAGTTCAACAGCATCTGGGGACCCACAGGTTGAGAAAGGCTGGCCTAGAGGAGGCTTGATGAACCAGTGGCTCACTAGATATTGCTGGACTCCATCCCTGACCCTTGGCTTTGCTGCCTGAGACTGATGGGGTTCCCCGTCTCTGGATTAGAAGGAATTTTGGCTTGACCAGCAGGGCTATTGTTATGTTGGATCACATTTTATTTCTGTATCATTCTTCAGCTGATGTTTTGCTATGTGCCTTCTCAATAACTCAGAAAAGTTTGCCTCCTACTTCTGCTTTGAATTAAAAATAATAATAATCAGGCAGCCATTGAGTAGATATTTTTTTTAAGGAATGGGTAAGAAACATGAAAATTAAGTGTTGGAGAAAGGGGGATTAGCAAGAAAGATGGCTAAGACAAGGGAAGTCCCATATTATTAATGCTTTGATCAAACTTAACATAGGCAGGCAGTTTGGGGGAAAAACCTCTACATGTGCTCATAAACTTGTGTGGATGTATTTGCAAGGCTGCCGCTGATCATGGAAAAAACAGAGAATGTGACGGTGTTCTCTTTAATATCTCTCCCCCCCACATATAAATCAGAATAAAACTTTATTCTGCCATAGCGACTTCCACTAGAAGTCTAAATCACCTCATAACTCTTGGGTTCTAACTGATAGCAAAATACTGGTGCCTGGGAACTTAAAGAGAAATCTAGAATGCTGTTGGATAAATGAAAAGTTACTCTCTCAGTTACACATCATGGCATTCTAGCAAACAATATAAGGAAGATAGATGTACAGAATAGGCTTCAAAAGTAACCACGAACCATATTCCTTGGCTTCAGTTGATTTAACTGACAATGAGGAAGGCAATATAATATTTTACTAGCACCACTCATGTCAGAAAACACCAAGCAAGACATACTTCAATAGATGTTTCATGGAACAACTGCGATTTCTTCACCTTCCAGACAGATTTTCGGTTCCTGAATTTATTTTCAGCCAAGGGGAGTTTATACTTGCAGCTTTCACAATTATGGTTGCATTTTATGGATTAAGTACATGAGTACTTTGGCTAGACCGTCAGCGTGAATGAACATCCATTGCAACCAGCTGACCATCAGTCAGCGTTGAAAAGGGGTTTCTCCAAAAGCCATGAGTCAGATGCTTACTAGTCGCAATGACAGAGGCATTTTTTAAAAATCAATCGACACAAAGCTGTCAAAATGCAGTAACTTTTTGCAGAGTCATGGTAGAGTGCTAAGAATAACAGTTTGTGTGTGATGCTCAAGTAACACCCTGGTGATTAGAGAAGTGAAACTAAACCCACATCCTCACTACACAATGAACTAAAGTAGCTTATTTGTGTTTGACTGGGTTTGGGGTTTGTGTGGAGGAAATAACCGAGTAAAAACGTCAACAGAAAAAAGGAAGTCCATGTGCAGATGCTGCAAGTTTTTTGTTATCTGTTTCATTCCAGCTTATATCATCACAGTTTATCTCAAAATGCTGAAAAATTACCTGACAGAGCATTATTGGGCTGGTCCAGACATAATGCTGCGTCACGGTTTAGTGTCAACTGCACACACCTTTGGCTGGTGTGTTCGCTTCCACACAGCCACGAGAAAGAGATTACATTCATTTCCATTTTCAACTAAACGGTCTGGCATTATGTCCATACCTGGATAAAATAACTATGGCTTACTGCAAACAAGATGCAGCTCACTTTTTTCAATGAATCATAGTTAACATAATAATAATAATAATAATAATAATAATAATAATAATAATAATAATTTATTTATACCCCACCCATCTGGCTGAGTTTCCCCAGCCACTCTGGGCGGCTCCCAATCGAGTATTAAAAACAATACAGCATTAAATATTAAAAACTTCCCAAAACAGGGATGCCTTCACATGTCTTTTAAAAATAGGATAGCTGTTTATTTCCTTGACATCTGATGGGTGGGTGTTCCACAGGGCGGGCGCCACTACCGAGAAGGCCCTCCTTCTGGTTCCCTGTAACCTCACTTCTTGCAATGAGGGAACCATCTGAAGGCCCTCGGCGCTGAATCTCAGTGTCCGGGCTGAACAATGGGGGTGGAGACGCTCTTTCAGGTATACGGGACCGAGGCCATTTAAGGCTTTAAAGGTCAGCACCAACACTTTGAATTGTGCTAGTGATCTTTGTTTTCTTGTGTGAGTGGGGTGGGTGGGTGTTTTGGATCAGGTTAGCCATAGTGATTCGTATGCTGTTGGTGGATTTCTGTCATTGTCTTGTTGGGCTGTGCACGTGATAAAGGGAAGCCATACCAGGGTGAAGGCGTCTTCTTCTATTTGTTCCTGTGTCAGTTTCAGTTTATTGGTTAATTTTTCTAGCAGGGCTGTTTCCCATACTATTTGCTACCATTGGTCCATGCTTACTCCTGACAGGTCTCTCCAGTGTCTGGTTATGATGTTTCTGGCTGCTAAAAGTAGGTGGGCTCTGAGATCTTTGTGATGTAAATGGGCATTATTGTCTTGGAAGATGTTTAGTGGGGCCAAGTCTGGGGTGATTTCTAATACCTGCTTAGTTATTTTACATATTTCTCGTATGGCTGTTGTCCAGAATAGTTGGATTTTGGGGCATTCCCACCACATGTGGAGGTATGTGCCTGTGGAGGTACACCCTCTCCAGTATCTGTACCACGCTCTCAAGTCTCACCTTCCTATTTTCAGCAGGAGGTCTAACCCTGCTTCAAACGGTCTAACTGTTTGAAGCAGAAGTTAAAACATAGTGGATAACCATCAAAGGCTGGCTCCAGAAACCTGCTTTTCTCTCTTGCTCCTGTGCTATGGGCATTGTCCTGTTTCTTACTGTACCAAGTTAAACGAATCAATTTGCATTCCAGGACAGAAGAAATATCGACAGTGCATTGCTTGGAACGACCTTAGACGAGGCAGCATCGCCAACTGCGAATGTAGTCAAGGGCCTGGCGACATGTTATAGTCATCATGATCAAAAATAGTCCAGTGTGGATCAGGATAAAGGTTGAAACCAGTTCTGATGACTATTGAGAATTTCCCCAAAGACAGCCAGAGAAAGCTTCAGAGGATTGATGTTAGGCCAAGGAAGCAGGAGGCATTGGCCATTTGCCACCTGTTTAACGGTGCTTATCCCATCTCTTCTCACTAATTTGCCTTGGGGATTGGAACAGGGAGGAGGGACAATTAGACACTTAAGGAAATGGAAGATAAGTGGTGATAACAGCTTCTAGAGAGAGGTGGTTCCAGCTTCCCTGCTTTGATCCCCTCCAGCATTCTCTGCTTATCTTCAGAGATGAGCTTGGCTGGTTTTGATGTTCTGAATGCAACAGTTCGCCCAGCACAAGCCTGGCTCTCGAGACTGAGCGGTCTTGCAGAGGAGCAGTCACGGCAGCAAACCCCTGCACAAACTGGCTTCACGGGAACTTCACAGAAAGCCCCCGCAGTCGATTGCAACAATGATGGCGTCAATATCAGCTACATGAGCCATTTTCCGTGACGAGCTCCAACATAGCTTGGATCACATCTGAATGGCCCTCTTCTCTTTCTCTTTGACAATCACTCATAGCCGAGTAAGATTGTCTTCCATAAACACGGTTTTAATAGTGAGTCCGTAAGTGACTGTGGAGGCCGATTCTTGATCCACACATGCTTCCACAGCAAGGACATAGGTTTCCGGGCAAGAGTTGATCACAGTGAGAGTTTGCCAAACGTGTCTTCCGCTTAGCACATTTCTCCCTTTCGTCCTGTGTTCGAGCGTCTTCAAAGCCCATGACACCTTTGGAAAAGGCTGTTCTCCAGTTTGAGTGCTCACAAGCCAGTGTTTCCCAGTAGTCGGTGTTTATACTGCATTTTTTAAGATTTGCCTTGAGAGAGTCTTTAAACCTCTTTTGTTGACCACCAGCATTACACTTTTCATTTTAAAGTTCGGAATAGAGTACAGTGGTACCTTGGTTTATGAACTTAATCCGTTCCAGAATTCCATTTTTAAACCAAAACCGTTCTTAAACCGAAGTGCGCTTTCCCTAATGAGGCCTCCCGCCGCCGGTGCCCTTCCACTGTTCAGATTCTGTTCTTAGACCGAGGTAAAGTTCTCAAACCAAGACACTATTTCCGGTTTTGCAGGGTTTGTAAACCAAATCGTTCTTAAACCAGACTGTTCTTAAACCGAGGTACCACTGTAGTTGCTTTGGAAGATAATAACCAGGCATCCGCACAACATGACCAGTCCAATGAAGTTGATGTTGAAGAATCATTGCTTTGACATTGGTGATCTTTGCTTCTTCCAGTACACTGGCATTTGTTCACCTGTCTTCCCAAGTGATGTGTAAATTTTTCAGAGACACTATTGATGGAATATTTCGAGGAGTTGGAGATGGCGTTTATAAGTGGTCCGTGTTTCACAAGAATACAGTAAGGCTGGTAGTACAATAGCCAACCGTGTTAGGGGGAGCCAATAAAACAAGCCATTCCTGTGGATTCGCTATGGTCCTTAAAAGCCGGAGTGTTGACCTTCAGCCAGACCTGAACAATTTCCAAGCATCCCTGGCCTTACCTAGAGATGGTGGGAAGACAACCTGGGACCTCCTGCATTAAAAACAGATAATTTCCGTGCGCTGCTCTGTTTTGCCAGAAGCGGCTTAGTCATGCTGGCCACATGACCCGGAAGCTGTTCGCCGGCTCCCTCGGCCAGTAAAGCGAGATGAGCGCTGCAACCCCAGAGTCGGCCGCGACTGGACCTAATGGTCAGGGGTCCCTTTACCTTTTTAATCTACTGCTGAACTACAATGAGGCCATTTCTCACTTCCCCCCAAACTGACACTCCTTGGCCCCCCATTTTTGTTGACCGACCCCCCACAGATCATTTCCACTGCCAAAACACCAACAGGACATGGCACACGCAACCTGCGCTGTCCTGAGAAAACCCCTTATTCCTGATTTCATTTCATTTCATTCTTTGGAAGATTTGCACAATGGAAAACGCACACCAAGAAATAAATTTTAGAAAGGGGCAAGATTAGACAGCTAAAACCGTTAATAGGATTGGAATAACACTTGAATTTTGGAATCTGAAAAACCAAATAAATAATAATTATTTTTTAAAGAAAGAAAGAAAAAAGAGGGGAAGGAACTGGATTTAGGCCAAAGGGTGTGCTCAGACTTGCATTCTGCTCTCAGAAGCTCCTCTAGACAGTGCATCCACGTCTTGGTTTTGGCCAAATTCTTGCAGTTCACTGATACGAATCCAAAAAGGTGCACGCTGCCTGGCAAGGAAACAATTTCTCAGGGGAACCAGTAGGGAAGTTAGGGAATGAGCAAATAATCCCAGTTTTATTAGGAGTCTACTTTAAAGCCTTCCAGAGGGTGCCCTAAGGAAGTACGAAGAACTCAAACTTGTTTTTTTTGTTTTGTTTTTGTGGGAGAGCATTTCATATTTCATCTTTTAATCATGGCTGTCATTTCCATCAGAGATGGCAAGAGCACATTCATTCGTTGGGCAACATCTTATTTATTTTCTGGAGGCAGGGGGAGGAGGTAGGCTGCATGTCCTCAAGGAGATATGGAACACAGAAAGATAAAAAGCTCTTGAAAAAACATTGAAGGTGAAGGAGGTTGGCACACCTAAGAGCCAAGAGAAATACGAGCAGGAGAAGGAGAAACGAGATTATTTTGATAATCCAACACCACTTCAGAGCGCTGAGCCCTTCTGAAAATTTGGTCCAGGGGGTAGTATTCTGTCATCTTTGCAAATGATAACAAACCTAAAGCTGTGGATGATTGACGTTTACTCTGAGTGAGATGCTGCCATTAATTTGGCAACCTCTTACTTTAATGCCCACTCCTTATCAGCCACAAGTTTAGTTTTGTGTAACAAATAATTTGTTTTTTTATGCTGTTTTAAAATAAAATCTGGATATCGCTGAAATTGGAGGAACAGGCAGTATTGTTGCCAAGATTAAATGGCTCCATCTCTTAAGGATTTAAAGATTATTTTATACACCTTATCTAAGATAGTAGAGTCAGAGAGAAACCCTACCACGTTTACCGAGAAGTAAGACATTCAGTACTCCAAATGCATAGCATTGCTGCCTCCGCTTGCTCCCCCCCCCCAAATCCCCAAGTTTTCGTATTTTAATGCAAATGTCAATCGTAGTATGGTTGGTTATGTTCTAAGGACGCGGGTGACGCTGTGGTCTAAACCACTGAGTCTCTTGAGCCAGAAGGTCAGCGGTTCGAATCTCCATGACAGGGTGAGCTCCTGTTGCTCTGTTCCACATCCTGCCAACCTAGCAGTTTGAAAGCACACCAGTACTACTAGTGCTGTGGTGGGAAGGTAAACGGTGTTTCCATGCACTCTGGTTTAGTCACCTTGTCCCACTGCGCCAGAAGCAGTTTAGTCATGCTGGCCACATGACCCGGAAAGCTGTCTGTGGACAAACGCTGGCTCCCTCGGCCTGAAAGCGAGATGAGCGCCGCAACCCCATAGTCGTCTTTGACTGGACTTCACTGTCCAGAGGTCCTTTACCTTTACCAGCTGCTTTAAGAACAGCCAATGACTGCTACTCTGCATACTTACTTGTTATTTTAGCACGCTTTTTAAAAAAAGGCAATGTAAAGAAATGAAAAAGCAGTGCTACCACCAGCATTGCATTTGAATCTACATGCAGTTATGTGGCTTTGTGCGTGTCAACAGGGCTTATGTTCAACTGCATTCACACGTCACTTTAACGTGTTAAATTCCACATTGTATTTGACCTTCCACATGACATCAGCACAACTTCTTGGAATACGGTGGACTATAAAGTAGGGACGCGGATGGCCTAGGACTTGCCGATCAGAAGGTCGGCGGTTCGAATCCCCGTGACGGGGTGAGCTCCCGTTGCTCGGTCCCTGCTCCTGCCAACCTAGCAGTTTGAAATCACGTCAAAGTGCAAGTAGATAAATAGGTACCACTCCGGCGGGAAGGTAAACGGCGTTTCTGTGCGCTGCTCTGGTTCGCCAGAAGCGGCTTAGTCATGCTGGCCACATGAACCGGAAGCTGTACACCGGCTCCCTCGGCCAATAAAGCGAGATGAGCGCCGCAACCCCAGAGTCGTCCGCGACTAGACCTAAAGGTCAGGGGTCCCCTTTACCTTTACCTATAGCGTTAAGTTAAGCGTTGTTCATTTCCATGTTGCTTGCTTCCAGAAAGAAATAAAAAAATCTGTGCGAATGCTGAAATGTAATGTGGAAATTAGGAGATAGGAAAACGCCGGGAGATGGGGAATAAACTGATGTGTGAATGGAACCTGAGGGCTGCTTTGCAGCACATGTCTGTTTGAAATATATATTATTGCAGCACATTTTGCCATTCCAGCCAAGGAACAACCAAAATGCATGCATTTGGAATGTTAACAACCTCCATAGCATACCATAAGATTAGTCAAACAATCCTCAGTTAATGTGGTGTTAATTTTTCAACTAAAGATTTGCAGTTCAAATGTAGATCAAGTGCTCCCTCTTCAGAAAATGCTGCATAACTGCATCAGGAAAACTGCGCTGAAATCCTCTGGGATCCTTCAAATATGATACTTGTGCTGCCGTGAAGAAAAGCTATTAAGACTGTAGGTGTTCTCCTCCTCCTAAATTGCATTTGAAACCACCGAGGCACAAACAGATGAGCAGGCGAATTTTCCAGAGTCTTCTTAGTGAAAACATTTTGGGTAATATATTACAGAACAGAAAACAAAATCTATTCAGCACAGAAAACAAAATCAGTTTGATACCAAACGCATTATCATGCAAACTGCTACCGATTTATAATTTGAAACCAATTGCAAGGAATGGTTTTTATACTCCCACGATTCCTCGACTGCCTGGGCAACATTCTGGGTGAACAGCTTAGAAACATTCTCGGTGAACAGCTTAGAAAATGAAATGTGTGCAAGTTCAAAAAGAAGAGAACAGAGAAAACACTTATTCTGGGGAGGGAGAAAGAGAGCTATAAACATCCATACCTAGAAAACATCAGCTTTCTCCACCAGTGAGCAGAAGGAAGTCTTTTGGCCTTCATGATTTAGCAAAACATTAACAAAACACAGTTTACTCAGATGTAAGTCCCTCTATGTTCAATGGCATTTACTTTAGGGTGAGTACACTCATACCTTAGTTCTCGAATGTTTGGGCTCCTGAACGTCACAAACCCGGAAATGAACTGTTCTAGTTTTTTGGAAGCCAAACATCCGACGGGACTTCTGTGGCTTCTGATTGGCTGCAGGAGCTTCAGAAGCCGCACTTTGGTTTGTGAACGTTTTGGAAGTCGAACGGACTTCCGGAACGGATTCCATTTGACTTCCAAGGTACAGCTGTATGTGTATAAGATTGCAGAGAATGAGGTGGGCAGGAATGATCCCAATGTATTTGCAGATACCATAGTGAAGAAGACAGTTCAGATCCTCCTTCACACTGTTTTCTTTTTAAAAAAAGAAAATATTCAGATTTATTATCATTTCACAAGTAGAAATACAAGTATGTCTGTATTGTTAAATGTGTCTCTCTCATTCTGCGGAAGCTACGCTGAGAGTATGTTTACTTGTGTGGCAGTAATAAGCCCTCCAGAGGAAGCTACTGTTTTGCTTAACTATCCTGATGTCACGGCCGAAAGCTGATTGCCAAAATAAATGGAGAGGTAGACTGCGAATGTCTGAATTTCTGCATTTGTACCAGGAGTCTACACAAGATTGCTGATCAGCAACCATAACAATTTCTGGACTCCCGATACGGCATGGAAACTTAACCCACTTATTTACTTTGGCAGCCGCACATCTCCTAAGGAAACCAGGAGGACTCGAATAATCAAGCCTAATAGCCCTTCTTAGAACCGTTCCTCTCATCACATGATTTCAGGTTTGCTGTTTACAAGTCAGTAGTCTCCAGACCACAGCATGGTTTGGACATTCATGGTAAAATTAGCTGGGCTCTGCCGGGGACCGAAAATACCAACAGCAGCCTGTATCCCCTGACGCATTCCTTGGTGGAAGTTAATCGCAGTAGCGCATGAACAATGCCAAACATTGACAGAAGATTGCTGGACTGTCATTCCTTCCATCCTGAGTTGATGGTATTATGCGTGAAGAACATTAGTCATCTTAATTTGTGACGTAAGAGCACATAGCGTTAACCAAGGCTGGCTATTCTTGCACACTGAGATAATGTGTCGCTCTCGTGCTCTTCAAGCTGTTAAATCCATTACTAAATTGTGGGTGGGTGGGCTTCGCATGAGGCAGGAATCTCGACCTATCAAACGACTGCTCAGGACCCTTCCCCAAGATTGTCCAGAGACTCAACTGTGCAAGGAAGTCTTTTGGAAGAGACATCCGTGTGAGAAACCCACGGCCTTCGAAAAGTTATGGACTCCCCATCAGTCCCAGCCAACATTCCCTATGACCAGGGATTATGAAATCCAAGATCTGAGACCACAGGTTCCTAGCCCTTGCGTTGCACAAAGGCAACTAGAAACGCCATCAATGTAACTTAATTGTGGGCTGGCTCGCTGCTTAATAGCTTTTTGATATCCTAAATAGCTAAAGCATGCTAAAAAGGCAGCCTCTTCTAAGGCTTTTGTTGAGAGAAGCGGGGAGATATTAATTTGTGTTGCCTCCTTGGCTGGATGGAGGAGAGGCGTAGGAAGTGCCACAGACTAAGGGTGTAATTACCCCATGGATAGCTCTCTCTTTTTGGAGGGAACATCAAGTTTCTTTCTGCAAGAGAAATCAACTGTACACCTCTACGCATCTGGCAAACTAGGCTGCTACCCACAAAACTTGTTATGTACTGAAGTTCTCACCCTGGGCCAGCAGGGAGATACTGTAGATAGTTATATAAGCAGGCTGACTGAACCCTTCAGTTCAGTTCTGTTCTGGCCTGTGAATAAAAAAGAGCTGTTTGAAGAATCGCTGTGTCGTCTGATATGTTCACCCACAACTTAACAAAACTCATGCCACAATGAACTCTTAGTTGCATGTAAATTGTCACAGCATATTTCCCCAGCAATATGAGGTGCAGAAACTCAAAAGATCTGTTTCCTAGGGTTTCTTTGCTTCCTCTTTAGAAGATACGGTGATACCTCGGGTTACAGATGCTTCATGTTACAGACGTTTCAGATTAGAGACTCCGCTAACTCAGAAATAGTACCTCGGGTTAAGAACTTTGCTTCAGGATGAGAAGAGAAATCGTGCGATGGCGGCACGGCAGCAGCGGGAGGCCCCATTAGCTAAAGTGGTGCTTCAGTTTAAGAACAGTTTCAGGTTAAGAACAGACCTCCAGAATGAATTAAGTTCTTAACCCAAGGTACCACTGTATTTAATTGCACTTAGGCTAGAAAACATACATTCCAGCTGGATTGCTTTCCTTCGCCCTACAACTTAGTAGCGTTTAATATTTAAGCGCATCCACTCAAGTCACTAGTGAAAGCAGCCCAACCGAACTTAGTGGGATTGCTGTAAATTGAATAGATTCAGAACTACATTATCTGCAACTCAAAAATAGCCATATAATCCTAAGTGTGCTCCCAAAGCACTTCCTCTGCCCTCCATATTACACTGAATGCAGCAGGGATTTTAAATGCCCTCCAGCTTTTTGACCCTACCCAGGTCTGCCTGATCAATACGACTTGACATTATGCAAAGCCATGCAATGGGGGAAACTGTGAAAATGCACCTCAACAGAGCAGAGATGCACTGTGCTAGAAGCCCATAAATGTTCCCCTTAACTTTTAAACTCGGAAAGTCCGGCAGATGGGTTCAGATAAGCTGCTATAGGAAAAATGAAAGATTTCGTGCAGGCATTACCAATGTGATAGACTGACCACCCAAGTGTGCAATTACTTCCAAGACACACACACAAAATTCATTTGTTTTTCCACACAACTGACATGGGAAAATCTTGCAAGAAGAACAGACTAATTTTAATAACTAATGGTTATCCACTCAAGGTTTTTTTTTTTTTTTAATGATATTATACGAAAATGACAAAACACTGGGTTTGGATTTGATTTAAATCAATTGATTTAAATCACGATTTAAATCACTAGTCAGTAAGACTTGATTTAAACCCTTTTTTTTTACAGAAAGACTCATTCTTGCTGGTATAATCTTAATATTTTCAACCAGATGAAGGTTTCATTTTTTGGAATAATAAATTTTCAGAGTAGTTTTTACAGTTGTATCAAAAATGACTGATTTGGTTATACTATTTGAATACTATTGCATAGATAATTATAAAATGATTGTGCGGTTTAATAAGTTAACTGTTTTATATTTGGACGTTTCTGCTGTACTTTATTAGAAGGAGAAAAACAATCATTTTCTTAATAACAATTTAAACCATTTATTTAACTAAAGCAATAACATTATAGCACATGTATCCATGTTTGTTAACTGATGTGGTTAAACAATTTTTTTAAAAAACAAAAACTTAGACTGAGTTTTAGCACACATGAAAAACTTAAACAAATCCTTATTTCCTGATGGATAGCTTTTGGACTATAATGTAACTTAAATAAAAAAAACTATCTTTGGAAAGATTTTTCCTCCAAAAGCATTTTATTTTAAAATCCGATTTAAATTTTAAAAAATCAGATTTATTTTTTTAAAATCATTGATTTTTATCCACCCTGGTTGAATCCAAAGATGTCCTTCTGCACTCAGAAGGCATCTTCAGCCCTTTAAAACACTATTATACCATGTGCTATTGCACAGAAAAGTGAACTTGAATCTAGATGTGTTTTTCCACCCAACAAGCATCATCCCTGCAGACTGATGAGATTTGTCATAGAACGCATAAGTTATGATACTGCACAAACTCTTCTGAATACCAATAAAAATTATTTGGACAAAACTCTTCTGAATACAATTCGCTGAGCAGCTGTACTGGCTATCTGATTTCCATTCATGCCTCCTAGGATCCAACTTTAGTAACATCTTTTGCCAACAACCAATAATACAGCTGGTATATTGCTTTTATTTGTTTTTTTATTATTTGATCACCTATATGGCTTATTTTTTCAGCATATTAGGTGCACTTAACACATGGTTTAGAAAGCCGCAAGCTTTGCTGCTGCCTGTACACAAGACCACAATTTGCCATGCTAATCTGCCGCTGTACCGGAATAAGTTGAGATCCTAAGGCTGTGCACTTCAAAGCAAGAAAAGTTCACCAAGTCAGTAATCTGCTGCTATTTAGGTTCCGAAAAACAGCTTACCTTTATAACCAATTTGTGCAACATCACGGCAGCCTCTTCGATTTCAGATGGCGCCTGCAAGCAAAGTGGAAGGAGAGTCTCTTTAGCAAAAAGGCAAGAAACACTGGCAATTGAAGTCAGCGTTGCAAAAAGCACACAGTTGAAGGAGTACCATACTTTTCCGCGTATAAGACAAGGTTTTTTTATATTAAAATAAGGTTAAAAATCTAGGGGCATCTTATGCACAGATAGTGCATATACCCATTTTCTGAATTTGGGGTCCCCAAAAGTAGGGGGTGCCTTATACACGGAAAAATACGGTACTTAGAGGGAGAAATGTTGTGTGCATGTATGTACATCATTAGGTATGTATCTCTTTACTTAACAACTCACATCCAAGGTCCGAACCAGGTGTCCCCAGATGTGTGACATCATGGGAGAGTTGTTGTTCCAAGGACTAAGATGAAACTTGTCATTTTTGCTATGGGACGCTGCATGTTGTTTAAGTGATCTTGTTATATTTACAGTATTGATTGGGATGTGGTTTGGGGGTATGTTATTATATTTGCTATCAATCTGCTGCGTTACGAAATCGCTGCTGTGTTGCTTTGCTATGTTGTTAGGAATTTGTTTTTGTAGCGTCTGCTCAAAGTGAATAATAATAATAATAATAATAATAATAATAATAATAATAATAATTTAATATTAGTACCCCGCCCATCTGGCTGGGTTTCCCCAGCCACTCTGGGCTGCTTCCAACAAAGACCAAAAATACACTAAAATGTCACACATTAAAAACTTCCCTGAAGTTTCTTCTGAATGTCTGATGTCTTCTGAATGTCAGGTAGTTGTTTATCTCTCTGACATCTGATGGGAGGGTGTTCCACAGAGTGGGCGCCACTACCGAGAAGGCCCTCTGCCTGGTCCCCTGTAGCTTTGCTTCTCGCAATGAGGGAACCGCCAGAAGGCCCTCGACGCTGGACCTCAGCGTCCGGGCAGAACGATGGGGGTGGAGACGCTCCTTCAGGTCCCTAACAGCATCCCTGTTTCTTTGTTGCAGGCTGCTCTGAGCATGATTCCTTTGTGTGGGAATGTTCAGGGAGGCAGGAGAGGATATATTGTTTATTAATTCCCTTCCTAACTTGCACTAGCAAGTTCTATAATTTAGCAGAGTTTTAACACCCCCCTTTTAAGTGCATAGCAGGTAGCTGGTTGCAAGCTTGCTTAAGCTTTTCAATATAGATTCCTGGTAAGATCCCTTGTTTCCCTCTTAAAAGAATAAATACGCCACAATCTTATTTAAGATATATAAAAGTAGTTTACTCACAGCATCATCAGTTCCCAGATGGATCCCTGAAGGCAGACTTAAGTTACAGATATATACATATGAGCCTATCCCGTATAGAGATAGTCTCTTTGTCCTCTGTTGGCTGAAAGCCAACAAGGCATCTCTAGCTAAAAGCTGTTGTTCCAACGACAAAGTCAAAAAGAGAGAGAGAGTGGCTGCATGCTTTGTGCTTTTGTTACCTGCACAGGTAAGGTCATGCCCACCTCTAGTCACATACAAGAGGAAGGATGCTCCAGGCCAGAAGGAAACAGGAAGTTTTTGACTGGCTGGAACAAACATCCCCTTTGCATGTCCACTCTAGGCAAACAAGGAATGTTGTACTTGACTGCTACTTATGTATCACATCCCACACTTTGTTGCAAAAGCGGTATGCAGATTGAATGAATGAATCCTGTAGCCACAGGATTGGATCAGAGCATTGGGAACCAGTGAATTTGATTGGAGCATTGGGAACCAGAAAAAGGGACATATTTGTGGTGGCCCCCTATGTGTAGAACTCCTGAGGAACACAGGGTCGGATCCATCAAGCATTACATTGTTTCCAAATGTCTTCATTTCTATGAGAGTTTTCGGCTAGGCTGTGAGATGCTTCAACTGCTGTTTTCAGATTACAATGGAACAAAGGAAGCAATTGTATGTTTTACGTAAGGTTGCATTGGAAGGCCTTTGCCTAAAAATACTTATATTTCTATCTCTGTCTGTGGGTTGTGCTTCTGATCAAATCCCTAATCTCTGATCATATACGATGTAAGACATGAGACAAAATAAAGAAATGATGGACTGCGCATCATTGCTACTTGCAAAGACACGGGGTTTTGCATGCACTGATGATCAGCGATGCTCGAAACGTGTCAAGCCTCTATATATGTTGGTTTGATTTTAAACCACACAGGCAAAGGAAAACAGGCCACACAGGGTGTCACTGTGGCATCAAGTAATTGATAGCTGGGTAGTCCTTTGATGGAGGCGGTAAGGATCTGGCCTCCCAGCTAAATCTGTTTTGCTTGCTGCAGACTATGAGATGAATAGGCATTTCTGAAGCACAGAAGATTGACTTGTCCTGCTGTCACTTCTGCACTTACTCCAATAGCTGATTAATATCAAACATCATGCCAGCATCTATATTCCTTTTTAACAGAGGCAATAAAGACTTTAACAGAGGCAATAAATAAGCAAGCATTTTCTATCCTTTTACATTAGGGAATTTAAAAAAAACACACCACTTCAAATAAAAGAAGAGTGCCACATGCTAAATGCTATTTGCTCATTTGTTGCTTTGATGAACTGGAATATTTTTGCGAAAGGATGCAGGTTACTGAAGTGAATTTATTGCCTAGCTCCAACAGAAATAAACAGACAGGAGAAGAAAAATTACGGGCTCTGGACCACTCCATTTCTCTCCTAGTTCCCACATTTTATTAAACATAAGCCTTATTCAACTGAGCCTAAAATCCGCCATGCTGATGGAGTGCTCAGAAAAATCCCAGTCCCCCAATTACCAAAAAAGAAAAGAAAAAAGGGGGGGCACTTGAAGAATTTGATCCAGTGTCAATCATAGCTTCCGATTACGTGCAAACCCAGAAACAATAGCTAACAGCTTCAGAACAAGCCATGGTTTACAGTAGGCTTATTGGGAAGATGTTAACCATGGTTGACAGTTCGCACAGCCTGGGAAACTATGGTTAACAACTTCCAGATAAAGTCAATTCAGTGCTTGGTGTAAGAGGGTGAGAGCAGGATTGCAACCCGATCTACTTTTCCAAAAACTTTTGCGCTCTGCTTCTGTGGGCTGAGAGTGTTGGGAGAAGAGTAAGACAAGGATATTGAATCAGCCTTCTATTTGCCAGGCAGTAGGTCAGTCAAATGGGTCACGAAGTGGAGAAGAGCTCAGCTCAATTTGCCACAGTTCCAAAATTGAATTCATGTCCGCATAGTCCCGAATGAAGGAAGTGGCCTATTTTTCATTTTCCTGGCCGGGAAGACAATCCTTAGATTGAAAAAAAGGCTTCCCAATGTTCCATCCTGTATCATCTGCTGCCATAAATGCTTAGCTCCCCTTTTGCCTTTCCAGACACTGTCCTGAATCGTGCTTCAGGCTAAGGGGAAGGAGGGGTGGATTTGCAACACAGGCCATTCATCAGACCGACCAAAATGCTTTCTGCATTCCTCAAGTCCTGGGAAAAATAGGCTGGATTCTTTTATTACTAATCTTTGCACTTCAACACTTAACGGTCTGACAGAAGGGCTAATGCTGTGTAATTAAAAGCAAATGTTTCCTGGATTCAAAATAAAGCAGGGCAAGATAAAAGCTGGTTGAGCAAGAGCAGCGGAGCAAACGGGAAGAGAGGGAACAAGCTATTCAGACAGAATTTAAGCTTTTTTTAATAATAATGAAAAAACCCACCCAATAAAAGCAAACCAAATTAGGACCATAAAAGCACTGAATTCTATTCTGAAGAGTCCAAACAGCTACTAAGAATCCTTTAGCTAAGCAGTTTTAAGACAAGCCACTGTGTTTGTGTGTGCTTTCATTGTGTGTATGTACAGGCAACATCTAACCAGTGCACAACCAGGCACATCATGGTGCATGGAAGTGGCCGGAAAAGGGGGTGGAAGGTAAAAATAAAGGACCCCTGGACGGTTAAGTCCAGTCAAAGGCGACTATGGGGTTGCGGTGCTCATCTCACTTTCAGGCCGAGGGACCCGGCGTTTGTCCATAGACAGCTGGTCATGTGGCCAGCAGGACTAAACTGCTTCTGGCACAACTGGACACCGTGACGGAAACCAGAGCGCACCGAAAGGCTGTTTAACTTCCTGCCGCAGTGGTACCTATTGATCTACTTGCACTGGTGTGCTTTTGAACTGCTAAGTTGTCAGGAGCTGGGACAGAGCAATGGGAGCTCACCCCATCACGAGGATTCGAACTGCTGACCTTCTGATTGGCAAGCCCAAGAGGCTCAGTGGTTTAGACCACAGCGCCACCCGCATCCCTCCAAAAAAGTGTGGAACAGGGTGGGGTAGGGTGGAACAGGGAAGGAATGGGGCGCAACCCATAGCCCTAGAGAAACAGAGTAGCTACAACTGGGAGCCAATCTATTTTAGATGGTTGTAGCCAATCTATTTTATGACAATTACTATTAAAATTTGTATATGGGCCCTTCATCCATAGATATCAGGGTGGTTCGCCACATAAAAATACAAGATAAAACAGAGAATACACAATAAAGTGGTATCTCGGGTTAAGTACTTAATTTGTTCCGGAGGTCCGTTCTTAACCTGAAACTGTTCTTAACCTGAAGCACCACTTTAGCTAATGGGGCCTCCTGCTGCTGCCACGCCGTCAGAGCACGATTTCTGTTCTCATCCTGAAGCAAAGTTCTTAACCTGAAGCACTATTTCTGCATTAGCGGAGTCTGTTACCTGAAGCGTATGTAACTTGAAGGGTATGTAACCCGAGGTACCACTGTAAGCACAAGAACAAAAATCCCCATTCCCACAACACATTTAGAAGGGTATCAGATGTTATTCAGCGCAAGGCCTGGTTGAAGCACAACATTTTTGACCAAAGGAGTACATTTCACACTCGTTCCTATGTTGCCACCCTCAGGATGTTTCGTGGAGGCACACAAAGGTGCTCAGAGGTTCATCTCAGGAGCCATCCAAATTCCTGCGGAGAGAGGTGGTCTTTGAGGTCTCGTTCTCTACTGTTGTGCCAGGGCTGTACCACCTGAGACTGCAGCTAAAGACTAACAGGACTGAACAGTCCTCTGCAGAAGAAAACAAACCCCCACATGTAGAAAGCTAGCAATTAATGGGGAAGTCTAGGGTAAATCTCTTCCCGGCGATATGCTTGTGTGCTGTGGGCAAGGATGCTTTTAGATACAGGTGTGTTCACATCACATGATCCACGAATGCAAAAATAAATAAACAAAAAAGGAGAAGAAGAGAAAGGAAGTTGTTCTACTGCCACAGCTAATGGCAAGCATCCCACAGCCATGAGACTGTCAAATAACTTCTCATCCCCCCTGGACAAATTTGGTGCAATCCCACCAGCAGGTTCCATCATTACAAGAGGCCAATTGCATGCAGTTCTTTATTTGTAAATTACTTTTTTGCAATCCTTCCTCTTCCCTATACAGTGGTACCTCAGGTTAAGTACTTAATTTGTTCCGGAGGTCCGTACTTAACCTGAAACTGTTCTTAACCTGAAGCACCACTTTAGCTATTGGGGCCTCCTGCAGCCGCTGGAGCCCGATTTCTGTTCTTAGCCTGAAGCTAAGTTCTTAACCTGAAGCACTATTTCTAGGTTAGTGGAGTGTGTAACCTGAAGCGTACGTAACCTGAGGTACCACTGTACTGTAATGGCCTGTTTATTTCTGACTGCAGGCCTGCAGGCAAACCACATTTAACTGCAAAGTGCTTAGCCGCATGTAGTAACTCAACAAGCAATGAAAGACCGAAGGCTTATGATGGTGCAATGACCTTACCCTGCTTCTAAGCGGATGGGAATATTCTGGTGGGTCAGCATTAAATCCCTCTATACCCTTCTGCTTTTCCATTCTGCACAGTTTCATACCAAGCTAGAAGAAAACCTGACTGCTTGTGCTGTCCTTAGAACATCTGTTTTCCTCAGCCAAAGGAAATTAATAATTATTTTATATTACAACAAAAATGGCGCACCACTGAAAATATGACGGACAAATAACACAAGCTGATGCAATAGCCAATATACGTAACAGCAGCAACACTCAATTAGAAAAAAAAATTCAACGCAACACTTTAACAACAGAAACACTCCCAAAATTCTTCATCCACCTCAAGCTTATAATACAACAGCAACATCTAGTGTCCAAAGGAATTATTACTGCAGAGACAGCAAAGGATAAAGAAAAGTCAGTTTATCCAGGGACAGTCCACATATACAGGTGAAACTCGGAGAATTAGAATATCATGGAAAAGTTCATTTATTTCAGTAATTCAACTTAAAAGGTGACACTAATATATGAGATAGACTCATGACATGCAAAGTGAGATATGTCAAGCCTTTATTTGTTATAATTGTGATGTTCATGGCGTACAGCTGATGAAAACCCCAAATTAACAATCTCAGAAAATTAGAATATTAAATGAAATCGGCAAAACAAGGACTGCAAATAGAGCAATATTGGACCTCTGAGAAGTAGAAGCATGTGTATGTACTCAGTACTTGGTTTGGGCCACTTTTGCATCAATTACTGCCTCAATGCGGTGTGGCATGGATGCTATCAGCCTGTGGCACTGCTGAGGTGTTATGGAAGAGCAGGATGCTTCAATAGCAGCCTTCAGCTCTTCTGCATTGCTCAGTCTCATGTCTCTCATCTTTCTCTTGACAATGCCCCACAGATTCTCTATGGGGTTCAGGTCAGGCGAGTTTGCTGGCCAATCAAGCACAGTAATCCCATGGGCACTGAACCAGGTTTTGATACTTTTGGCAGTGTGGGCAGGTGCCAAAGTCCTGCTGGAAAATGAAGTCAGCATCCCCATAAAGCTCGTCTGCGGAAAGAAGCATGAAGTGCTCCAAAATCTCCTGGTAGACGGCTGCGTTGACCCTGGACTTAATGAAGCACAGTAGACCAACACCAGCTGATGACATGGCTCCCCAAGTCAACACAGACTGTGGAAACTTCATACTGGACGTCAAGCATTGGCACTGTGTGCCTCCCCATTCTTCCTCCAGACTCTGGGCCCTTGGTTTCCAAATGAGATTCAAAAGCTGCTTTCATCAGAAAAGAGATTTGTTCTCTTATTCTATATGTTAAGGCTGCAAGTTGTGCATATTTTGTCAATTTAAGTTGTTAATCTCCTTTGGTTGGGACCTCACTCGTTTTTCATTTTTGGGCTAACAGGCCACAGTAGTGGCATACATAAATAACCTTTTTTGACACCTGAGAATTTCTGTCTGAATTATCCCCAGTGGAAAGGACTTTGGTTTTGGGGGGGAAGTACTTTTGAACATTTTTTTCAATTCATTATGAATCATTTCCCAAAACTTTTTTACCCTTTTACAGGTCCACCACATATGAAAGGACGTTCCCTCTGCCTCTTTGCATCTCCAGCACTTATCTGATTCTGCCTTGTACATCTTAGCAAGCCTACTCGGAGTTAAATACCATCTGTGAATTATTTTCCAAACACTTCTGAGCATCCCTATTTTCACATCAAGAATCACAGATTTAAGGAGCTTAAGGCACATTTTTGCTGAACTACAAATCCCATCATTCCTGACCACTTTCCATAATGGCTTGGGCTGATGGGAGTTAAGAGTCCAACCGCACCTGGAGGGACACATTCTGGGTCCAAGTTCATCTCACCCCCTGAACATACGTGAGAAAGTTCTTCTCTAAAAAATGTATTAACGTTCATTTGCTCTGTACAAAGCTACTAAAGCAGAGAATGCAATGCCGAATTATTACCTCCAATGAAATCCCAGTGGAGCACAGAGGACTATGGTAATAGGATTGCAGTCCGGGCCAATAATCCCTGGATCTCTGAGGTGCCAAAATCCCAAGAGAGCAGAAAAGATTATTTATGTATGCGATCATAGCTGCACAGAGATTATTGGCCCAGAGGTGGAAAGAAGAGAAGAAGAATGGGAGATGAAATTGATGGATTATGCCGAAATGGCTAAAATGACTGGAAGAATCAGAAATCAGGAAGACCAAAATTTTAATAAGGAATGGGGAAAATTTATAACTTATCTTAATAACCATTGTAAACAGTTAAAATCGTTAGTAGGATTGGAATAACACTTGTAGTTTAATGGTGAATTTTGGATACAACGGAGAGGTAAAAGATTTGGATTATCATAAAAGATGCAGGGGAAAACGATTAACAATAGGACCCACAAAGGGGAGGAGGGAAGTCCAGGAGATTCTTTGGAATCTTGTTTTTATGTTGTACTGTATGTTGGGCATGCGACTGTGAAATGTTAATCTGAAAAACCAAATAAATAAAATTTTAAAATGCTTAAGGTTCGTGTGCTGTAGAAATGAAGGCAGCGGGATGGCTCGGTCGATCAAAGCCTGGGAGACTCTTCATTTCAGGGTACTGTAGTGGGTTCGAGCAAAAAAATAAAAAGATTCCTGGCTGGCAGAGGGGGTTGGACTAGATGACCATCGGGTGTCCCAACTCTGCAATTCTAGGAATCTAACCTAGGGGCATAAAGCGGCACATCTTGGTGTAAAAGGCTCCAAAATAAGAGGCACCAAGGGGAAACAGAGGTAATTCCACTATAAGAGGTCCAAAGCCCCAGCTGAGCCCCTGATTCCGGTAGCAGCTCCCCTCTCTGCTTTCTCCCGCCGTAACTCACCGCGGCAACCTTGAATTCGGCTCCTCCACCGCCTTTTTTTCCTTAGAGGGAAAGAGAGGCGAGGCTAGCGCACGAGACTTCCGGCTGTGTTCGGAGTGGGTGGGTGGGAATGGAACGGACTACACCGCGAGGCGCTTTTCTCAGCTCCACTTGTGCCTCGCATTTTGCTTCCAGCCCCAAAACATTTAAGCGGCTTTTCTGTTGCTTCTCTATAACGCGCCGTTTGTCGGCCTTGCCACTCTCTCCCGCTTCGAAAACGACTCGGAAATCTGGCGCGCGAGCAGCAGAGCTCGGCCCTTGGGATCCCCCGCCCGGTTCAAAAGAGCCGATTCGCGAATAGGAAACGAGGAAGGTGCCTCTCGGCCCGACGTCTTCCGGCCCGTTCAAAGATGTCCGCCGACTACTTCCGTTTTCTCTCCTTACGTAAGGGACTTTTCTACGGAACCACGTGACGGGCGGTAGCCAATAGCTCGTCACAGCCCACGCTCCGGCAATTGGCCTGCCGGTTTCATGGGAGAGAGGCCTAGGCTCCCTCCTTACATGCGCACTACAGCTCCCAGAATGCACAGAGAGCCCCTTACCGTGGACGGCCTAGCTCTTCGCGTTCGTGGTGCATCCTGGGATATGTAGTCTCATTGCTCCTTTTAGTCCATTTCAGGAGAGCTGCGGAGCCTGAGAGGTTTGCAGAGTATTTGCTGGCCCGTCCAAGAGAGAGAGAGAAATAGAGGTACTGGAGCAGCAGGGGAAGGAAACCCTTTGTTATTTATTTATTATTATTATTATTACTACTACTACTACATGCCCGCTGGGGGGACATTGAATTGTGGAGATTTAACCTTCTCTCAGCAGCAGAGGAAGATAAGAGACTTAGCTACTTTTACTCTTCCCTTCCTTCCCTTTTTAAAAAATTAAAAATGCTGGAGAAGGCCAATTGGAAAGCAAGTAAAATTAATTTCAAATTCCTGACACCCACAAAGTTGTTGAATATTTTTTTTAGGAAGACCCCAAAATTGATAGTTGTTTATTTCCTTGACATCTGATGGGAGGGGGCCACCACCGAGAAGGCCCTCTGCCTGGTTCCCTGTAATCTCACTTCTCGCAGGGAGGGAACCACCAGAAGGCCCTCTGAGCTGGACCTCAGTGTCTGGCCTGAATGATGGGGGTGGAGACGCTCCTTCAGGTATACAGGACCGAGGCCGTTTAGGACTTTAAAGGTCAGCACCAACACTTCGAATTGGGCTCGGAAACGTACTGGGATCCAATGTAGGTCTTTCAAGACCGGTGTTATGTGGTCTCGGCGGCCGCCCCCAGTCACCAGTCTAGCTGCCGCATTCTGGATTAGTTGTAGTTTCCAGGTCACCTTCAAAGGTAGCCCCACATAGAGCACATTGCAGTAGTCCAAGCGGGAGATAACCAGAGCATGCACCACTCTGGCGTGGCAGTCCGCAGGCAGGTAAGGTCTTAGCCTGCATACCAGAGGGAGCTGGAAGACAGTTGCCCTGTACACAGAATTGACCTGTGCCTCCATGGACAGCTGTGAGTCCAAAATGACTCCCAGACTGCGCACCTGGTCCTTCAGGGGCACAGATACCCCATTCAGGACCAGGGAGTCCTCCACACCTGAACGCCCCCTGTCCCCCAAAAACAGTACTTCTGCCTTGTCAGGATTCAACCTTAATCTGTTAGCCATGATCCGTCCTCCAACCGCCTCCAGACACTCACACAAGACATTCACCACCTTCACTGGCTCTGATTTAAAAGAGAGGTAGAGGTAGGGAAGGTAACTGGCCCAAGGTCTTCCAGCGACCTTCATGACCAAGTGGGGATTCGAACCTGTTCAGCACTTCTGTTCAGCACTTCAACCACTATAACACAACCGCTTTCAAGCCCTTAGCAGCAGAATCCCTATTTATCCATGTGTGCAATGAGAGAGTAATGAAAGTCTTCTTTATTTCGGGGTTTCGTGGTGTTGCAAGACCAGAGGAAAGGACATATTACCACCACCTGCTGACTATAGTGCTATTGTTTCACAAATGCAAAAAAGGATCATGCCAGAGAGGAGCTTTCTTGTGTAAGAAACTAGTTCTAAACAGGAAGTTATTTTGTCTGAAGAAATAAGACCATCCTCATGCAATCTGGAGTGTTGTGTAGCCTAGAAACCAGCTTAACATCTCATTTAGAACTGGGAAGCTTGTTGCATAGTGTTAAAAGTTGGGTCATCCTTATTGTGATCTTGAATATTGGAGTCCAAATATTGAATTTTAACTATCCAAATATGCTCAGTTGGTAGAGCATGAGATTCTTAATCTCAGGTTCATGGGTTCAATTGGACTAGATGACTAGATCGTGGTCCCTTCTAAGTCCACAAGTCTACGAAATGAACTACTGTAATTTATCGAACTGGAAGTTTGCTTGTGTGACTTAAATTTTAAAACCTGTCATTGCTTGTAATATTTATGCAAATCTAGCATACAGAACTGAGCCCTGAATGGTGTCTCTCTCTGCCCGTTGTAGTTCATAACCTATGACCAGTCACAACAAAACCCAGAATTGATTGTTTTGCATTTCCATTAGGCATATAAATCCTGCTTTGGGGCATACTGCAAGCATCTGGTTGATCACTGAGAATAATAAGTTGAACTAAATGGTCCTTTGGCCTGATCCAGAAGGCTCTTGTTATGTCTTTAAATTCATGTAGACTTGGGTGTAGTTAATGATCATTCAGGCATCTATATTGCAAGCACTGTGTTTCTGCATTTTGTGTTTTTAAGCTATGGTATTATGAGTTTACAAGTGGGATGGGCAACAAAATACTGCAATATAAAATGACCTCAAATATTTCTCAGCAAGGAGGAAGGAAATGGGAAGAGCTTTCCAATTGTCTTTGGACTGTAGGGGCTTATACCTCCCTATATACTCCATTCTGACCCCAGATACAATCCTGTCAGCACTTGCCAATTGATTTTGGCCTTAAAGGGGATTATTTTGACCAAGGGCAGCTGCACGTGCCCATTTTGACTAACAGCTTGCCATTTTGCTTGGGCAGGAAAGTTTGCCATGTGCAAAACACTGTAACCCTAGCGCAGATAATGGGATCCACCCTCAGGAGCAAGGCTTCCACATGCATGTCACTTGCTGGAGCAGGAACCACCGTCATAAATTGGACGCAGGTTCAGCTGCAGAGCTGTTCTATCTGTACTGCATTGCTTTCAGTAGGGCAGAACTGAACTTTTACTCCATCTACGTGACTGTGCAAGCAGTAAATGTCGTCGTTCCTTTTTATGTCACTAGGATGGATTATATAACCCCACCCCCACCCTAAAATACTGACTTTAATTCAACTATTTAATTCATATATTTTCTGAACAAGATAACACATGTTACTGTTTGCTGTAACGATGATAATGTTTGTTTGCTACAAAGCAGAGCATTTACACAATCTAGGACAGGAGCACAAACCTAAACCTTCATTTGAAGTCAACTGGCTTTAAATTGTATTAACTGTAGGTGGATTGTGCCCTAAATGTCTGTGCCATTTGTTTGACAGTCATATGACCTAAATTCAGATTCTCCCTCCCACCTCCCGTTCTTTCTTCTACGTAGAAAAGCAAAAGGGTGTTTGTTAGAGGAGCACGGATTTATTTTCAGTGTCATTTAAAACATGTTGGTTTGTATTAAAAGCCGGCTTCATTTTAAACCAAATAATGTGGGGGTTTGTTTTTGTTTGTTTTTTTAAAAAAAGATTTTGCTTATTTTAAAAGAAAAAAAAAGATGTGAAATTGTAAAAATGATTTATGGTTTTTTGTTCATCCTGCCTGCAGCTCAAACTGAATTGGGACAGATGTCTCTGATTGGTCATTTATTGGGAGCAAAAGGCTAGTTCAGTTAAAAACTGAATCTATATATGCTCTTTAACCCGTGGGAGGTGGGATTAAACGTAGTTCTCACTGAGATGATAACGGTGTGCCTGAGCTTTACCAATTTAGCATACTCATATGTAGGAGGCTCATATCTATGAATAATGTGCCTTAGGATGATGGACTGGCTCCTGCAAAAATATTCCCTTAGCATAGAACAGGCATGTCCAACAGGTAGATTGTGATCTACCGGTAGATCACTGGACGTCTGTGGTAGATCACTGGCTCCCCCCAAAGAAGCTCAACAAGTTTGACTCCCCTAAAAAAAGCTCAATATTTTTGCTCTGCACCCCCAAAAAGGGGGTAGATCACTACCAGTCTTTAACTCTGTGAGTAGATCACAGTCTTTTGGGAGTTGGGTACCCCTGGCATAGAAGACTAGACATCAAGGGAAAGTTTCTAGCCTCATCTTTTCCCTGATGCACCACTTTTCTATGTGTAGAGATCTATTAGTTGGGTTTTTTTTAGAAATTAGTTTCTAGATGACCCTTGGAGTCCCTTCCAACTCTACAGCTTTGTGATCATGGAAGCCTCTAGTGGAATTCCGAAGTTGTCTTCTTCTTTGGCGATCACTTGTAGCCAAGTAAGATTGTCTTCCATAAACATGGTTTTAACAGTGAGTCCGTAAGTGACTCTGGAGGCCAATTCTGGATCCACACATCATTCCACAGTGGGAGCATAGGTTTGCAGGCGGGAGTTGATCATGGTGAGGGTTTGCCAAGCGTGCCTTCCTCTTAGCATCTTGTGTAACCCTGGCATTATTATTTTAATTAAAAGGGAAGAATGTTCTCGAATCTGAAGAAAGAGAAATATATTGACAAAGCTAATACGAAAGCTTTCAAGAAGCATGCGCACACTTGTATAAGGAAATGAAGAATTGTTAAAAATAAACGCCTAGGAGAATATGCAGCCCGCAGAACAATCAGCCCTGCAGAGATTTACTTGTAGAATCGGGAACAGACTGTGGAAAATCAAATGGTAGCCCCTGAAAGGCAGTTTATTTTATTAAATGCAAACAGATCACTAGAGAAACATGCTCAAATGATGGCCAACCTAAATTTTATGACGATCTAATTTTTCAGACTAGGAAATACTCATAGCAGTAGATAGGAATTGGGCATTGAGTCCTGCCCAGGATAGCTCTAAGGGCAAAAATACCCGCTTTGGAAGACCAAACAGTAAAAATCAATAGTTTCCTCAGTTTAACAGATAAGGGAGGTATAAGCCCCTACAGTCCAAAGGCAATTGGAAAGCTTTTCCCATTTCCTTCCTCCTTGCAGAGAAATATTTGAGGTCAATTTGGGAGAGTCAAAATGGCTGTACTATTTCAGACACATGGTTTATATCAGGCTTCCTCAACCTCGGCCCTCCAGATGTTTTGGCCTACAACTCCCATGATCCCTAGCTAGCAGGACCAGTGGTCAGGGATAATGGGAATTGTAGTCTCAAAACATCTGGAGGGCCGAGGTTGAGGAAGCCTCATACTTATGTATGTGTTTGCCTTGTACATTTTTGAACATTTATTCTATATTTGAGACCTTGGAATTCTTGTAACAGAGGTTGTAGGCAGAATCCAATGAAGTCTGCCTGCTTGTGCATCAAAAATCCATTTGCGCTATGGGGATCCTGGTCTTTCCCCCCCCTTCCTCCTCCACCACTCTGCCCCGACCCACCTCTTAATCTGTTCTGGAGGTTTCATGAAACATCAACCTATATAGAGCACAGTCATACTTCCATGCAATTATTGCAACTAGAGCAAGAACTGCCTGCCCCCAGAAGTCAAATGTGCTCTTGCTCTCAAACCCAGAAGTAATCAGGATATGTGAAGAATTGCATTCCCCTCCCTGTTAATAATGCTCCAGAGACAGCAAGTGTGGGATGCTAGCAAAGCATTTCTAAGAGATATTCTGAACCCACTCAGTGCTTATCGTGAAAAAGAACAGGCAAAACAGAAAAACGAAATTGTACTGGAGATTAATAACCAAGCAAAAGAGCATAAGAAGGCAGCCTCTTACAACAGTTCTTAATAAATTAAGTACAGTGGTACCTCGGGTTAAGTACTTAATTCGTTCCGGAGGTCCGTTCTTAACCTGAAACTGTTCTTAACCTGAAGCACTACTTTAGCTAATGGGGCCTCCTGCTGCTGCCGTGCCGCCGGAGCACGATTTCTGTTCTCACCTGAAGCAAAGTTCTTAACCCAAGGTAATATTTCTGGGTTGGCAGTCTGTAACCTGAAGCGTATGTAACCCGAGGTACCACTGTATTTGGGAACAAATGAACTTGGAACTTTTAGAAACACAGACTCTTAATTTCAGTAAGCAAAACAAAATGAATGTGGGAATAAACTGCTTGAGTTACCTGCATATCAGGTTAAAGAAAGAACAACATATGAACCCAGTTCCTCCAATAAAAAGGAGAAATGATATAGCTAGGTCTTCGGAAGAGATTATTTATTTAGGGCACTTACAAAACATGCCAGAGAATATTGGTGTTTTCAACGTTTTGGTGTTCAGCTTTGGATTGGTAGGGACGAAGCATTCTATTCCGACTCTGTTTTTAACGTGCTTATGTGGTTTCTTTTTTGTATATTTAATTTGTTTTCAAATCACTTCAGGGCATTATTTTTTATTATTTATTTGTCGTGGAAAGCAATATATACATTTAATAAACCTAACCGAAACGTCATTGTACTATTTTGAAACAAACAAAAAATACAAATCAAGTTACAAAACAAATTGAATTTAAATCAGCTAAATGCCTGGGTAATGAAAATGTCTTCATATGCAGGGCTAGGTTAAGACCTTTAGAGGCCCTAACCTCTTAAAAAAAATGACTTCCTCTTCATATATATCTAATTCAAAATATAAACCATAAAATAAAATTTTGTTTTTCGAAATGAAACAACCTACAGTACGATGGAAAATGATGTTTATTTTTCCCTACAATAATGTTTATTTTTGTTCAGCTGCGTCATATGGTCCATGGTAAATCCAGCAATGGAATTTTTTTGCGGTGCCCCTCTTCCCTTGATACCCTGAGCCATGTGATTATTTTGCTTAATGCTTAATCCAGCCCTGTTCAGAAGACACCTCCAAAACCTACCAGGGGCAAGGCCAGCTAGATTCCATAATCACGGTTCTCTTGTTGAGAAAGCCCTCTCACATATTGCTGCATATCACACAGTTGGTAAGTGCAGGATCTTTAAGAGTGCACCCCCACATAGAATCATATAATTGTGGAGTTGGAAGGGACCCTGAGGATCATCTAGTCCAACCCCCTAGAATTCAGGAATCTGCAGCTGTCCCATACGGGAATCAAACCTGCGACCTTGGAATTATCAGCACCATGCTCTAACCAACCGAGCTATCCAGACTCTGATCTTGTGCTGTAAGTAATTAAGGATTTCATTATTTAATGGGCACAGAGCATAGGGAGGGAATTGTGGGGGAGAGAGCACAGGTTTTCTCCAAACATGAATCGAAAATAAAATTGCTATAAGATAATGGCTAGATGGCATCTCCTTGGAAACAAGTACAGTCGTACCTTGGAAGCTGAACACCTTAGGGGTCTAACCTTTTGGCTCCCGAACGCTGCAAACCCGGAAGTGAGTGTTCCGGTTTGCAAACGTTCTTTGGAAGCCAAACGTCCGATGTGGCTTACTCAGCTTCCGATTGCGTGCAGGAAGCTCCTGCAGCCAATCGGAAGCTGCGTCTTGGTTGTTGAATGTTTTCAGAAGTCGAACGGACTTCCGGAACGGATTCCGTTCGACAACCAAGGTACGACTGTACTCCTTAAATTTGTGGGGCTTATTTCTGAGAAAATATCATTATGATCATGCTACCCAAATGCAAATGTTCAGTCTTTGCTTGATTGCACAATTATTAATGTTGGGGTATGAGGGTGCATGTGTGTTTAAATTGTGTTCTGTAGAACGTATTTCAAATTTTCCTATTCTTTACGTAGGTAGCAGCCAGACACGCTATGGGCATTAAAAGCATTTGGAAGAACTACAAAGTTTTGATTGTTATGGGACCTAGCCTTGTGTTGATACACTGGGGCTGGTATAACATCAAATCCAATCCTATGTTCCAGCCAAAGAGTGAGGACACTGTCCCTGACCCTGGCCTTGTGACATACGTACTGCAACAGGACAGCAAAAGTAAAAAAAATAGCCAATAACGGTGCTGCGGAAAAATCGAAAGGTAAGTTCCTGCTGCAGCAAGAACAAAACCATTAAGGCAATGCAAATAAAAGAGAATCTTGTATTGCAACAAAATTATAGAAATTGTTCCCTTTTCCTGCAGCTCTACAATCCAGAGCCTCTTCCCGTGCCCAGAACAGCAGTGGTCCGTAATAGGCAGTCCTTGGCTCTGCCTGTTGAGGACAGGCACAGATTTTACGCTAGCAATTTCTGAAAGTCAGTCAATAAGAGAGGTGGGTTTAGAAAGAATATTTGGAAGCAAATCTGCTCCACTTCCCTAAATAGCATAGTTACTACTGTAGCCTTTTTAGCCTCAGGTGAGAAGAGCTTTGCGCCCGGGACGGGGAAATGGGAGTCAACAGACACTCAAGGAATAGTTTCAGAGAAAAAGCTTTATTCTGCCATCCGGCTGGTAGAAGGAGCAAGTGTGATAGATTTACAAAACAAGCACGAGTTCACAGTCATTTGCACAGAGCATATATTCCCCTTTGAGTTCCCTCCCCTTTCTCCTCTTCCTCAAGAGTCCTGCCTCATGATGAGTGAGTTTCCTGAGCTTGAACAGAAAGCTCCTGTCTTGGGACTCTTTTGGACACTTGGCGCCCTTCCCAGGAAAGAAGGATGAGAAGCCAAGGGGGTTTCAGAGTGTCCAAGATGTGTTACAACCGAATGAGATAAGAGTCAGTTCTCAGGCCTGAGTATTCTTGGCATTGACAGAGTCTATTCATTGGCTTTTGAAGCCTTCTCGTACTGATAAAAGAATAACATTTTGCCTTTGCAACAGCAGAGCAAATGAGCAGATGCTTAGCTGCTGAGAAAATGATTTTGAGAAGCTTTGAGCCTGCTTTGCGGGGGGGGGGGACTTTGGGCCTAGGTGGCGTCACCTGTCCTCACCTCCTTCATTACGAGGCTGAGCTACAAACCGGGAAGTCCTCGGTTGAGATTTAACCTCTGCCCTGAGCTCACTAAGTTGTCCTAGGCAAGGCGTTCTCCCTGGGGCTTGAGAGAATTACACAGGCCCTTCCTTACAGGGTTGTTGTAAAGAGCAAAAATGTGAAGCACTTTGAAAACCCAACAGCGGTCTATAAATGCTAAGTAATGTCGTCGTCGTGTACAGCTCCATGGCTAAAATTGTTTTCACGGAAAAACCCAATAAAAACCTGGTTTGATTTTTCTTCCTGCTAACTGAAAACCAGGCAGCTGCGTGACCCGGGAAAATGCACCGGGATTAGCGACACTTAAATCAGCGGTGGGCAACTGGGTTCTTTAAGAATCCGAGCTTTCATTTTTGTTTTTATTTCATCTTGGTTGTGGGGCGTACGTTTGAATATGGGATTTGCTGCTTTAAATTTAAGGTGCAGCCATTCCCCCAACGCCGCCGCCTGTTTATCTTTTTAAAAATGTGCTTTCCTGGTTGCTTGAATTCATCTGCTGTGACATTTTTCATCAGTTTGCATTTTCATACAGGGTGGCAAAATGGGATGCGGGCACTGATCAGATCTGTAATGAATGTGAAGCACCCCAGCTGCGGTTCACCAGCTGCCTTTGCAGAGCTGCTGCAAATACGGTTCTCCATGCATAATGCATAGAAGCACATGCCTAACCTAATTTTTCTGAACCCGCCTGTCTGCAAGCTTCAATAATTATTACTAAGGTTGTTTTTTTAAAAATAAAAAATAAAAACCGTCATTTCTGTAAACGTAGAAAAAAAAGAGGTTTGCCATCAGTACTGCAGTCATTCGGCTAATTCATACCGACAGATTATAGTGCATTAACATAACTGCAGTCTTTATGCACAAGTGTGTCTTAAACATTGTCTTAGGGTTTGGTTTTAAATATGCTGTAGATCTTCACTGGGCTCTTCAATTGTGTTTCTTTTAATTGCATTGTAATGATATCTGCAGGAATTGGGGTGGGGATGAGAATAGAGCAGGCATAGGCAAACTCGGCCCTCCAGATGTTTTGGGACTACAACTCCCATCATCCCTGACCACTGGTCCTGTTAGCTAGGGATGATAGGAGTTGCAGTCCCAAAACATCTGGAGGGCTGAGTTTGCCTATGCCTGGAATAGAGAGTCGAACACTAAAAGGGGGAGCTGGCAATATGAAAATGTTGCATTTGTGTTTTGCCTCATATCTCTGCAAATGCTAAATATAAATATATATTTTCAACAAGAAAGCTGAGGCTTAGAAGATCCCATTGCCCTCTTCCTCTCCTCCTGTGGACTCCCATAATTGTGGCATGCTTCGAGATGGGTTGTGATGAAGAATGGGCTCACAAACATACATTTAACATAGGCAGGGGGTGCTGGGCCAATTGCAAAAGCAAACAAATAATAATTAAGCGTATTAGGTCAGATCCTTACGGCAATGATCCAAATCACACACTCCCACCCCAACAATAATTGTAATCACCAGTGCAGCACCCAAACCACCCTGCAGCATTGGTCAAAGGTGATGTGTGACTGATGTGGCCGTCGGCCCCCAGTAGGAAAACAAGCCTAATGGGCAAAGGCAGCCAAGAGGTGGCCACTGGCAGAGCAAATCTAGGAATAGCAGATTCATTCCAGCTGCTTCAAGAATTGCAGATAAATTGCCCAGGCGCAATAAATTCATTCCAGACTCGTCCTGTTTTAGAGTAGGCCCATTGACTGAGTATTTCTTTTAAAAAATTTATTTATACTTTTCAAAGTTATACATTTCATTAGTTTGACAATCAGTTTAACATTTCAAAGTTTGACTCCCTTCCCCCTCTTTCTGTGGTTCCTTAAATTTATTTTTTAATATATTCTGCATATCCAAATTCATTTAATTATCTACTTTAAATATATACTCTTAGGAAATTGCAGGCTATTACAATAATCCTGCCAGTGTTTTTAACAGTTTGCATTTTATCTGTAAATATCCAATAAACCATTTCCATTCTTTAATAAAAAGTTTGTTATCTTGATTTCTTACTCTTCCAGCAAGTTTCGCCATTTCTGCATATTCCATAAGTTTTTGTGTCCATTCTTCCTTTGCTGGGACTTCTGCTTCTTTCCACTTTTGGACAAATGGCATTCTTGCTGCTGTAGTAGCATACATGAATAAGTTTCTATACAATTTAGGTAGTTCTGTCCCTATAATTCCCATTGACTAAGTATAGGAACCACCACGGTTCCAGTTCTGCCCTCCATATCCCAGTGCCCATGACAAGGTGCAGCCAGCAAATGGCTGAGATCCCTTTCCTGCCCGCCTACAGGGATGGGCATGGCAACTGTGGCTTTTATTTTCCACCAGCATATGAAGTTTTGAAGGCCACGTAGTCTGACACCAACCAAGAACTACCCATGGCCAATGACACTCACAGATCCCATCTGCAAACCTGATCATATGCATTGTGGGTGCTCTTGCTACTCCCTTGTTTGGTTGGGCCATGATGGAAAGGTGTGCAGCTGCATTGTCTGAACTTTGTGGCCATGCTGGTAGTACTGCTTGGGCACATGGGTTGATTTCGGGAACCTTCTGCTGCATTCTGATGTTGGTCCTTGGTCTGAAGGTTGGCTGTGTGGGTTTCGGCTGCAGTGGGAAGTTGTGGATTGTGGCTTCCTTTCTTCTGGCTCTCCCCCCCCCCCCCAATTTAGAATTTCATTGCCAAGGACTCATGGGGTACCTGTTGGAGACCAATGTGGGTAGGATATGGGAGCAGACAAAGAATTGATTGGCCAAGAAAGGATGCAACACTTACAGTGAAGAATTCCACTTTTCCTAGTTTCATCTTCAAGCTCTGTATTAAACTGATAATTCCCCTCAAATTCAAGAGGACAATAGGCTTTCTGTTTCATTTAAAATTAAATGAAAATGACATATCAGGCTCCTGAAGAGACAGTTAAAGTCTATACGATTCAGCCATGCCCCCTCACATCTAGTCGCTGGGATGTGTTGTGTCTAAAGATTCACACTAGGTTTTTTTTTTGGGGGGGGGTAGCAGTTCCCTAGCATAAACAGGATGTTTCCAATATTTCACACACCTTGCTTGTGCAGCCAGAGTTATCAGATACCAGATCACATGATGTGCCTCCTGTCAAATACATGATAGGACTTTAAATGAGCCCCAACGGTGTTAAAAAGATAAGCGGAGTGATCCGTTTGGCGTGAATTGTCTTGCTAAAATGTGAGCTGAGAAAATGCATGATTATTTCGGTCACATTTCTGCTTTGTACGCCAAAATATAGGTGAAATGAAGCCCTGCAAGTCAAAATTAGGGTGTTTCCTTGGCTGGTTGCTTTGGTTACTGTTTCTCTCTCCCAGCATTTTAAAAGAACACGGGATTTTTGCATTGTGCTTGCATAACCGATTATACAGGGAAGGATTTGTAAGGGTCTTTTAACCAGTTTGAATGCACATTATGCTATAATCACATTCTGCTGAGCTGGCCTGCTGTTTGCCCACAGGTCTCATTGAAATATATTGTATCTACAACAAATAACAAGTAACTGTACCTCTAATGGCAGCCTCATTCACCACCCGTCTCTTTTTCTAAAACTGTAGGTGCACTTCACTTTGTTCATTTGAGTTTCGGGCCGTGAACAAAAGAGATGAAGAAGATCAGCTGGATTCGGAAAAACTGGCTCCTTGTGGCTGGACTGTCATTTGTCGGTGTCCATCTTGGGACCTATTTCATTCAACGAGCCGCAAAGTCCTCTGCTAAAACAAGCTTGGAAATTAAATCAAAGGGTCTTGATGAATGACGCAATCTCTGCATCATTACATTGGTAGCTAGCATAGCAAGTGTGCATTTGTTTTGTCATTGACTCCATAGTTGATTAAATGTGCTTTGTGGAAACGGAAACATATCCTTCTTCTTCTTTTCCTTTTAACATTTCCATAAGTACTGGGAGGAAGAGACAACTATATGGGGTGCAGTAAGTCCTGACTGGAATCTTACCTGGGGGGAGAAAAATGTCTCGCCTCGATGCTAAAAGGCCCTCATTGTGTACCAGCGAACCTTTGACTAAGGAAGCCATTAGCTGTGTTCTGTCTGTGTTCAGTGAAATAGTCAAGTCTTGCTATGGCCCCACAGGTAGGTTTAAACAGCTCCACAATGGTATGGGAGGATATGTCCGCACCACATCGCAGTCATCTGCTTTGCTCGCTGGCCTCTGCGTCACCCACCCGGTGCTAAAACTTCTGACAGCCTCCGTGCAGAGTCACCTCTCCCGTTTCAGTGACTGCGGCTTATTCACGGCCATTCTCTGCTGCAGCCTGCTTGAAAAAATCAGAGCTTTGAACGTTGCTCCATGCACTTCCATTAAAATCTGCCAGCACCTTTTGAGCCTGTGCACCGACTATCTCTCATCCGAAGCATGCGGCTGTAGAGTGCCGGTGGATTTCGGCAGCTCCAAGATCCCTCTCGGGTTGGTGCGCAGTGTGCTGACCAGCAAACGGGCCTGTATGCTTAGCAGGAACGAGGTAGATCATATCAGCACTCTGGTGCTGAAGGCCTTTGTGTTGACCATCAGCCCACAAAACACGGAGACCAGCGTTGCCTTCGGGAAATGTCTTTATATACCTGTGAAAGATAGGAGAGCTATGGATTCTGCGGTCTACCCTGGACTTCTGATTGAAACACCCGACTTGGATCTGACCACAGAGCTTCCCGTCAGAACGGCTCCTTCGTGCGCAATCAAGATGGCGCTTTTCTCTCTGTCCCTATCAGGAGACTTGTCCGACACGGGAGAAGGAACCATCTTTGTCCATCGAAGAGTGTTTCTGCAAGCAGAGGTCTTAGGCCAGTTGCTTAATTTAGGCAGGCAAATGGTAGACGATGGTGTGAGCCTTGTGGTGTGCCAAAAAGTTATCCACCCAGCCCTGAAGCAGTACTTGAAGGAGAAACATGTTGTGGCTGTAGAAAGAGTTGGCGCGGCACTGATGGAGCCGCTGAAGCAAATAACAGGTAACAAGCAGATTTTTGTTCTTATCATGTGTAAGGGGACGCGGGTGGCGCTGTGGTTTAAACCACTGAGCCTGGGGCTTGTCAATCAGAAGGTCAGCGGTTCGAATCCCCGTGACGGGGTGAGCTCCCGTTGCTCTGTCCCTGCTCCTGCCAACCTAGCAGTTCGAAAGCACGTCAAAGTGCAAGTAGATAAATAGGTACCGCTCCTGCGGGAAGGTAAACGGCGTTTCCGTGCGCTGCTCTGGTTTGCCAGAAGCGGCTTAGTCATGCTGGCCACATGACCCGGAAGCTGTACGCCGGCTCCCTTGGCCAGTAAAGCGAGATGAACGCTGCAACCCCAGAGTCGGCCACGACTGGACCTAATGGTCAGGGGTCCCTTTACCTTTAATCATGTGAAAATGCCAAAATGAAGACTTTTTAAAAAGAGTTTTCGATCTTGAAAGGTTCATGATGTGCTTCTCGGCGAAGAGTAATGTTATAAGCAGTATTCTCGCTCGTGACAATTCCTCCGATGCGCTACTTTCCATCCCCATGTGTTGGTTCGTTAATGAGGGTGCGCCATTCAAATATATGGCATGTAGCTAATGGTGCACGTGGCTCTTCATTGGCTCTGCTGATGCAGCCTAACTACGACGATGTATATAAATTTAATAGACAGCAATAAGAATAAACAGTGATGATGCAACCCAGTTTTTGTAGAATTTGGCTAGGCTATCAAAGGTGAGCAGGCGTTCAGCCTCTGAGAGAACTTGCTTGCATTATCCATTTCCCTTTTGTACCTGAACTCACCAGCAGGGTAGTTTTCACGGACGTAGCAGACCTACGTCTAGCCCCGTGGTTCCCAATGTGGGGTGATTTGATTTTTAAGGGGGGCAATTTGATTTTAAGGGGGGCAATCTGGAAGCTTGTTTAAACCAAGTTAATGGACATTTAGGCTTCCTCCACGTGAATAGGAGTTCACTTTTTGAATAGTGAGAATTATGTTACGGGGGAGGGAAGCATCAGGATTTAAGAGATGCTTAGCTGGGGCATGGCCAAAAAAAGGTTGGGAACCACTGGTCTAGACTTAAGAGGGCACATGGTGGCGCATATAACTGATGCCAACATTTTTCAGCCCAGCCCTCTCTGGGCAACCTTGTGGGCAGAGGAACAAATGTGAATGTTACCTTTTGTACAGCAGGCTAGTTTCTAAAAACTCCTCTCCTCTACGCAGGCGAGCAGGAGCCCTCGCTAACTCGAAGCAACATACAACCAGACCAAAAAAATCCAGGCAATAAACCCCACCTAGATGCATTAAAACCAAGAGGGAAGAGAAATGCATCCCAGCTAGAGGCAAAAACACTGAGGGTTCCATGCAGGACAAATGAGGGGGGTGGCCTGGGCAGAGGGAGACGGAAGGGTGCATGACCTCTGGGAAGGTCCTGAGGACCAGATAAGAGAGGTGGGGGCCTGCATGCCCCTGGCCTGAAGTTCCTCAACCCTGGGCTAGAACCCAGGGGAAGGAAATAAGAATTAGAGAACCATATAGAAAATGATAAGGATGCAGGTGGCGCTGTGGGTTAAACCACAGAGCCTAGGACTTGCCGATCAGAAGGTCGGCGGTTCGAATCCCCACAACGGGGTGAGCGCCTGTTGCTCTGTCCCTGCTCCTGCCAACCTAGCAGTTCGAAAGCACGTCAAAGTGCAAGTAGATAAATAGGTACCGCTCTGGTGGGAAGGTAAACGGTGTTTCCGTGCACTGCTCTGGTTTGCCAGAAGCAGCTTAGTCATGCTGGCCACATGACCCGGAAGCTGTACGCCAGCTCCCTCGGCCAATAAAGCGAGATGAGCGCCGCAACCCCAGAGTCTTCCGTGAGTGGACCTAATGATCAGGGGTCCCTTTACCTTTACCTTTCATAGAAAATGATATGAGCCCGCCCCTACATTTTGAAATAAGTTTTTGCCCTGCACCTCAAGGTGTTTAATGACGGTGCCAGCCAAACCTACCTGAGGAGAGCATTCTGCAAACAGGGAGCCACTGCAGAAAAGGCCTGTTCATACTTTTGCCTTTGAAACATGCTGAATTCACTTCGGTTCCATGCAATGCTACGCTCAATGTTTGTGAGCTAATGCCATGCCATGACTTCCCCTCGTTTGAACAGGTTCTCAGCCGATGCCTTCTTTGCAATTTCTATCCCCTGCTTGCTACGGCCACCTGAAGGACTTGCGGGCCGAGTCGTTTGCTTCAAAACGGTTCTTGCATCTAATCCCTGACGACCCGGTTGTCTGCAGCTTGGTGCTCTGTAGCAGGAACGAAACTGCATGGGAGGAGCTGAGGGTAGGTGTAATCTCTTTAAATGTCGGCGGTGATGCCTATTCTTGGAGAAGTATTGAGGGGATGCGTCATTAAAAGTTTGGGGAAATCTGCCAGTCCACCACTGCTTACACTAACAAAGGAGGCAGTTTGCAAGCAGTAATGGCCTTATGCCAGGCTTCCTCAACCTCGGCCCTCCAGATGTTTTGAGACTACAGTTCCCATCATCCCTGACCACTGGTCCTGCTAGCTAAGGATCATGGGAGTTGTAGGCCAAAAACATCTGGAGGGCTGAGGTTGAGGAAGCCTGCCTTATGCTATCGGGATTGCGTTTACGAGTGAGGTCTCTTGAGCTAATTCGCATAGGTAGCAAAATCAGCTGCAGCTGAGCGAGACTTTTCGCCTAAATCGGCCTTCCCCAATGTGTTGCCTCCCGGTTGTGGTTGGTCTTGGGTTCAAGTCTCCGCTCAGCTATGAAAGTATCCCGGTGACGTGAGCGAGTCAGGACTTCGCAGCCTCAATCGGCTCACAAGGTTGCTGTGGACAGAATGGGATAAGCCTTATGTCCGCTACACAGAGCTCCTTGAGGGAATGTCGGCGGATGCAGATACAATGAGCGAATGGCTTTTTGTTTTAGATGGGTTGCATAAGGAGATCTCCACTTTAAAACCATTTCTTTATTTCACCTGGATTTTTCTTCCTCGGCTTAAAGAACAGTAACAACAGGAAGTCCTTTGCTTCTTTCCTAGCTGGCTTGTCAAACGGCGGAGCATGTTTTGCAATTAACTGTCTCCGACCCCTGGGTACTGTTAGGTGGCGGCTGTACAGAAACTCATTTGTCGTCCTACGTAAGGCACAAGGTATGCTGAGATCCGCGTGGCTTTTTAAAGCTGTTTAATGCACTTAAATCCGCTCAGAGCATTGAGGGTTATTGGTTTATTGGCGGAGGTGAAACACCTTAGCCAGGCTCTAAATGCCTGCGATTCTTAAAACCCTGTATGGTTTGGGGATTTTGTTGCTGCCGCTGCTGATGTTGTTTAAATCCAAAACAGCATGGGCGGGTTCCCAGGAAGGGTGAAGCGAAGGAAGATGCTCTCTCCTTCTTTATTCCCTTGTCAGCTCAAAATTGCCTCCCACACGGAGAAAACTCCAGCACAAAAACCTTCCCAAGTTGTTTTTATCCCCTGCTGAGAAGTAGGGGAGAGGAAGGCATACAACTTCCCCCACCTCTGCCCTGCTTGGGAAGGGTAATTTTGGTCTGGAAAACGACGAGAGAGAAAAGCAGGGTCTCTCCCACCTTGCAGATATCTTCTCCGATGAGCATGACTGGACTACAAAGCATCACAGATACCTGTGTGTTACTGAGTAGTCTGAGCCATAGCATCCTCAAGCCTGTATTGCTCTTTTTTGGAAAAAAAAGTAAACGCACAAGCACTTCTTAAAATCTTACCCGATCAGCGCATTCTAGTGAAAGGCCTCAGCCTCATTTACTCTCCTATCTATTTCGTTCATTCTTCGGTATTGCATAAATGGCTATTTGAAAAATTCTTTTCCTGCTGTAAACTGTATGGAATGATTTTGTCTTCATAAAGATGAGATATTTCTTCATCACTTATCTGATGTGTAGTGTATGAAACCAGTCTAAGTAATAAAATTAATCCATTACTTGTATTATTGTAATCATTAATGATAATAATGCAGAATGAGCCCCGAGTAATTTTTTTTAAATTATTATTATTATTATTATTATTATTATTATTATTATTATTATTATTATTATACCCTGCCCATCTGGCTGGGTTTCCCCAACCACTCTGGGTGGCTCACAGCATATATCGAAACATACTAAAACATCAAACATTAAAAACTTCCTGATACAGGGCTGCCTAAAAGTCAGATAGTTCTTTATTTCCTTGACATCTGAAGGGAGGGCGTCCCACAGGGAGGGCATCAGTACTGAGAAGGCCCTCTGCCTGGTTCCCTGTAACTTCGCTTCTCGCAGTGAGGGAACCACCAGAAGACCCTCAGAGGAGGACCTCAATGTCTGGGCTGAACGATGGGGGTGGAGATACACCTTCAGGTACACTGGGCCAAGGCCACTTAGACCTTTAAAGGTCAGCACTAACACTTTGAATTGTGCTCGTAAATGCACTGGGAGCCAATGAAGAACCTTTAGGACTGGTGTATGGTCCCAGTGGCCACTCCCGATGGCAAAGGTGGTTCTGTTAGATTGCAAACCACCTGAGTCTCCTGCTGCTGAGTACACGGTCTTTAATAGTTTGGATCCAGTCTTACTCATACTCTGAGTAAACCTATTAAAATAAGAGTACTTTCGCCAGTCATTGTGACTATTTTTTTTTTTTTTGTAAATTTAAAATAATACAGAAAGAGGAAGAATAAATAATCATTAAACTGTCATGACAGACTTAGTTCCCATTGATTTCATTAGGTTTACTTTGAGTATGACTAAGTCTGGAACCACCCCAGTGACACTTACTAATAAATAAAAGTGAGTGGAGTTGTAATTAACATTGTTTTCCAGGCAAAATATTAATTTAAGACACTTGCTTTCTAAAAATAATGCTATCGTTGCTTTGGTTCCTCTGGCTCAAACCCTATACGGAGGCTGTAATCCTATGCTCGGTTTCCTGGGAGTAATACAGCGAGACTTACCTCTAAGCAAACAACGCATAGGATTGCTCTTCGCGTTGAATATCTTTGTTTTGTATCTTAATCATAACATACTAGAAAATAGTTTTCTCAACCCCATCCCCTTCCTATTTTAGAGTTGCGCTGTGACATGCAGCACCTTGGAAAATTTGTGCTGCTCTCGGGCAGAGTTCCAGTTGGTGGCCGATTCCTTTTGTGGCTCGCTAGAATCTGTGTCTCGCTGCCTAGAGCATGACGGCGGCGACGTTCTCACCGATACGAAATGGGGACATTTTTGGAGCGTTCCACCTGATCTTCCTAGCGGGTCCGATTGGTCTGACGTAGTTCAGAGGTGCGGCTGCGGCCTTTGTGGCCCCCAGCAAGGTCTCGATTGGAAGATTCTGCAATGCCGTTCTCGTCCTTTCCCCCCGCAAAGTTGCGTTGGCAAGTCTTCCGTAACCTCCGCCGACAATCCCGTTCTGGACTGCTTTGCGGCGAAAAGGAACGGCCTACAAGTCGCTGTTGAGACGGCCAGTCTGCTTTTAGATCTGTCCTATATCGTGGAAGATCGTAATTAGGTTTCGTTTGCAAGCGTTTCTGCATTCCACAGGTGTTCTGGAATTTAGTGGCTCCCGATCCCATCACGTCTCCTTGCACCCACTGAAAAACCTCTTGAGAGACCTGTCCAGAAGAAGCATTTGACTTTGCACAAGGAGCTGCAGTTGGGAAAGTATGTCAGCTCCTCCCGCACACCTGAAGGCTCTTTGCACATGCACAAGATCTCATTGGGATCCCTGCCTCCATGATTGGGATGGCTGCTTTCAAAAATGGGAACAGACGGCTGCAAAAATTGGAACATGTATTTTTTCCTTTTGGAAAAATAAATAAATCCTTATTTAATAAATACATCATAGTAAAACCTTTTTCTAGGAAGTATTACAGACTGATGGGCCAGAATGCAGCGACGCAACAGTGGCAGTTAATGAAGGTTGGTTACCTTACTTGGCTGATAAAATAACAGCTTAAAAACATCTGATGGGTTAGTCATGTATTAAAAGCAGGTTACAAAATGAACCATGTGTCGCACGCGATGTCAGCTGTAGAATCCCTGTATCACAAGGCAGCTCGAAGCATCGGATGAATCTATAAAGCCAATATTAGTAAGGGGATGCTTCAGTTCTGCTATAATTGTCCTCCATTTCCTCACCTCCCCCTTCCTTGTACACCCCACCCAATCTGCTCTGGAGGGTCCCACACACGGGCTGCAGGGAGCAAGAGAGAGAAAGGAATTTCCGTCAAGGGCATGGAGGTCTGTTGAGCAAGTGGAGCTGGAGTTTTGTACACAGCCCCAAATCTCTTTTCAGGCCTAATTCATGATGCAAACACCTAGCTTTTCCTGATGTCGTTTATGTTTGATGGTTATATTTTGTCAATAAAAATGGCATCTCTTCTTCTGCTTGCTGCTGTTATCAATTTCTTTGGAGGCCACTATGGATGGTTTCCTTACTAGAAATTAAGAATAAATCTTGTGTTTGTGTGTGTGTTCCTTATAGACTTTTGAATTGGCCATTTTGAATCCAGCTGTATGGTTGAAGATGGGTTCAGAAGTAGTAATCCCATATATTATGTTAATTTCCTCAGATAATTATCCCCATAGCTGAAACTTAGATTTCGAAAACATGATTCATCCGTTGAAGGCCGCAGTTGTGCAGTCCACAATTAAAATACCGAAATGACATCCATGATATTGCAGGAAAAATAGAAGTCTGGGAACATAACCCTTAATTGATGAACAGACTTTTGATTGAGAAATATATGCATTCTTTGTTGGCCAAACAATCTTTAAACAGAACCAGAGTTCAGAGGTTTACCAGCAGCTACAGACTCAAATATCTGCACTCCAACAGCTGAATTAAAACCTGAGATGGCTTTGTAAGTGAAGCTGTTAATCAATGGCTCCCTGTTCCATATGTCAACCACATTTTTAAAAATAAAGGTGATGATAAAAAATGTACAGTGGTACCTCGGGTTAAGCACCGTATTTTTCGCTCTATAAGACGCACCAGACCATAAGACGCACCTAGTTTTTGGAGGAGGAAAACAAGATAAAAAATATTCTGAATCTCAGAAGCCAGAACAGCAAGAGGGATTGCTGTGCAGTGAAAGCAGCAATCCCTCTTGCTGTTCTGGCTTCTGGGATAGCTGCGCAGCCTGCATTCGCTCCATAAGATGCGCACACATTTCCCCTTACTTTTTAGGAGGGAAAAAGTGAGTCTTATAGAGCAAAAAATACGGTACTTAATTCGTTCCGCAGGTCCGTTCTTAACCTGAAACTGTACTTAACCTGAAGCACCACTTTGGCTAATGGGGCCTCCTGCTGCCGCCACGCCGCCGGAGCACGATTTCTGTTCTCATCCTGAAGCAAAGTTCTTAACCTGAAGCACTATTTCTGGGTTAGCAGAGTCTGTAACCTGAAGCGTATGTAACCCGAGGTACCACTGTACAGGGACCTGCTGTTTAAGACGGAAGAGAATCCCGTGGGACATGACCAAGTCATTAAGCTTCCTTAATGCAGCTCTGAATAAGAACAGAATTTATTTTCTCACAATATCCTTTTTTTTTAAACGCAAAAATTAGAACCAAACAAGTTGCCACAAATAACGTTTTTTATTTGTCCAAGTGGAGAAAGTGTTGCCTCTATTTTTGGAACCATGGTGGGATAGCTGTTTGGGGGGGAAAAGAAAAGGCATGCTGGAACATCCTAACAAATATTCGCTTGGTCACTTCGAAAAGTATACTGTACCATCTGGCAGCAAGCAGTATGATGTCAAATAATCCTACTAAATAAAAACAAAATCAGCAGATGGGGAAGGGACGTGTAAACTACTTTATTTTTAAGTATTGATGTATTTAAAGCAGGCCTGATTACTATGAACAACTCTGCTTTTGATTTGCAATTTTTGAAAGGGAAGGATACTGCCGTTATGCAGACAACGTCCACCTCTTGCCTTTTTAGGTCCAGCATTCTAGTCAAACTGCCCTGAGACCCCCAGGTATAGGGCGGTATATAAATTTAATCTAATAATAATAATAATAGGTATTGAACTTCATGCTTGGCACCAGGTTCTTTCATAGCCCATGTCATACAGTTCCAAGAAGTTTCATCCAGCTATCCAGGAACGTTTGCTATCCTCCAGCTCCAGAGGATGGCATGGGTGGGCATTTGACAGCATCCGCAAACCAACAGAAGGCAAACTAACATAATGGCGCTACCGTTGCCACTTCCTGCAGAAAACCCCAAGAAGAGCAGGTGCAACTAAATAGAATTGTCAGTTTGTATGTCTAACCCTGTGGTTTCCAACCTGGGGCATATGTTCCACGGGGGGCAATTTGATTTTTAAGGGAGGGACAATTCAAGAATGAGTTATTAGCAGTAAATGGCCTTTTAGGTTTCCTGTACGTGAATAGTTCACTTTTTGAATACAGTGGTACCTCGGGTTAAGTACTTAATTCGTTCCGGAGGTCCGTACTTAACCTGAAACTGTTCTTAACCTGAAGCACCACTTTAGCTAATGGGGCCTCCTGCTGCCGCCGCACCGCCAGAGCACGATTTCTGTTCTTATCCTGAAGCAAACTTCTTAACCTGAAGCACTATTTCTGGGTTAGCAGAGTCTGTAACCTGAAGCGTATGCAACCTGAAGCGTATGTAACCCGAGGTACCACTGTAATAAGACTTCTATGTCACGGGAGGGGGCATTAGGATTTTAGGTGGGGCATGGCCAAAAGAATGTTGGGAACCACTGGTCTAACCTGGTTAGGGGAAGGGTATAATAATAATAATAATAATTTATTATTTATACCCTGCCCATCTGGCTGGGTTTCCCCAGCCACTCTGGGCGGCTTCCAACAGAACACGAAAATACAATAACCTATTAAACATTAAAAGCATGTCAGAGGGTACCCCAATTTATTTATCTCATTCTGAGGGTTCAATCTGCAAGTCAGCAAGAGTGATTGTCGGGGGAGTGATGTGGAATAAGAGTAAAACCATCAGGCTGGGGAACGAGCTGGTTGTAATGTAGCTCGCACTTGAAGATATCAGTGGAAACTTCCCTGTGTTTATATTTGTATTGCAAAGACCTTGTGAGGTTTCCTGGAGTCAGTAGCTAGTGTTAGAGCAGAACGTGCTCTGACTTCTGAACAGTGAATCACCAGCCCAGGTCCTTTCCTGGAACGTACAGTGTGTGCTTGTGCAGATAATGATTTGTTTCTCTAGAGACAGAGAGGTATGATTCCCTAGGTGACATGTTCTCTCGAGTACTAATACTAGAGAAACTTGTGCAAAGGCATGAGGAGAGAGGCGTGGTACAAAGCACCCTAAAAGGGCCCTGATCCCAGGGACACTGAATGCCAGTGCTGCTTTGGGGGGTTTGCACACACAGAAGCACTGCCATGTCTAGCTATCAGTACAAATCAGTCAGTGGTACAAACGCAATGAGGTTATGCAACAGAGATATTAAACAGGTCTCCGGTTTTTCAAAGAATAGTTAAGCTGTCTACCTGTTCGTTTGTTTTTCTGTGACCTCGACAGAGAAATAGGCACGGGGGGGTTGATGATTTTGCAACAAAAAATGTCAGGAACGCTCGGCACAACCAGAAGAATCGCAAAGTGACTGCTGTCTTTTCAGCAGTTCCTACTTTTGCTTGTTTGTATGAAACTAGGCTTCTTCTTCAGACTATTATGTAAGCCAGACCAGAGTGGGGAGGTATTTGGGTCATTGTAGAAAAGCCCAATATGGAGGACCACACTGTGATTTCAGAAATGTGTAAAATGTGATTGCATTATCAAAACAGAAAGTTTTCTTTCATGATTTGTGAGATGGTATGTGTAGGATGGAATCACGGGATGCATGCCTTGATCTTGTTCTGTGAACCGCCCAGAGACCTCCGGGTATAGGGCGATATATAAATTGAATAAATAAAATAAATAGGGAGCGGTCCCATGTTACAAGCTGACATTTGGGCCCAGCCAGCCAACCAGGCAGTTTATTCCACCCCCTCTTCCCTTTCTGTTCTTTTCCATCAGGCACTCAACATTTCATGATCCCTGAAGGTTCCCAGTCCTCATTGGCCTGTTTGATGGAGGTGCACATTTAGTTTTTGCAACCTTGGAAGTGTTTTGTAGTTTGCAAAAGCTCAGATTTCCACCAAACATGGCAGATCTTCTTTTTTTTTTTATAAGATATTTATTAAGATTTCCAATTTTTTATACAAACAAAAAACAAACAAAAGGATTAAAAGAAACATATAGTTCATAATACCAACTTTTCAATAACATATTTCTCTGACCTCCTCATACCTCCCCTTCTTGTATTCCATTTCCAATTATTTGTTCAGCAAATCCTTAACTTAAAGCATTACAGCTTATAATATCACCTTATTTTCTATCCAACCCCTTTTTTTCTTCCATGTTCCTTTATATCATTACATGGCAGATCTTCCAACTGCTGGCTGGTAAAGTTTAGGACAATGGAACTTCCTCCTCCCTTTTCTCAGCATGCCACTTACAAACGCCCCACTTCATCCTTTGAATGCCTTTATCTCTTTAATAAACAAACCAGAGTTTGGGGTGAGCTTACACAAGCAGTGGAGGAAATGACGAAAATCTCTCTCCCTCTCCATCCCCCCACCTGCCACACTTCCAATTCCCAAGCAAGATCAAACAGTTCTTGAAAAGACTAGTTTTCTGCCTACAGGGGACAAGTTGCTTTCAGCGTCCCTTACCGTAAACTAGGCCTGAATTACTCACACAGGGAATCTTCTTGTCTCGTGTTTCTTTCGAGTTGTATAAAGGAAGCAGGAGTAAGACGCCACTTTGTGTAATTCAAATCAAAGCATATAATTAAGTTCGGATCTTCTCAGCACCCCTCCCCTTCCCACTTTCTCTTTTTTGACTGACAATTTTAGTAGCTGTAAGCAACCTACTTCTACTGCAAAGGGGAGGTACTCCCCCCCACACACACTATATAGAATTTTTTTGGGTGTTTGTGTGTGGGGAATGGAGAGAATTTAGATTAAAGTTGCATGTCTGGAATTTCTGAAAATGTCTTAGAAAATATCTCATCTTTTTGGGGTTAGAGAGGCTGTAAAAATATGAAAATCTGGACATCTCCCCCCCCCCAAATGCTAGCTCCTGATGATACAGAAGGCAATGATAAGATTGATACAAGTATCTGTTGCAAGGTGGAGTGCTACACATGCCATTCTATTGCATCTCCCCAGCCGTTTTTGGTCCTCCAGCTGTCAGTCAGGATTTTGTACCCACTGAGCATGCTCAGTCCTCACCCACCTTTTAAAAAAATAAATCAATGAATTCCTTATACATTTCAGGTTTATGCATTTCACTGATTTGACAATCATTTTGACATTTCAAAACTTCCCCCTCTTTCTGCAGTTCCTTAAATTTATTCTTAATATCTTCTGCATATCCAAATTAACTTAATTTGCTCATTTATTCATCTTCTTCAAATATATACTGTTATGAAACTGCAGGTTATTACAATAATCCTGCCAATGTTCTTATCTGTTTACAATTCATCTGTAAATATTCAATAAACCATTTCCATTCTTTTATAAAAAGTTTGTTATCTTGATTTCTAAATTTTCTGGTAAATTTCACCATTTCTGCATATTACACAAGTATTTGTATCCATTCTTCTTTTGCTGGGACTTCTGCTTCATTCCATTTTGGGACAAGTAACATTCTTGTTGCTGTAGTAGCATACATGAATAAGTTTCTATATAGTTTAGGTAGTTCTATACAGTGGTACCTTGGTTCTCAAACGTAATCTATTCCGGAAGTCTGTTCCAAAACCAAAGCATTCCAAAACCAAGGTGTGCTTTCCCATAGAAAGTAAGGCAAAATGAATTAATCCGTTCCAGACTTTTAAAAACGATCCCTAAAACATGAATTTAACATAAATTTTACTATCCAACAAGACCATTCATCCATAAAATGAAAGCAATAAACAATGTACTGCAGTCAAACAATCAATGCATCAGTAGCTGAACTGGGTTCCACAAAGTCACAAAAACAAAAATAGAGCCGCAAAAACAAAAACAAAAATAAATAGCAACCCGCCCCCCCCAGACCTCAGCGTAACCCTCAAAATGGAAATGTTGCACTCAAATCGGAAGCGTAACACTCAAAATGGAGCACATTCAGCTTCCAAAAAACGTTCACAAACGTTCACAGTTACTTCCAGGTTTGCAGTGTTTGGGTTACAAGTTGTTTGAGTACCAAGGCATTTGAGAACCAAGGTAGCACTGTAGAGTTTAGGTAGTGAAATGTATAAGCTCAATCTCTCTTTCAAATCAGAACCAGTGAAGGTGGTGAAGGTCCTGTGTGAGTGTCTGGAGGCAGTTGGAGGACGGCTGGCGGCTAACAGATTGAGGTTGAATCCTGACAAGACAGAAGTACTATTTTGGGGAAACTGAAGGCGGGCAGGTGTGGAGGACTCCCTGGTCCTGAATGGGGTAACCGTGCCCCTGAAGGACCAGGTGCGCAGCCTGGGAGTCATTTTGGACTCACAGCTGTCCATGGAGGCGCAGGTCAATTCTGTATCCAGGGCAGCTGTCTTCCAGCTCCATCTGGTATGTAGGCTGAGACCCTACCTGCCCGCAGAGTGGTGCATGCTCTAGTTATCTCCCACTTGGACTACTGCTATGCGTTCTACGTGGGGCTACTTTTGAAGGTGACCCGGAAACTACAACTAATCCAGAATGTGGCAGCTTGACTGGTGACTGGGAGCAGCCGCCGAGACCACATAACACCGATCTTAAAAGACCTACATTGGCTCCCAATACGTTTCCGAGCACAATTCAAAGTGTTGGTGCTGACCTTTAAAGCCTGAAACGGACTCAGCCCAGTGTACCTGAAGGAGCGTCTCCACCCCCATCGTTCTGCCCAGACACTGAGGTCGAGTGCCGAGGGCCTTCTGGCGATTCCCTCACTGCGAGAAGCCAAGTTACAGGGAACCAGGCAGAGGGCCTTCTTGGTAGTGGCACCCGCCCTGTGGAACACCCTCCCACCAGATGTCAAAGAGAAGAACAACTACCAGACTTTTAGAAGACATCTAAAGGCAGCCCTCTTAAGGGAAGCTTTTAATGTTTAACAGACTACTGTATTTTAATACTTTGTTGGAAGCCGCCCAGAGTGGCTGGGGAAACCCAGCCAGATGGGCGGGGTATAAACAATATATTATTATTATTATTATTATTATTATTATTATTATTATTATAGCATAAATAAAATTTAGAAAAGGAAAGAAAGCGAGGAGGAGGAAGCCACAAGTGGAACTAAAGCCAATGATAAGAAGGGCAAACTCATTTTGCATTTGTTTCCATCGTCCTCCTTGTTGCATTATACAAAAGGCAGCACTGAGACTAGGAAGGAGGCAGCTGATATTCAGAGCCACCCTCTGCTCTGATCAGGCTGGCAGGCAAGTGAGGGCAGACAGATCTTGGTGGGACAAGGCTCCGTTTGCCCTAATAGACCAGCATCCGCTGCCTCTGGGAACCTGCAGGAAAACAGGGAAATGCCTGAGAAACTTTCTGCCTGTCTGCTGTTTGTCCACCCTCACCCCAAGCGGGAGAAAAGATGTTGCAAAACATACCCACGTCCCAAAATGTGTTTGCAGTTTTAGGTTTGCTTTTTAAAGAAAATTGTGATCATCCTCAACTGAAAGGTCACAGGTTTTTTTTTCTTTTTCCTGGAGCTAGCCTATCTCCATGGACTCGAATAAAAATCCACAATGGAACTTTGCCCTTAATTAAACAGATTTCATATTTGTTGTGTGAATTGTACCAATATACGTGTGCAGATATGTTTACCCTCCCACAGTGTCCTGGATGAGTCTGGAGTGTTATTTGCCAGTCTCATAAACGCTAATTCAATGCACTGATTTCCGCACCCTGCTTCTGTATCTTCTCCGGAGGCTGAATGTGGCGAATTATTATTATTTAGACGTGCTGAGCATTTAGACGGTGGGTGCAATGACAAGGTTTGCATGTTTGCGTTTGGAGCTGAAACCAAATATTTGCACAGAAGGCTTTCCCCATCGCTAGCGCAAAAGCATAGCTCTGTCACTGGGAACCTTAGGAGAGCTCTGTTGCCATCTGCTTAATTAAAAATGGCTACTAAACCGAGGGCTGGGGAGGAACCCCAAAATGTACTTTAGATGTGCTCGGTAAACAGCAGATGTCAATCCTTCCGTTGGGCATGTAGAGTCAGGGAGATTGCTCACTCTCTCGCCAAGAGATTAATTTCCTAAATTATTGATATCCTATTACCATTAGTACATGCCGAGAATTGCTTAACGCTTCTCTACCGAGGGTGTGATTTCAGCTCCAGTTAACTCCTTAAAAGAAGCAGCAGCGGAAGAAAATGCTTCCCTCCTCCCCTGTCTCCTTCCTCCACTTTTACTGCTGAGAAATCATCCGTTTCTTGTGGGATGTAATCCACTGGTACAGTCAAATTCAACATTCCTTATTCCCCCTGCATGTGATCTGGGAGATGGGTGTGGCCCTGACTGACTCCATAAAAGAGCCAAGTCATGCAGCCATTTTCTTAGTCTAGTCCACCAGTCTTGCCTGATCTTGCTTGCTATCTTGTTGCTGTTCTCCTTCAGCTATTTTGCTGTATTAATGTAATTTTGCTGTCTGCTGGCTCTTACCCAGCAGCCCATGAGTTCAGTCTCATCATCATCATCATCATCATCATCATCATTTTATTATTTATACCCCACCCATCTGGCTTGGTTTGCCCAGCCACTCTGGGCAGCTTCCAACAGAATATTTAAAATACAATAAAACATCAAACATTAAAAGCTTCCCTAAACAGGGCTGCCTTCAGATGTCTTCTAAAAGTCAGATACAGTGGTACCTCGGGTTAAGTACTTAATTCGTTCCGGAGGTCCGTTCTTAACCTGAAACTGTACTTAACCTGAAGCACCACTTTAGCTAATGGGGCCTCCCGCTGCCGCCGTGCCGCCATTACATGATTTCTGTTCTCATCCTGAAGCAAAGTTCTTAACCTGAAGCACTATTTCTAGGTTAGTGGAGTCTGTAACCTGAAGTGTATGTAACCTGAAGCGTATGTAACCCGAGGTACCACTGTAGTTGTTTATTTCTTTGACATCTGATAGGAGGGCATTCCACAGGGCAGGTGCCACTACCGAGAAGGCCCTCACAGTTTCTTTGTGCAACTACTAAGAAAAGTCTGCCTTTCAGGAATCTAATCGTGAACTGAAATGTGAGTAAACTTTTTGTTACTTTACTCAGAAAGACTCTTGTGTCTTTATTGTTTTAAGAGGGATTAAAGGGGACACAAGGAAATAATCTTAACTAAGAGATTCAAACAAATCTGCAAACTAGCTTCTAGCTATATTGAGAGGAATCTGCTCTGCTACATCGCTTACTAGCATGAGTGAAGGAATAATAATAATAATAATAATAATAATAATAATAATAATAATAAAATTATTTATACCCTGCCCTTTCAGGTTCAAAAACCGGGCTCAGGGCAGCTAACAACAAATTTAAAACACTTAAATATAAAAGCAGCATAAAATACAGTATAAAAATATGAATAACAATAAAATTCAAAAATCAATCCCCAGGGCTAGCTGGCTGAATTGGTCCTACTTGGGCCAGTGAGGAGGCCAGGGGAGAATTAACTGTGGGGTCTCAGAGCGGGTGATCTTCATAAAAGAGGAGGGGGAGGGAAGAGAAGGGAAATAAAAGATCAGGCTGAATTCAAATTAAAGGCTAGGAGGAACAGCTCTGTCTTACAGGCCTGACGGAAGGAGGTTAAATCCTGAAGGGCCCTAGTCTCATGGGACAGAGCATTCCAACCAGGTCGGAGCCATCACTGAAAAGGCCCTGGCCCTGGTGGAGGATAGTCTGACTTCCTTAGGGCCTGGGACCTCTAAACTATGGTTATTCATGGACCTTAAGGGTCCTGTGCGGGGCATACTAGGAGAGGTGGTCCTGTAGATACGAGGATAATACTTATTCAATATATCCTTTCCCAAATTAAGAAGCTCATTACCTATAAAATTGCTTGCCCATCCTATCTTTAACATTCCCACATTTCTTAACTTCCTCCCTTTGGAGCCGCGGAAGAGGAGACGTCGCCCCTCGTTGCGAATATCCCAAGTGACATGGAAAGAAATTATCACTCCCTGATGCAGAGAGGAAACCTGTATTTAGGCCAACAAACTCAGTGCCTACGAGACAAACACAGTTGATGCATGAATAATATGCTCAGAAAGAGCTCTTCAGTATCTGCCTTTCCTCCCCACCACACTCTCAAACGGATGCTGAATGCTGATGCACCTGATATTCTTGTTACACAACACATAACTGCAATGAAAATGATCATTCCCTGCTCCTCTGCTCAAGTGATAGCTGATGCTGTTCAGTTAATGGTTAGCACCCAATGAGGAGGATTTGATTTATTTTGCATTTAAAGGTGAATCTGCCCCATTTGTGCTTTTCTGGAAAAATACACAAACCGAAATACAGCCAGTCCTCAAAATTTGCACTTCTCCGAATTTTGCAATGCAGTTCTGCAGCCAAGGAATGTGTCTCAAAATGCATACGCCGGAGGCAAGTTTGCATAAATATATATAAGATGCAAGCATGTTTTATACTAAGGAAAGTTGCTTTGAATCTTAGGCAAAACTGCATGCAAAATGTGTATATTCAGGGAAAATAGCACTAAAATGCTGTTTAATTTTCGTGTGGACTTCTTTAAAAAAATCACAAACTGATTTGGAGAACTGAATTGAAGATTGGGAAAATGAGAAACAGAGAAAAACTGAAATGGAGAAATTAATGTTAAGGAAATAAGGACTGGATCAGAAATATGGAGAGAGAGAAAACCCAGTACCCAATAAAACCCAGTCTAGATTACCTGCTCTCTACAATTTGCCCCTTGTTAAAGTTTCACCTCAAGTAAGTAATTGCCTTGACCCAGTACCCTGAAGCAAGCTTCTTTAAAAATCTCCAGACCTAATCCAATTGATGAAGATGGCTCATCCTTGTGGACATTTAATCTGCTCCACTTCTATATAAAGAATGCCTCAGTAATTCGAGTCAAGGAGGTCTCATTCTTACTATCTTGGCAAATTTGTCTCTGAGCTGTGCTATTTCAGATTACAGAGGAGAGCTCACAGGATTGAATTCTTCCCCGCAGTAAAAAAGAAAAGAAAAAGACAAAGACAATTCCCTGCATGCAGAAAATTAAATATCAAGGGGAGAAGGAGTCCGCCACAGCCACTTTGCAATGATAAAGTCACCTCAATCCCATGTTAAAGCAATTCCAATATATATATAATTTTATTTTATAATTTTCAGGGCAATTCTAAAGTGCCCTGAGAAGCCTCTTTTGCAGAGGAAAAGAACATTTGAGAAAATGGAGGACAGATTTTGGTGTACCAGTGGAACACATCTCCACTTGCATGTGGCAAGGCTGGGTCTGCCCACAGAAATGGCATGCAATACCATATAGGTGCCCGTGATGGAGGGCTTAGAGAAGACTCTAGTTGGGAAGCTAGACAAGAACTTTATTGTCTTGCTGAATGAAGGACAGAGCAATAGCAGGAAAATTGTGACTCTATCCAGCGCCACCTAGTGGATAAGCTATATAACAACACTATCCACACAGTTCATATGTCTGCAGTAAAAGCACCTATCACCTGTTTGATTTGTCTATTGCATGTGAAGATCTCTGAACTGAACAAAAATGGAAAACAAGCAAGGTCCCAACCAAAGAAGAATGGCAACTGTTGGAAAATGCGCAGCTTGCAGATCTAACTTACAGAGTAAGAGAACAAGAAGAACATTCTTTTAAAGAAGATTGGAAAATGTTTATTGAATATATGGGGGATAATTGTGTACACTTGAAAACAGCAGCATTGAGATAAATTCAACAGTGTAAATACGTTTTGATGGATGTAATAATGGAATACGGAATGGTTTAGTTTATATAAAATATGCAGGGATTTATGTTATGCAAAATGAACCATGGAAAGAGAAGAAGGGAAGGCATTGAGATTGTAAGGTTTTCTCAATATTCTAAATTGTAAAACAGAAAATGTAATAAAAATTATATATACCGTATTGTTCCGTGTATAAGACTAGGTCTCCCCTTAAAAAATAATGTCAAGAATTAAGGGGCGTCTTATACATGGGGGCATCTTATTTTTTTTTTAAAGATATTTATTAAAGTTTTCAATTTTTTATGCAAACAAAAAACAAACAAAAAAATTTAAAAAGACATATACAGTGGTGCCCCGCAAGACGAACGCCTCGCAAAACGAAAAACTCGCAAGACGAAAGAGTTTTCCGTTTTGGAGGTGCTTCGCAAAACGAATTTCCCTATGGGCTTGCTTCGCAAGAAGAAAGCCCATAGGGAAATCTCCGCCGGCCTTCAGAAGAGGTCCTGGACCTCTTCTGAAGGCTGGCGGGGGGCAAAAGTCTTTGCTCCCCCCCGCCTGCCTTCCCGGGATAGCGGAGAAGCGCAGCGCATTTCTCCGCTATCCCGATGGCTTTTGAAGGCAGGCGGGGGGGGGGAGCAAAGACTTTGGCCCCCCGCCGGCCTTCAGAAGAGGTCCTGGACCTCTTCTGAAGGCTGGCGGGGGGCCAAAGTCTTTGCTCCCCCCGCCTGCCTTCCCGGGACAGCGGAGACTTCTCCGCTGTCCCGGGCGATCTGAAAATGCTGGCGGGCGGCAGCGAAGGCGGCGCTGCCGCCCACCAGCATTTTAAAAGCCCCCGGACAGCGGAGACTTCTCTGCTGTCCCGGGGCGATCTGAAAATGCTGACGGGCGGCAGCGCAGCGTTCGCTGCCCCCCGCCAGCATTTTCAGATCGCCCCGGGACAGCGGAGAAGTCTCCGCTGTCCGGGGGCTTTTAAAATGCTGGTGGGCGGCAGCGCAGCTTTCGCTGCCCCCCGCCAGCATTTTCAGATCGCCCCGGGACAGCGGAGAAGTCCTTGCCCCCCCCCCCAGCCTTCAGAAGAGGTCGGGGGACAGACTGTCCCCGGACCTGGTCTGAAGGTGGTTTCCCTAGGAACGCATTGATTGATTTTCAATGCATTCCTATGGGAAACCGTGCTTCGCAAGACGAAAAACTCGCAAGAAGAAAAAACTTGCGGAACGAATTAATTTCGTCTTGCGAGGCACCACTGTAGTTCATAATACATACTTTTCAATAACATATTTCTCTGACCTCCTCATACCTCCCCTTCTTGTATTCCATTTCAAATTATTTATTCAGCAAATCCTTAACTTAAAGCATTACAGCTTATAATAACACCTTGTTTTCTATCTGATCCTTTTTTTTTTCATATTCCTTTATATCATTACAGCTAGAAACCACTCAATTTCAATCCAGCATCATTCAACATTCCTTAATTTTACAATATTTCTGTAAGTAGTCCTTAAATTTTTCCAATCTTCTTCTGCCGACTCTTCTCCCTGGTCACGGATTCTGCCAGTCATTTCTGCCAATCCCATACAGTCAATCAGTTTCATCTGCCATTCTTCCAGAGTGGGTAAATCTTGCGTCTTCCAATACTTTGCGATGAGTATTCTTGCTGCTGTTGTAGCATACATAAAAAACATTCTGTCCTTCTTTGACACCACTTGGCCGACCATGCCCAGGAGAAAGGCCTCTGGTTTCTTCAAGAAGGTATATTTAAATACCTTTTTCAATTCATTATATATCATTTCCCAGAAAGCCTTAATCCTAGGGCACGTCCACCAAAGGTGAAAGAATGTACCTTCGGTTTCCTTACATTTCCAACATTTATTATCGGGCAAATGATAGATTTTTGCAAGCTTGACTGGGGTCATGTACCACCTGTATATCATTTTCATAATATTATCTCTTAAGGCATTACATGCCGTAAATTTAATCCCGGTGGTCCACAACTGTTCCCAGTCAGCAAACATAATATTATGTCCAACGTCTTGTGCCCATTTAATCTTTTACATGGGGGCATCTTATAGACAGAAAAATACGGTGTGTGTATATATATATAAAGGATCTCTGAACTGAACTCCCCTTCCTTCTATTTATTCGAGGAGACATTAGTTTTATCTTAGAGCAGTTGTCTGGTACTCAGCTCAAAGTAGGCTGTTCTTGCTGCTTTCCCCAGGTATGTTTTCTTATTTTACTTACCCTTGACGAAAGGATTGCAACACAGTCAGTAATTAAAGCCAGCAATATCCTCTTGGCAGGGAGACCCAGAAAGAAGCCTTCAGACTAAGAAATGGGTTCCATTATCCTTAGGAAATGTACCTGCAACTCTATGCATGCTGGCATGGAAGTCAGCCCCATTCAATAGAGTTGGTTCTACTTCTGAGTAAACGTGCCTAGATCAGGGCATGCCTGTACTCAGTGTCAGAGTGTGCTTTAAGAATGCCCAGGGTGGGTGGGTGCACATGTGCACCAGGGTTCAAGCATGAGGCAGCGCATGGAAGGCAAAAGGAATTCACCATACGCAAACACAGCCCTCGCCACCGATTCCCCCAGAACAAAACCAGCCCTGAGCCGCTTACGAGGCTGGAATGATCCTAGCCTCACAAAGCTGCTCTTGGGAGGGTGGTGTGCGCACCCCGGAAATGATCTCTTTCAGCTTCTGCCTTCTGGAAGAAGGTAAAAGTAAAGGTAAAGGGACCCCTGACCATTAGGTCCAGTCGTGACTGACTCTGGGGTTGCGGTGCTCATCGCACTTTATTGGCTGAGGGAGCTGGCGTACAGCTTCCGGGTCATGTGGCCAGCATGACTAAGCCGCTTCTAGCGAAGCAGAGCAGCGCATGGAAACGCCATTTACCTTCCCACTGGAGTGATACCTATTCATCTACTTGCACTTTGACGTGCTTTCAAACTGCTAGGTTGGCAGAAGCAGGGAGCGAGCAACGGGAGCTCACCCCGTCACAGGGATTTGAACCGCCAACCTTCTGATCGGCAAGTCCTAGACTTGTGGTTTAACCCACAGCGCCACCCGCGTCCCCTGGAAGAAGGTATAGGATTATAAAGACTAGGATTAGTCACCTGGGAAACAGGTTTCTCTCCAAATGTGATTTTGGTTTTAAACGCAGTGTAAGGAAGTCTATGGGAGTATATTGTATTCAATTATGGGGTACATTGGTACCTCTGGTTACGTACTTAATTCGTTCCGAAGGTCCGTTCTTAACCTGAAACTGTTCTTAACCTGAAGCACCACTTTAGCTAATGGGGCTTCCCGCTGCCGCTGTGCTGCCGGAGCACGGTTTCTGTTCTCATCCTGAAGCAAAGTTCTTAACCCGAGGTACTATTTCTGGGTTAGCAGAGTCTGTAACCTGAAGTGTATGTAACCTGAGATACCTCTGTATCAGAGTTTTTAGGGGGCTAACCAGGCTGGGATAGCTGGGATAGCAGGCTTGTGGGTTTCTGAATGTCTGATGTAGATTTTCAATTTCGTTGTTCTGTATGGAACAATGACAATAAAGATTATCGTATCGTATTGTGAGAATGACATCCTGTGCCCTTTGATCACAGCTGCGCCCCCAAAGGCCTGGGATTGAAGTGCACATGGCTTCTCATGCCATCCTTCTCTTGCCGCCCTCCGCAAAGCAGCTGTGAGCATCAGATCCCAGCCATGCAAAGTGGTGCAGGGCTGGCTGGGGGTGCGTGGTGTGATCAGCCCCCCGCCAATGCACCCAGGGCAAATGTCCCAGCAGCAGCAGTCCCCCTCCCCCGATGCTATGCCGCTGCCTCTACTGCTTCACGGTTGGGCATTTAGACCACTTAGAAAGTCTTTTTGTGACGGTTGTAAAAGGCTAGAATCCAAATAATCCTGCTCATTTGAACACACCCCTCAATTCGAACATGTCAGATTTCTCAAAACATCAGTAAAACAGGATTAGCCTGCCTTCTGCTTTCCCCTAAATGAATGAGCATTTAGGCAGCTTTGTTCACACACAGCAGCCGTCAAAGCGTTTAAGAAGGTGACAAGACTCAATTGCATATGTCAGAACTGGAAAATAAGTGTGCAAATCTGCTTAGAAATCAACCTTCCCCTTCTCCCATGAGGCCTTGTAGACACTTTTGCAGATTTGTAACAGCTTTGACTCTGTCTCTGGCAAAGCAAAAACCCAGTCCAAATCTTAATTTCATCCCTTTATTTCTATTCTTTTCAGCAAGGGGGCATTGGTCTGCAGCAAGAGTAGCAGCAAACCCGGTGGCAATGGCTAGGCCTCAAAAATGCAATTTCAGGGTGTGCAAGAAATAGATTTCTGCAAATAACCGAGGGAAGCGGAGACACGACTCAATTCTGAGCAGCAGCCAAGAGGATTATTTCTGTACAGAGAAAGCAAATGCATTTGGTTTTATCATAATCACATGAAAAGATCCTCTCTCCCCAGGAAAAAAATAGACTGATTATTTTGAGGACAGAATAGAAGCTTAGTTAAAAGGGGGGGGGGGGCAAGAAGCTTGTGGTAAAGATTTTAAAGTGTTACAACAAGTAAAAGACCCAGTAAAAAGTCAGTGTCTTTTACAGTTTAGATTCATAATGCCCTGGTTTTCATGCCACATTAGGTAAAGGTAAAGGGACCCCTGACCATTAGGTCCAGTCGTGACCGACTCTGGGGTTGCGGCGCTCATGTCGCTTTATTGGCCGAGGGTGCCGGCGTACAGCTTTCGGGTCATGTGGCCAGCATGACTAAGCCGCTTCTGGTGAACCAGAGCAGCACATGGAAACGCTGTTTACCTTCCCGCCGGAGCGGTACCTATTTATCTACTTGCACTTTGACGTTCTTTCGAACTGCTAGGTTGGCAGGAACAGGAACCGAGAAATGGGAGCTCACCCCGTCGTGGGGATTCGAACCGCTGACCTTCTGATCGGCAAGTCCTAGGCTCTGTGGTTTAACCCACAGCGCCACCCGTGTCCCCGCATGCCACATTAAACCATGGTTTAAAACAAACTATGGTTTAATATGAACAAGCAGTATATTGGTGCAAAAACTCTGTGATGTTCCTCCCTTCCTCTTGCTCTGCCACACCGTAAGAGTCCAGCTTGTTGCGTCATTCAAACCTGGCTTCATGACTTGATTATCTCCAAAAAATCCAGGGGTAGAAAGCAAATATTTCTCTTTCTTTACTGCTAATTTTTTTGCCTACTTGGAAATGCACCGTTTGCAGGGCCAAACATTGCAGGGGGCAATTTGCAGGTGTTTGGCAATGTTTTCCAGTGAATTGTACGACGTCGGGTTTTTGGCCAAAACGGACCCCAAGGGCACGGAGGACTTATTTTAGGGCCTATCACGAAACGTGGCATTTTCACTGCTAATAGTTTCAGGGGGGCATTTGCCAGCCTTTGGCATCGTCTTTGATTGAATCGCACGACGTAGGGTTTTGGGCCAAACTGTCGCCCTGACATCTAGGAGAAGGAAAACTGTGATTCTGAACCTCCACTGCCTTGCAGAATACCCGTGGAAGAAGAAAAGGCTCGGAATAAACCCAATACAAGATTAATTTAGTTCCTAAATCGGTTGGATGGCACCTTGTACGGCTCCTTCCGGCAGCTCCTGCAGACAAACCTTTGCCAAAAGACTTGCTCTGCTCTCCATTGGACCACATCAGCGAGGCCAAAAGAGGGGTCTTATCTTTTGGGCAGCCCAGGATCTCCTTAGACTAGACACTGCCTAGACTTGTGCCTCAGGGAGGTCGCTTTGGTGCTGGTAACACAGCAGTCCTTTCAGACACATGGAAGCCAAGAACCCCACACACTTTAATGGGGGTGAGCTTTTGGGAAAACATCCTGTCAAAATATCCTTCCCCCTTCTTGGTCCTGTTCTTGCTTATTTCTGTTGTGCACCCCATTAAGTGAAACCGCACGAGGTTCCCTTCCATTTCTGTCATTCTTAGGAACTGCACTCTTGTCCAGTCGATGAACTACAAAGAGAATCACATTACATAACTCATTCTGTGTGTGGCTCTGTGACGTCGGCGGCTAATCCAGTCTAATCCTGCACTTTCTTTGAAGAGCTTCATTTAAGAGCCCCTACTTGGGTATATTTTCAGCTCAGCCTTTAATGGATGGGAGTCCGACGCCCTCCCTTCCCCCTTTGCGCCACACAAAGTACAATCCACGTTGCCTCCGCGCAGAAGGCAGACGATCAAAACAGGAAACAAGAGACCAGAGGTCAGGGTTGACTGGAATGCTATTTGCTATTTAGTATCTCTAGAATGCTGATTCCTCAATTCCAGCTGTTCGCCTGCTGGACCATGACTGGGATTGTGCGCTGGATGGGATTGTTTTATTTCCTTTCCTCTATTTAGATCTTGCCTTTAAAGAACACATATCAAGGAAGGTTAACCTTTTTTTATTTTTGGTAAAAAAAAAATTATTGGTTTTCTTTTCTTCTTTCCACAAAGAATAATGATTCCAGTCCAGTCAAAGGCCTTAGGGGTTGTGGCACTCATCTCGCTTTCAGGCCGAGCGTTTGTCCACAGACAGCTTTCTGGGTCATGTGGCCAGCATGACTAGACCGCTTCTGGCGCAACAAAACACCGCGACGGAAACCAGAGCGCATGGAAACGCTGTTTACCTTCCTGCCACAGCGGTACCTATTTATCTACTTGCTCTGGTGTGCTTTCAAACTGCTAGGTTGGCAGGAGCTGGGACAGAGCAACGGGAGCTCACTCCGTCACGGGGATTTGAACTGCCGACCTTCTGATCGGCAAGGCCAAGAGGCTCAGTGGTTTAGACCACAGCGCCACCCGCGTCCCATAATGTGAGGGCATCAAAGCAGGAATTGGGAGCCTGCGTGGCCCTCCCAATCTTGCTGAACTACAGTTCCCACAATTGCTGACCATTTGCCATGTAGGCTAGGGCTAATGGGAGACAGTCCCATTTCCTCCATCCCTGCAGAAAAGCATCGCTGGTTCCATTGCTTAAGTTGCTTCATTGCTTGTCAAAAACTCTTCTTTCTGAAATCTGCAAAGCAGAGCCTTTCAAAGGCGTGAAATGAGAGGAGTGTATGAAGATTATCTGTTCATTGTGGGCAGCAAAAACAGCAGCCAGCATAACTAGCCCTTCTACTTTCCCCCTTCCAGTTTTCCCTTGTCCTTGCCACCCTCCTCACAAAGACCAGCCTGATGCCCTTTTCCTTTCTCCATCTCTTCTTAGAAGGTCCACTCTTCTGGTGAGTCCTGCGATTCCACACGATTCCTCACGATTCAGGCCACAACCATAAAGGACAGGGTGGGAGAGAGAATTTCCTGTCCTTCGCTTGTGCTGGCAAAGCGGAAGTGAGGTCAGAGCATCCTTGTGCTCCTTTGACCTTTCCTGCTTTCCTCCCCTAGAACCCAAGGGGGTGGAATTCAGGTCTAGTGTATTGATGATAATAAGTTTTATTAGTTTTCAGTTACAACCCAATGATAGCCTCATTATAACAATGCCAAATTATAATACAGTTAATAAAATCCAATCATTAAAATACCAAACTAAATAATTTAGGTGGCCTCCCGTGTGCTAGACTTGATGGTTTGATGATTTTTTATGGTATCTGCATTCCAAAATCTTATTAATTTCAATTACTGCAATATTAATGACTTTATTTGTGTTAATGATTCAGGTCTATGAGGTAATGGAGTCTATTAGTAAATAGCAGAGAGAAGTTCTAGGATTTTGGGTATTTGGGATATGAAGGGAGAATGTTAACTGCAGAAGAATTCCTGGGCTAGCCTAAGCAAAATGACCTGGCCAAGCTAGGGCCATTCAGAAATAATACAGGCCTTTGACACCTCAGCTGGGAGAGCACGAGACTCTTAATCTGATTGTTGTGGGTTCAGACCCCATGTTGGACAAAAGGTTTGGCTTGGACTTAGGCGATCCTTGTGGTCCCTTCCAACCCTACAATTCTATTATTCTATGACTCAGCATGCCTTAAGTCAGCAGTTCCCAAACACCCTATGGACCACTTGAAAACTGCGGAGGGTTTTGGCAGACCACGTAATGATTGAAGGCCATTGGTAATGCAAGACATCTGTTCTCTCTCCCCCCCCAAGGTGCGAACAGAAATAGGAGGTGTGGAAGGTTGCCAGGGTAACTGGGTGCGATGTCTCAGGAAGAGTTGGTGGCATGAGGATTGGAATGAATCTGGCCAGTTGGCTGAAGGCAAGCAGGGGGAGATGCCTTGCACTCATGAACTGCACTACCGTGGGGAACAAACCCCTCTGGAGATGACCATGCTGTAAGATCTGGGCTCCCTCCATCTAAATTCAGGTGAAAATATGGGACTGGTTAGGTGCAGAGGAATGGTGGGAGGACCCAGCTGGGGAACCCCCGAGGGAAGAAGGCACAGAGTTTGGGGGCTGGTGGTGGTGGGACAACGATGTGTGGTCAGAGGAAGAAAAGGGGGAAGGCTGGGAGGGGGAGGAGCCTCCACCACTCTTTTCTTCCCTCTTCTAGTTCTGAGAGACCAGGGTGGAGGGGAGCTTGCAGGAGGGAGAGATGCTTATGACTCTTCACCAACTGGACTCATCTCTGCCTCTTGGCCTCCCTCAACCCACTCTCCTGCTTCAGCCTCTGCCTCTGATTCTAGACTTCTCTCTGCCACAGGCTCCCCCAGCTCACTAAGCCCAGTTACCCCTTCAGCTTCCGACAACTCCTCTTCTCAGTCTTCTCCCTCTTACAACTCGTCGTCACCCCACCACCATTCTGAACCCTGAGCCTTCTTCTCTTGGGGTTCCCCATCTGATTCCCCCCCCCACTATTCCTCTGCATCCAAGCAGTCCATGCCAATATGTGAATGAATCCTATTTCTTAAAGCTATGACAGCCTCTGCCGCATCTTGATTCTTGCAGGGATACTGACCCTTGGGGATTGCCTGGACCCCCTAGAAACTTGCCACAGCGTGGCATAGATTGGGGGCATCCAAATTTTGCAACACTGCGTTTTGCTTGTTTTGGATCCATGTCTTCACCGAGTTGTATGGACAATCTATCCAGAAGATAAGTTGTCTTTCGAGGAGTTAGTGATCTGACATGGTTACCCTTCCTGCCTCTGTTCCTTCCCCCTTCTTATCCCTTGCTAAGTTCTTTGATGCCACGAGAAAAGCCTTTAATGTCCTAATCAATTGGGAGGAACTGATAGTGCTAGGAACTTCTTTGATGTTGGACATTGTTTTGAGAAAATGAGGCATTGGGAGGGGGTGGCTAATGAATAATTCTGCACATAGCCACTAATGGCTGCAAATAATCTGCACATAGCCACTAATGAATGATCTGCACGTAGCCAGTAATGAATGATCTACATATAGCCAGTAACGAATAATCTGCAAGAAGCCAGTAATGAATACTCTGCATGTATCCATTAATGAATAATCTGCACATAAAGGTAAAGGTAAAGGGACCCCTGACCATTAGGTCCAGTCGTGACTGACTCTGGGGTTGCGGCGCTCATCTCACTTTATTGGCCGAGGGAGCCAGCATACGGCTTCCGGGTCATGTGGCCAGCATGACTAAGCCGCTTCTGACGAACCAGAGCAGTGCATGGAAACGCCGTTTACCTTCCCGCCAGAGCAGTACCTATTTATCTACTTGCACTTTGACGTGCTTTCGAACTGCTAGGTTGGCAAGAGCAGGGACCGAGCAACGGGAGCTCACCCCATCGCAGGGATTTGAACTGCTGACCTTCTGATCAGCAAGCCCTAGGCTCTGTGGTTTAACCCACAGCGCCACCCGCGTCCCAATCTGCACATAGTCACTCATGAATAATCTGCACATAGCCAGTAATGAATGATCTACACATAGCTACTAATGAATAATCTGCACATAGCCACCAATGAATAATCTGCACATAGCCACTAATGAATGATCTGCATGTAGCCAGTCGGGCAAGCCACACAGGCTAGCTTTGTCTAAATTGGATGGTTTGGGGCAGAGTTAAGGAGAAGCTCATGCACAGATCAATTGGTCATGGGGCCATGCCAACTGAGTCACTTTACCGCTTCTTGAGGGTTTCCCAGTGGCAGAATGAAGCACTTGCTTGGTATGTACATATTGCTTGCTGTTTAGAAGGAAATCTTTAAACTTCTCACTCACTTGTGTTTTGTATTGCTTCTGAATCTCATTTTATAAGAAGCACCTTGCATTTGGCAAGACATCTCCTGGCGCACTCTAGGGGAGATTTCACGGAGGTGGCGAGGAGCCCAGGGTAGCAGCATCTCCCTCTCTCTTTCTACCCTCACAAGAGGGAGAACTGAAATATCCTAGGGCTGCAGGGATGCCACAGATCTGCAGGGCAGGGCTATTTTCTCTGCTCGCCTCAAACACAAAATTTCTATTGCGTTTCAGGAGGCAGGCTGCTTGCTCAGAATCACCTGGGCCACCTGATCGGCACAGAATCCCTTTCCTTCCTGATGGGTGGGGAATAACAAGGTATGAGCAGCAAAGAGCCAACAAAAACAGATTAAGAAAAAAGTCTTGGGAGGGTCTATAATTTTTAATATTTTTAAACTAGCTACAAAATGTCAATCACGTCACAAACTGACAGGAGACAGAAGGAATTTCATAGTACATGCGGCAACTATATTTAATCTCACAGTTTTATCTAGATTTTCATTCATGTAGGTTATTTTTTGTTTTTTGTTTTTTTAATTAATAACAGCTACTAAACATCGCAGTGATTTTGGTGTGCATAGCTCTAGGTAAGCAAACAGAGAACTCTACCAATAACAAACCACATTGGGGGAGGGGGAGAGAAATGGAAAGAGAGAGAGAGAGAGAGAGGAGAGAGAGAGAGAGAGAGGAGCTAGAAAGATAGAGAGAGCCTTATAAAAATTACATTTCTCTGCAACATTTCATATGATAGCCATTCCCTCCCCCCTGAAAAAAGACAGTCTTTGAAAGCAGCAGACAAACTATATATATTACACTTATTTCTTATTTGTTGATGCTTTTTTCTTCATTTTTAAATATATATTTTTTGTCCTTGACAATAGTATCAGCCAAACATTTAATTTGCTGGCAATGGTTAAATGAGTGCCAAATCCACCTCTTTTTGAAATTAAAAGTAAGGGAAAAAAAGAAAAAGAGAAAAGAAAAGAAATGAACATGGCTCATAACTATATATATTTATATTTATAATATAATATATATATATATATTGACAAGAAGAAATAAATGGCACTACTGCAAACTTGCTGGTATTATAACATAGTCCTGACAGTGTTCCAATACGGAGCATGCTAATTTTAAATTTTTCTTTTTGTTGTTGTCGATGTTGCTACTGCCATGGAAAAGTCTCACTTAAGTTAAGGAGTCTAAAAGTCTATTTCTCATGCAATAAATGCATAAAATCACGTCACTTTTTATTTATTAGTATTATTTCTTTTAGTGCAATGCTTGTTATAACTTATAGAATTCCACACTGTCTAATCAATGAACTCATAACGACCAATGGAGAGAGCGATGGAGAACCGAGAAAGAGAGAGAAAGAGAGAAAAACACCAAATTCTTAAGTGCTTAAACGACATGACACCCAAAGAAAATACTCTTGCGGGTGGCTCTGTGGAATGTTAACAGTTTTACAAGAACAATACTGTATAGTTAAAAGTTTAACAGCACGTTGAGCATTCCTACATTTGTTTGTCATTCAGCAAAAAACATCATAAAGTTGTTGTTGTTGTTTAAAAAAACCTCACCAACCAAAAACAGACAGACAGAAAGAAATGTGGGGAGAGGGGAGGGAGGGGGCAATAGAAATCCAACAGATATATCGAACGTTGTCATGAGCTATAGCCATCGAATCAGTACTATATACAACCTTTGGAAAGGAAGAGATCTGGAAGATAATAATTTACAAGTATCATTTTTGGAAAGCTGACAACCTACACAGGACAACATTTACAACTGGGATATGGGCTGGGCTGGGAGAGCAGAAAGAGAGGGGTGGGTGGTTGTTGTTGTGTGGGTGTTTTTTTGATATGTGCATGTGTGCAAACCTAGTTGGTAAATACCATGAGAAAAAAGCATGAAAGTGCTGCCCTTGCGGACAGTGTTCAGAAAGAGAATCAGCACAGGGGCACATCTAACCGCTGCCCAGCATTTTTGTTGCACGTTGATTGGCCTCATCAATCCTGGTTTTGTTGGAAACAGCCTAGATGGGAGAAAGAGAGAGAGAGATGTAATTGTGGAATAGGTGCAACTGAGTTGGCTGAAGTTCATCCTGAGTAATATTCAAGTCCAGTCTACCTGGGGATGACCCAGGTTGCTTAGAGCGTAGCTGGGTGCACTAAAAGTTCAGTGCTGGCGAGAAACGAGCCAACCACCATCTTTATTTGCTTAGAGCAGCCTTTCTCAACCTGGGGTTCCGAGAAATTGTTGGGCTACAACTATCATTCTTTTCCTTTTCCTTCTGTGATGGAACCCCTATTTGGGGACTTCCCTGGCCCATGTAGGACCAGTCTGGATAGTTGGCCTTGGTGAAGATTTGACGTTTTCTCCCCCCAAACAGTTTTTGATCTGGGCTTCCACTGAAATGAGGCTGCGTTTTAAGTAGTATTTTAATCTTGTTTTTAAGTTGTATTTTAATCAATTGTTTTTATACCTGATGTTAGCCACCCTGAGCCTGGTCTTGGCCAGGGAGGGCGGGGTATAAAAATAAATAAATAAATAAATAAATAAATAAATAAATAAATCCTAGCTAGTGTCATGGGAGTTATGGTTCGAGAACATCTGGGAACCAAGATGAGAGAGGGTCTGGAAACGAACCCTTGTGAGGAACAGTTGAGGGAGCGGAGTATGTTTAGCCTAGTACAGAGGAGATTGAGAGGAGATGTGATAGCCATCTTGAAATATCTCAAGGGCTGTCGCATGGAAGATGGAGCAAGCTTGTTTTCTCCTGCTCTGCTTCATGTTACAAGAACGGAGATTCCGACTAAACACCAGGAAGAACTTTCTGGCAGTAAGATGCTGTTTGACAGCGGAACAGGCTCCCTCAGAAGGTAGTGGACTCTCCTTCCTTGGAGGTTTTTAAGCAGAGGTTGGATCAGTCATGGATGCTTTACCTGAGATTCCTGCATTGCAGGGGGTTGGACTAGATGACCAACTCTACAATGCTATGATTCTGCGATTCTTTGATTCTAGATACATGCAGAGTAGACAATAAAGTCAAATTCACATTCGGATGAGTTGAGCTTTCCACCTATTGATAGCTACTGTGTGCATGTGTAAAAAGGTCTTCTGCAGTGACGAGGAGTTCCAGAACTTCAGGATAAAGCATGATGCATTTTATATTTGGATTGAAAGGGGCCATTCTAGTTCCCTTAACAAATGGTACAGCTGGGCATTGAAAAGCTAACGTTGCTATACTTATTCTCGAGTCCGGTGAGGAACTGTCACTACATTCAGTTACTGGATAAAGAAAATTACCTAGCTGCAGATTTCATTCCCTGAAGGTGTGCATTTGTGGCAGTCTCAATCTTACATTCCTTTCTTTTGTGCATGGTGAGATACCTGTCTATTTTTCCCCCCTGATTTTATCTTTTGATACCTAGTCCTATAAGTATTATGGAGGAATTATCTTTTGAGGCAACCAAAGACTTCTGGAAGGTTGGAAACTATTGGAAGTTTCAAAGCAGATGTTGGATGGCCATCTGTCATGGATGTTTTAGTTGAGATTCCTGTCTTGTAGGAGGCTGAACTAGATGACCTCAGTGTCCCTTTCAAGTCTACAGTTCTATGATCTGGGAATTTAAGGTTGAGGAAGGCTGGCCTAGAGGTATCTATCTAGACCAGAAACAAATTCCATGCAAATGCCATGAGGCTTATGCTTTATATACTGCTAAAAAGGAAGTCCCTGCACCCATCACTTTAGCATAGAAGCTAAATGCTTTGCTCCAAAAGGTAAAGGTATAGGTACCCCTGACCATTAGGTCCAGTTGCGGATGACTCTGGGGTTGCGTGCTCATCTCACTCTATAGGCCGAGGGAGCTGGCGTTTGTCTGTAGACAGCTTCCAGGTCATATGGCCAGCATGACTAAGCCGCTTCTGGCGAAACCAGAGCAGCGCACGGAAACGCTGTTTACCTTCCCGCCAGAGTGGTACCTATTTATCTACTTGCACTTTGACGTGCTTTCAACCTTCTAGGTGGGCAGGAGCTGGGACCGAGCAACGGGAGCTCACCCCGTCGCGGGGATTCGAACCACCGACCTTCTGATCGGCAAGCCCTAGGCTCTGTAGTTTAGACCACAATGTCACCCGCGTCCCTACAACCCCTCACAACCCCACAAAGATGGGAAAATTAAACACACTCTTAGTTTTTATCCCAACATTTTGATCCAGAAAAAAAACTTACTATCATGCTCAGAACTAGGAATATAGCAGGCCAGCTCTTACCTTCTCCATGATCCTGTCAATTTGGCGGTTCTGTGTGTCAATCTCATTGCCCATATCCAGGGCCATGTGACGGAGATTTCCAATGATGCCACTGACTTGTTCCAGATTTTCATCCATCTCACCTTCTCGGGCATCATTTGTTACCCTGTCAAGTAGTAAGGAGTAAAGGTGATCTGAACTGTATCATAAAGCTACATATTCATCCCAAACTGCTAGACTTCTTTGCCTGTTCAGAGCAATGCACTTGATTGCTTCTTACTGCCAGAAAGTCATGAAACAGGTGCTCATTTCTAAGCCACGCAGGAAAGATTTTATCCTAAAGTGTGGTGTATACATCCTTAAAAGACTGAGATAGTAATTTGCCACCTTACCCGAAGCATTCGTAAGGATGATGGTACGTAACCCAAGTTCCACTGTACTCTTTTAGTACAGTACAGTGGTACCTCTGGTTACGTGCTTAATTCGTTCCGGAGGTTTGTTCTTAACCTGAAACTGTTCTTAACCTGAAGCACCACTTTAGTTAACGGGGCTTCCCGCTGCTGCCGCACCGCCATCGTGCAATTTCTGTTCTCATCCTGAAGCAAAGTTCTTAACCCGAGGTACTATTTCTGGGTTAGTGGAGTCTGTAACCTGAAGCGTATGTAACCCGAGGTACCACTGTACTCTTTTACCCTTTTACAAGTCCACCAACCTGCGGGTCAATCTGAAGTTTTTCAAAACCCCTCCCACGTAGGATGTCAGTGGAAATTTACAAAAGACTCGGACTCATTTGACTTGGATGTTGTCAACTTTGAGAATAAACAACAGTACAGCAGCACCACAAACCCTCTCCGTAGGACCATATGGTCTGAATGTGCCAGTTACAGGAAAGAAAGAGGGGTAACAATGGGTAAAAATAAGATTCCCAGAACAAGCCTCACCTGCGGATAAATCCACCGCTGATAGCCATCTGTTCTCGCTCATCCACAACGCGTGCCGGCTGGCTGGCTACAACCCCATCTTGATTATTCCCCCAGGCTTTTTTATAAGCATCACTCGATTTAAGCCTATGCAAAAAGAGAAGGTGAGTAACGAAGCAGAACCTGGGTGGAAGCAACTGCAAGAAATGCGACGATTGTTCTTTCTTCAAGCTAAGAGCCGAGTCAAGCAAATGAGCGTTTCATACAAGGGGATGGGACGGGACAGTCTGGTATACCGATATATCATACAACTGAACAAAAGGATTGATTTCATTTTTATCGTTTTGCTGCCACAACGACTGCTATGTTTAGAAATTTCATTTAATAATAATAATAATAAATTTCCAATGAAGTCGCCTGCGATTGCCAAGTCAGCAAGAATTTGGTCTTGCATTTTTGTTGTTGTTTTGTTTTAATTTTTTTTAAAAATGAAACACAACTAGAAAACCTGTATTTCATGACACATTTGGACATATAACACAGAGAACATACTGCCAGAACATACAGACATGAAGACAGAAACCACCGAGGGTAGTGTGTACATCACATCACAGCGACAGATTAAGATTAAAAAACACACAGATCTCGTCTCTTTTGAACACAGAACCATGGCCAACTTGCTTTTTTATGTGTGGCACAATAAACCTCTGTATCCGCCAAACTTTTAGTGATTTCCAGCGAAATCAATCTTGGCTTGTTTGACTTCTGGGGTCATATATGGCAATTTAGATTAGATATTTTAATAATATATCGGTACTTGGAAAGAATATACATCCAGAGTTGATGTACAAACCTTTGTCCACAGAGACAAAAAGTAAAATTAGGCCATAGTGGGATGAGTGCGGGAAAAATGAAGAAACAGATAAATAACTATAATACAAGCATGTGTAGCAGTTGAGCATCAGAAAGGGAAATTCTTCTAGATATAATCTTTTTTCATGCACCAGCTACAGGCATGAATAAGAAAGTGAAGCATTCTCTGTAAAGCACAGCTAACCCCAGTGGTTCAAACATTCTCTTAATGCACTAGCAGTAACAGCCTACGCAGCGAGTGGGACACAGGCAAAAATGGATCTTCAGCTATGTTGCAAATTTTAAAACTTTCAGCCCTGAAAAGCCATGTCTTGGAGAGCCACGTTGCGAATTCAATTGCACAGGGCAACCGAGGAGCCATCTTTGACTGAGTCGCCACAGAGAAATTAAAATCCAGGCATACCAGGAGGCGGCAGATAATATTAGCATGTGCAGCTTTCCTTTGGGTTGTTTCAGAACAAAAGCTATCCGAGATTACAAATTGGACGTGATGGAAGCTCATTGTCAGAATTATCAGCTTTCAGGAAGTCTCTCTTGGGGGTTTAAACCAAAGATGACAATTAATTTTATTAATGAGGTATGTACAAGTCTGTGTTTTAAATATGAAGCTCTCCTATCTGAGGGAAGAAAGGAGAATTTGAAAAGTTGGGGTGCCGTTAGTAAGAAATGTCCAATATTGCTACTTCGTAATAGTGGCACGCATGATCTGAACAGTGTACAATGTTTTCCATTTGGCCATAGATTTCAAACAATGTGCTAATCAACAACACTTTTAATGAGTGCTGTATTTTATAAATTGCGTGAAGAAAGATGTTTTAAGTTGGGTACTTTTGGAGACTGAGTGGGCTGAATGAAGAATCCTTACTACAGTCAAACCTCGGTTCTCAAACGGCTCTGTTTTTTAACGTTTTGGCTCCCAAAAATCGAAAACCAGGAAGTAACTGCTCTGATTTTTGAACGATTTTCAGAAGCCAAATGGGCTACACGGCTTCTGTTTTGAGTTTCCCTATTATATTGAGGCTTCCGCTTTCAGTTTTCGGTTGTCAAACGTTTCAGAAGTCAAATGGTAGTTCCATAAACCACCATTGGACTTAATAGCACAAACATATACCGTACTTGCTGACCCAGGTGTTAGTTTCATTGCCCTCAATGTCAACACAGGAATTAATCCCACTGAACTCAGTGGGTCTTCTTTATGAGTAGACATGCATAGGACTGCATTGTTAAATTAGAAGTAAGTTACATTAAAATCAAGAGGCCTTACTTCTGAATAAATATAGTTAGGGTTGTGCAGTCCAGCTGAAATCCTAGGGATATTTGGTAGTAAGGCCCATAAAACTTCTTAATAACCATACAGATGAACAGGCTGCATACTAGCAGGGATTGTTAGAAGAAGTTGCTTGATAAGCAATCCAGAAATTTTGTGTTGTATGCTATCTTTTTGGCTTTGACTTGATTTTATCTGTTTGGGTTTTGTCTTGTTAAATCTCTTTGAGACTCTTTTGGTATAAAGTGGCTAAGAAATGTTAATAATAATAATAATAATAATAATAATAATAATAATAATAATGAATGATTGAACAGGTAAACAAACAGTCCTACCAGCCTGAATGCTAGTTGGATTTTGATAGTTCAGGTGCCTTTTTTTAGCACAGTAATTGACACTTGAGATTAGAATTTCCTTTAGATTGTCAGGTCTACTTAGGACAATAGACTCTTTCCCCCTTTCAAAACACACACGCGCGCACACACACACACACACCACTTTACCCTCTGGTTGACTCTCCTATCTATGCAAAAGGGTAGCCAGTATAAAGTTCAGCCATCCAAACTTTTTACTGCCATTGCAGATTTTGGCATCTCCTGTTTCAATATTCTCTTTAAGTTCTGCAAGGGCTCTGGCTGGTTTTTGCTGCTTGCTTTGAAGGCCTGATCCGACCTTGCACATCAGAACAAGAAACATACCTTCCCAGAAATGTTTGGCAATTTACTCACCCAGAGGAATTATTATTCACCCCAGGTGAGTAGGCGAATACCCTACTGTAAAGCTGGACTAATGAAATGCTGAAAAAGAAGATTACAAACACACTTGAACACAGTCACTCGCTGACATACACACCATTTGGGGCGGCCTACTTATTAATGTATTTTTAGTAATTCCTTCATGCAGTGTCAGTGCATACTAAGTCTGCTATCCATCAGAAAGCCTGTTCTTTCATGTCTACTGCCTCCCTCCAAAGCCCAGACATCACATTTTTTAATGCTGCATTTTCATTTTGTGACAATAACATGCAAGCAAACCCAGCACATTTCAACATTTCTGCTTGGTGTACACTACCCAATTGGGGAATGACAATTAGCAAAATGGGTCTAGTTTCCCTGCCAATATATAAAAATAAATTTTAAAACTCCCCATTTCTTGGGATCAGACAAGAAACTATGGCACGTCTCCAGACCTTGCAAAGAGAGATTAACTGATTAAATAGGATGTTGGTATTGTTTTTGGTTCCAAATGGTCATTTTATGCAATTTTGGAGCACAGCTCATGGTCAAGAAAGCATTCCCTTTAAAGCTTGAGAACGAGAGAGAAAAGTCAGTATTCTGCGATAGCGCCATAATTTTTGAAGCTTAGGTTATTACGACATAGTACACACTCTGTAAAATGTTGAAATCTTCATCATTTAAAAGTGTCCACAGTGAAGGTTTCAGTGTGGTATGCCTGATTTTAAATGCAGCGACGGTGATCTCACTGTTTTGCCAAAGATTCCCAAACATTAAACCCATAAGCCACTCGTGAACTCTGAGATGATGGCAAGTGGCTCTCAAATAGCTAACGAAGCCACCATGATCCTGACCTCGTCTAGTTCCCATGTCACACCAGTGACCATCCATGGAGGGGAAGGGCAATATGCCACTTCTTCTCCACTGGGACTGATGTGAAGCCACAACCCCCCCGTGTCAACATTCAAGTTTCCAGGTAACTGCTTTTGGGAATAAATGGTTGGATCCATAGCGCTTGGGAATTTGGATGCTGACAGTGGGGAAAAGAGGAGGAACCTGGGAGGGTTTTATTTTTTATTTTCATAAAAGCAGGGCAAGAGTGGTTTGTCGGTCCCTAAAATTTGGGAACCTCTGGTCTCCGCTATGAGATGAACGCATTGGAACCAGAATTGTTCTCTCTGCATGCCACATGCTCATCCTGCCCAGGTGCCTTAAGCAAGGATGAGCATCACAAGGCTTGCTAGCTTGCGATCAGCCTTGGGTGCTCAAAATTTCAGGCAGGCAGGCAGGCAGGCAGGCAGGCAGGCAACACCTACTTGTTGCATGGACAGGCACAAAGACCACAGAATTTTCCTAGGTCCGTCAAATTCTTTTCTGCTTCTTTCATGTCCTTATTGATTTGGTCCATTCCCTCTTCGATGCGCTCCAGTTGTTCTGATTAAACACAAGTATTTTATCCCCACAGTATGAAGCAGATGGAAAGGGACAAAGAAAAGAAAAAAAGACAAAAAAGAAAAGAAAACTTCAGACATTCACTCATGACAAAGAACTGGACATTACAGAGCAGAGCTGGTACCCAGTACCTACTTGTTACAAGGACATATGAAAAGGCCACAGCATTTCCCTAAATCTTTTAAATTTTTCTCGGCCTCCTTCATGTCTTGGTTGATATGGTTCATGCCCTCTTCGACACGATCGAGTTGCTCTGGTCAGGACAAAGGGATGACAGTATGGAATGAATTGTACTTTTGTTTCGTTTCGCAGTTGCAGCTGTTTGTCTTCAACAGAACATGAATATGATGGATGGAGAAACTGAATCGTGATGGGGGCATTTCAATGCATTAATTGCAAATGATGCATTGAAGCAAAGATGAAAGCAAACCTAGAGGCTGAAGAGTGACGCCCTTTGCTAATATGGTAAAGCACACGCACATTCACATACAATAAAAATAAAATGAGATGCTGCGGCGTCTAGTCATTTGAACAAAATGTAAATGTGGAGGTGCTACCAAATACCTCAGTATCCAGAAACATAATACCATACATTCAGATACTAAGACATCAATGGCATCCAAGAGAAAGAAAGAAAAGGGGTTATTACCTTGTATGTATGTACATTAATTACAAAAAAAACTCCAACACAATTTAAATGGTGGCCTTCCATGGAAAATATCTACAGTACTTCCACTTATGAGTTTGATGGTGGTTGAAAATGTAATTGGTTTGACTTGAGAGTTGGTGGGAAAGTAAACAGTTAATAATGGTATTAAGAATGGATATGAGGAGTTGAGTTAAGATCCATGTCTAGATACAAACTTTTTCAAAGACTGAGGCTCTTCAGATCTGATTTTTTGGCCGTGGTCCATCTCTAAAGAAGAGAAGACCATGGGTCTTATTGCTCTGTCCGTGACATTGTTATACTTCAGGAGTAACCCCACTGCAGTAGGAGGAACTACAAGAATCGGCAGACCTAGTTTGATGCCCAGAGAAGCGGATGAGAGGACTTCTATTTGCTCCAAAGTAGCTTCAGAGCAGATGGACTACGTAAGGATACAAACTGTTGCATTTTCCTGTTTTTGACTAGCATAATTCCCTATTCTTGCTGCTTACCTCACTTTGCCATGACTTCCAGGACATGATTAGGCCAATGTAATTCCTTTTACTTCAATGGAGTTACACCTGTTTTTTCATCATAACAGTTTAATATAACTATCCGGCCCATCACAGTGGGTTCACATGCAAACAATAAATGACTTTCATGAACACCTACAGCCTGGTGCTTACTTAGGGTAGCACAAATTGCACCCCCCATTTTCTCAAGTGGGAGACAGTGGTTCCATGCCACTATTATATCTATAGAAGCAAAAATAACCCACCCCAATGTAATGATATGTGCTGAGATTGCAGAAGCAACCATGCAGCACAATCTAAGCATGGGTAGAGTTGCCACCTTACTGACAATAGGTGGTATTCAACTGTTTCACTCAAAGTAGACCTGTTGAAATAAACGGCCCTAACTTAGTCATGGTCATGAATCTCAATGGGTCTACTGAGTAAAACTTGGTCAGACACCACCCTCTTTGTCAATTGTTTCAACACCAGTGTAGACCAAATCACTTTACTGGCCCGTCCCAAGTTGGTTCTCCTTAAGAGAACAATCTGATTCAGAGCCCAGCTTTCAAGCACAGTGTGTTAGCCAGTTATAGGAAAGAAACATTTTAATCCAAGGAGGAAAAATCATTGCAGCTACTCAGGGAAAATAAATGAAATATTAGAATCCTGAAGCAAGTTCTATTCTTATTTTCTGCATTGGAACGAAAATATAGATGCATGTTTCGACAGATTAGTAGAAGAAAAGAAGAAATCGATTCACAAACAACAAATACAAGGCTGGTTCCTGAAGTTAAAGAGAAGAGAGAGAGAAAAGAATGGTTTGCATACTGTTTCGGAAAGCATTAATTGGATAGATTTCCATCAACAGCCTTACGGAATTAAATTCCTCCCTCATTCCTAAGCAAGATTGAACATAGGGTCTTATGCATGCAGAGTACCTGCTGGTCTAGGCTACATAAACTAGGACAGGGGTAGCCCATGCGGTGATCCCCAGATGTTCCGGATAACAACTGCCATCACTCCTGATCATTGGCCGTGCTGGCTGGCGTTGATGGGAGTGGTACTCTGCAGGGCACCATATTGTCTACTCCTGAACTAGGATGCACAGCTCATATCAGCCCCAAACCACATAGCCAGTTGTTAGTGATTATGAGAGTTTGAGTCCAACAGCTTCTGGAGGCCTTAACTATCCATGGAACAGAGGAAGACATGAGAACATAAAGAGAAAATTCCATCCATGATCATGGCGGAGGAAATCAAGGCCCTTGAGCTTTTACAAGGTCTTCCTCTGTACAACGAGCACTGGTAGACTGGTTTGTGAGACAGGGGACAATTGTACTTTGTGAATCCTATACTGTCGTACCTTGGATCTCAAATGCCTTGGCTCACAAACAAATCGGCTCCTGAACGATCAAGACCCGGAAGTGAGTGTTCCGGTTTTTGAATGTTCTTTTAGAAGCCCAACGTCCGATGGGGCTTTGATGGAGCTTCCTGCAGCCAATCGGAAGCCGTGCTTTAGTTTCCGAACGTTTTGGAAGTCGAATGGACTCCCATAATGGATTCTGTTCAACTTCCAAGGTACGACTGTAATACGAATTTTGTTGTAATTGTGCTGTTTAGCTTATTTTTTTAGTTGTTTTGCCAATAGCGTAATTGGGACATATTGCAATTGTTTTACTGACGATTTGTCAATCGTTCTATATGATTTGCATTGCCTTTCCGATGTTCTATTATGTTACAGTTATTGCTTGCTTGCAAGCCGCTTTGCGATTCACGTGGATGAAAAGCAGCCTAGAAATATAATGAGTAAAATCAAATAAAATCTAAGTTTCAGGGTCCTGGTTTGAGTGAGCTTGTGGAACAAGAGAGGAAGAGTCAGGTACGTCAGGGCAGAGTTTGCTTGCCACGAGGGCAGCTTTATATTGCTCTGCCCGTGCAAATCTTCCAGGAAGCCAGCTTAGTTAGCCGCAGGAGGATGACCTCAGTGTAGGGCAATGTTCAGGTGGCTTTGGAGTAGAAGCAGCAGCTGGTCTGTTTCTATTTCAAGACTTGAGCAGCCGGCTAAGGGACAATTGCCAGGGGTAGAGAGAATGCGCAGGAAGAATGCCTGATGCAACAGACAATTAATTTTGCTGCACAGAAAGGTGCTTTGGCTCATGCATGCCTGGAAACCAGGCACTCCTGCATGACTTCCATGTCCATAATCACTTGCTGCATGCACACTTTAACATTATTCAATTACAAAGGCTAAGCTCTCTGTACATGCTCAGAGGCCTTTTGTTGTTTACTTTGTATGTTGTGGGGATGAGCCTAGGACTGAAAGTGTGTCCCAGAATTCAGCAAAACCAAGACCTGCTGCAAGTTAAGACCTAGTAAACTCCAATTAACCTAAAGCGCTTGGACTTAATCCAGTTTTGACCCCTAATATAACGCAATGTAACACAGCCACAGTGACTGAATTATATGTTTTTGGAATGGGAACCTATGGCTGCAGTACCGAACACACACTAAAATCTATTGATTAGTGGGACTTACTTCTGAGTAAATGTGTTTAGGACAGCACTGCATATTATGCTCCCTCTAGCACAGCTACACTAGTGGCCAAAATTGTGGAAACCTTTTGGAAAAAGTGTATTTCCGAGGTTTGATGGTTCATAACACCTGATTGGCTCTCTAAACACTCATGCTCATTGGCTACATTCACATGAAGGAAAGCTACTGCATATCAACCTAAGCAAGCTGTGCTTCTTTTTCTGGTTATTTGGCTATAACTTTTGATAGAATACAGATAATTGAACAAACTTTGTTGCATTACATTCTTCATTAAATTATCGTTCCATTGATACATAATTTTATGGTATTACTCTAAAAGAAAATGGTGTTAAGAGCCATCAAACCTCAGAATTACACTTTTCCCAAAAGGTTTCCACAATTTTGGCCACTAGTGTAGTCTTATCATTTTGGGCTTGGTTTTACTAACCATTGATAGGCAACCAAAGCATACAGAACTGGATTTTTTTTTCACCTGGAGGAGAATTAGATACATGGGA